>NW_015505203.1:929555-976329 GCF_001515645.1 Sinocyclocheilus grahami
AAAGCGAAACTACTTTGTTTGGTCTTCCAAAAGAGGACGATATCTGCTTCGTCATGCCTGGAGCTGATCCGTGCTGGTCGCTGAGGAAATACAACAACTTTGCGCTGTGGATCGCCAGATCGGCTTTCACCATGGACTAAGCGGAGTCCAGCCCGGGGTCGTCACATGTGGTTACCGCAAGCCTCCTTCGTCAAATCCGCCGGCCGCGCCGTTTTCAAGCCTGCCGCCTCTGCTCATTAGGGGCGTAACATTTCCGTCACATGCTTGAGGTATTCGGCCAATCACAACGCACTGGATAGCTGGCCAATCACAGCACACCTTGCTTTTCAGACCGATGAGCTTTGTAAAAATCGACACGTTTCAGAAAGGCGGGGCATAGAGGAGAAACAATAATGTTCAGTATGTGGAAAATGATGCATTTTTTTAACCTTAAACCGCATAAACACATTTCATTACACCAAATATACCAAATTATGTTCTTTTTAGCAGCATCATATAACCCCTTTAAATAAATCAATAAATCCACTGCTCTCTTGTCTTCTCTGAGGCTGGGACTCTAAATAGTGTTCTGTGCTCGTCTGTGCAGCCAAAGGCAGAACAGTTAGCATGTTTTGCTCAAACTTTCGCCCTGACATTACACCGTTGTCACTTGCGAAATCAAAATGACAGCGCCGTGCGTGGAAACGTGCAGATTAAGGGGCGGTAATATGATAATGAGATCCCTTTGCCAAGTCACCAAGGGAGCGACATCAGACACGCTCGTTTTCTCAGATGCTTGCAGAAAAAGGCTTACCAAAACAAAGTTACTGGGTTAATCTTTTTCACGTTTCCTTGGTTGGTGGATGCACCGGGGACCTGATTATAGCACTTAAAACCTGGAAAAGTCAGATTTTCATGATATGTCACCTTTAAAGTCTAAAAGAGGCTTTGATATATACTACTGTCAAAGTCTTCAGGACAGGGAAATAAATACACAGTTCAACCACTGAGTTTAGAGAAATAAAACACTAAATTCTGAATTTAAAAACGATTCTGAACACTAAACCCTACTGTTATTAGCTATATAGGCCTAGTCTCCATGGTAACATGAACAAACATTAGAGTAGGCTATGTTCTTGATATTCTCTTCACTTAATGCATAGGTAAATAAATATATGATGGCTAGAACACTTTTCCTAGTAGCCAAATTCAGTTTTCGACCACATTCTTTTGATGGATTGGCTGAGGCCACTCTTTCCAGTTCAAATGCCATGGAAAATCTCTTCATCTCTCAGAGGGGAATGATATGCAGGGAATAAGTGGGGGAAGACATCGGGGAGTGTAAAATAACCTGCATGAAACATAGAGGTTGTCCATTTTTTCCAGGGGGTTGTCGTTTTGCTGTTTGGTTTGTTTTTGAAGTGGTATGTTTGAGGCAGAACTCCACCAATGGCATAAGGACTTCCGTGGGCCTGCGTGCCCGACACAGAGGTGCTCCACAGAGGAAAGCCTCTGCCAGTGCTCTGGCTCTGGTGCCCTGGGCAGCCGTCCAGTGGTTTGTGGTAGAGTACCATGGCAGTGAAACCACGGCGAGTGCTCCCGCTCCCACATAGTTTCTAGTCAGACTGAAACATTACAGCCCAGAGAACACTGCCCGTCTCCGCCAGACAGCCTGCATGAGATCAGCACTGCAAACATGCGATCAAGAACCCCGCTGTGCAAAGCGTTTATGAACGTGCGACGCCATGGAACACAGCGTGTGGTGGTTTTGTTGTTTTTTTGGGTTGAGCAGTTGAAAGGCTACATTAGATTTGTTGAAGCCATGTTAGCTTATTGTTTAATAGGGGTGTCCAGTGCTCATGCCATGCAGTCAACGACAATAGCATCAGTCTACATGTGTACATAGCCCAACAAATTATACATTGAATAAACTAACAATATTTTTTTATGTCTTTTCAAAGCTTTCAACTGCCACAGTAATATATTGATCTTCATTTGAGAAGTTGACTTTGCAAATCTTAATGCTCATTTTGATTAGAAAATTTCATAAAAAATATAATTAATCGCAAATAATTAATCTGCATGTCACATAATTAATTCTCTTAAAAATGTTCAGTTTTATCTTGCCAGTGCAGTTAGGGGCAATTGATCTGCTAATTATGGAATGTTGCATGACTTTGGAATCGTTAAAACAGGTAAAGAACAGGGTTTTTTTTTGTTGTTTTTTTAAAATAAAAGTACTTAATTCAAGACTGATTTTACATATCAGCTGATCAAAAAACAAATATTTTTTCGAAAAGGATTTTGCTCATTTCAAATGAAAATTAATTAAGTCTCTGTTTTTGCCAAACACATTTTTGACAACAGCTAGGACAACATAATATTATGTATAGAATTGTATTATTTAAATGATGTAAAAGCAAAAACTTTTAAGTAAAACTATTAAGTGGTAAAGCACTGGTATTATGGTGTGGACTGTGCAATGCTCTTATTTCAGATATAATCAAAAGAAATTAATTCAAATTTCAATATAATTTCCAGGAAGTCCGTATAATAACTGAAAAAATCGTTTAACATTTCATACTCATTTGATGTTTTTTTCTGTATTTTCCTTCCTCTTGATGTGACCTTTTTTTGTTGTTATAAGTACTGTGTGTATATATATATATATATATATATATATATATATATATATATATATATATATATATATATATAGATTGTGAGAGTATAACAAATGATATCAAACGTGGCCCAAAAAAAATGCCCCCCCCCCCCCCCCAAAAAAAAACAAACAAAAAAAACTGTCATCAATGTATCAACACCACTTTACTTCACTATTTTATATATATATATATATATATAGATATATATATATATAGATATAGATAGATTCAGTTAGGGAATAGCTGAATGTCAGTATTTATATTTTTATCACACACACACATTTCATGCATGTTTCATCTCTTTTCTCACCCTCTGTAAGTAGAACCTTTAGCTTATTGGAGGCAAATAAAGTCTGTATTGAGAACATTCTCAGAATTTGGAAAATTAAACAAGATATAATACTATAAAATACTTACGGATAACAGATCTAGGAGCTGTAGAGTGTTCGGTTCATGTTTGTTGCTTGGGGTTACCATGACAGCCAGCTTCCCTGAATTCATCTCGAGTCAAAAGGAAATAGCTTTTACTCTTATCCCTTCATGTCATCTTTTTGCCAGATTTGGATGAAAATCATATGTGGTTGTGATTACCTTGACCCAGTGGAGGCTAGGCCCGGACTCTCTGCTGTGTAGCTCAGAGCTGCCATGTTACTCAAGGCTGTTGACTTTTTTTCCGGTCGGTTCCAAAAAAGTCTCGACGCTGTTGAATGAGGCCTTGTTAAAGCTAACGCTTAATTTTATTCATACTTAACCTATTTACGCAACCTTTCTCTAACCAAGCTGTCCCCTGAGATGAAAGATATTTTTTGAAGAAAAGACCTGGCAGCACTTGGCAACCCTAATCTGGCAACGAAGGCAATAACATATTACATAAGGAGCCACCATAACTGTTGTGGGCTGGTGTAATTGATGTAATTGATGTTTTTGACCTGAAGTGACTTGTGTTTTCAAACAGTTTAACTTGCATGTACATTAAGGCCTGTGTTTCAGCACAATTTAATATTCAGAAATAAACTTGCTAATCTTAGTCTCCACAGACTGTGATTAATTCTGTGTTATAGAGATCATCAAAAAAGTATATATATCTAATGTGCCGACTGCCTGACAACACTAGAGGTCTGTAGCAATAAATTAAGCCTGAACAGCAACACTCTTTGTAAAGAGAATCACAAGTGACACTTTTATTCAATTCATTGCCAGTAACCAATACAACAACATAGAAAACAAACTGGGAGCTGCCTTGTTGTAATTCACAGCCATCACAGTACAAAAAAAATGAAAGAAAGTAAGATTTGTTCTTTTGAAATCACCCCCCAAGTGTAACATAACAGCGGTCCGGGAAATTAGATTTACCTGTAATTTTCATATGCTCTCCCTTTCTTTGGCAGATCCATTCACGTGCAAAAACGAATAAACCCCAAACCATTGAACTTGAAGTAGCGGCTGAGACCTATTTACATCTAAAATTCACTAAAGAAAATTGCTGTCACTCAGATATTTTCTTGTTGCCGAGCTTAAATGATCACAGGGTGAATATATAAGAAAATGCAGAGTGGATCCAGCAGTACTTGGTTCTTAAAAAGCGCCGTCTGGCCAGTTTTTTTCCTATCACTCTTTCTTATTCAAAAACTGACTGTTATGCCTTTGCACTGTGTCTCACCTCTCTCGTAAAATGATTTCACTGCACATGAACACACACAGCGACATGCACGCACATCATTTTTCAAAAGCTGGTCTCTAGTATGTTTTTATAAAACCAGCACGCAGTGTGATTTCTCCCTGTATGTGCCAGAAGACAGTCATACCTCTCTTTGCATTGATGAATATCATCAGGGTCTGTGTACTGTATCCAGCAGCCAGGTACCTCCAGTTGGCTGTTTCCATTAGGTTGTCGGGGCAACGCGTAATTAGATATGATGAATTAAGTCAGTCAGATGGATGACCTGTCTTGGCTTTCATGGCAGAACATCTTGATGCAAATGTCTATTTCTACCTTTTGAGAAATTAATAGGTATATGATCTGATGAAGAAGAACAGTTATTGAGTAATATTCTGTGTGGGAATGTCTTGCAGATGGCTGTCGACCCATGCAAGGCAGCAATACGGTCATGCTTTTCATAAATTAGAGAAATGTTCGACATCAGTGTAACCTCAAATTAATGGGTTATGTACAATTATTATTTATCAGTATTACATTAGTTGATATTAGGTATTGTGCATGGTAATTTCTCCTATTTTTATGTTTAGATCTCCTTTTCCATCATCTAGTGCTCACCTATGAAGACTAATAATTTAATTACACTAATGTGTAGCCTTGAGCAGCTCTCAAAATTAATATCCATTTTTCATACCGTACAGGATAATGTGATTCCTAAATTGACTTAATTTTTAAGGCCAAATTTACAAAATAATGCAAATTAGTGCAGGATTGTCAACAAGCAGAGCCGATGATAATTAGGTGCGGATAATCCACTAACAATACAGGAGCATCATGGGTTAAGACATGCTTTTTTGGCATTTAAAGGGGTCCTATTGTGCTCTTTTACAATGTCTTGAATTTGTTTTGGGGGTATACTAGAACATGCTCTCATGCTTGGTGGTTCGAAAAACGCATTATTGTTTTTACATAATTTACATTATTACAATACTTTTCTCCCCAGCCTGGCACAAACAGCTCGATTAGTTCCGGGTTTGATGAATGCCCACCTTCCGAAAAACGAAATGTGATGTGATTGGTAAGCTATCACAGTGCGTTGTGATTGGCGAACAGGTGTTTCAGTACTGCCCCGCCCCTTGCCAAAGCAGCAAGTTTAGTTAAGGATGGCTTCAATATTGCCATATCAATTTGAGCCGGATTCAGACCCAGAGAATATTGAACAAGTCAACAAGAGGATCGCGCAGAACTTTTGCACACACGGATATTGCAAGACATTAGAGTGGTAACGTTATTGCTGTTGTTTTTTTTGTTTTTTTTGGCTAAATCACGTTTTAGATAGGATGTCAACAACCGCTTAAAAGTAACTGCATTTACTATGTACAGATAAGTGCATATGTATTATTTTTTATTGTTATTTAATTCTAACATTATAACATGAATTGCAGTGAAACTGTTATACAGTTGAATTTATTTATACCATAGTCCAGTGTTTCCCAGGCGGCATATATATGCAAACTCATTCTCTGCCAGCAGGAGGCACTGTTGAAGTGGTAGAGATCAAGGTTTCCCCGGTAACGGCTGTACACAAAGCAGCTCTCGCTAAAAAAAACACTGCTTATCAGACATTATATGCAAGATTAAAGGGGTCATATGATGCGATTAGAATTTTTCCTTTCTCTTTGGAGTGTTACAATCTCTTGGTGCATAAAGAAGATCTGTAAAGTTGCAAAGACTAAAGTCTCAAATCCAAAGAGATATTCTTTATAAAAGTTCCCCACACGCCCCCCACATGTCTACGTCACGATGTGGGAAGATTTGCATAACGCCGCCCAAATGTTCACTCAAAGAAAGAAGGCGTAACTTTTATTCTCGCTGTAGTATTGTTGCCGCCGCCACCATGCCGTGGAGACACTGTGTTTTGTTGTGAAAGCCGTTTGTTGTAATTCTTGAAAAGGGATTTTAAAAAAAAAACTAAATATCTCCCTTTGGAGTGGACTTTGAGATTTGTAAGTTTGAAGATCTTTTATATGCCCAAACATACACACACACTGACTAAAATTCAAAAAGTGAAAAAGCATAATAGGACCCCTTTAAATAATGGTGCAAATTTACAAGTAAATTGATAAATGCAACTCCTGCAAATGCATATGCAATAAGGTTAGCCACAAAAATAACTGTCCAGGATTTTACATTGCAAATTTTTCACTGCACATCTTAATAAATCCTGACAGTAGATTTTAACATCAAAAGAGGGTTTGCACTGGCACAAACTGTTTGTGAATCTGGCCCTTAGTGTTTTATTTTTTATTTATCTAGACAAAATAATTTAGAATATTGACCATTTATCTGCCATTGCAAAAAATTATTTTTGGCTTATTGGTATTGGCCAGAATCTGAATATGACGGCATCCGTAGAAACATAATTTAATGATGTTTCTAAAGCACATCCAAAAAGAACAGATGTGTTGTTAGAAGCACATTGATCATTTGTCTATAAATAAATAAATACATTTCATAAACACTGTGTGACTGGGTTTGACCACAACATTCATGTGTCTTAAATGCAGCTCATATTAAGGCAATAACTACTCTAGGAACCTGTAGTCACACCATGAACACCAGCAGATCCAAGTACGAATGTGAGACTCCTTCAATAGAGAGGCAGTAAGAGGCTCCTTGAGTACAAATAGTAGTTTTTTAACTACTCTGTAACAACTCTGTAGTTGTTGTCTGCATCATACACGGTCAACATAATGCATTTCCACCAACCCAGCCAGAGAAAATATCATAGCTCCACTTTATTTTTCGTGCATGGTCGGTTTTCCTAAACATCTATGGCTTTTTCTTGAAGAAGTATTATGTTTTCATGCTCTAGATCTAATTTCCTCTACGTCAAGTTGAGCCTCGACATAAAATCATAATTCAAATTTTTCTTGCGTGTGTGTATGTGTATGTGAATGTGCGTGTCTCTGTCTGTATGCACTGTAAGTAAATGGAACTGGGATTTTTGAACAAAGGGAACATTCAGATGGTGCCATGGAGACGAACGCTGCCGGGGATGTTAAGCCACCGGCGCTGGAAAAAGTTTGAGATCCAGAGCGCAGAAGCAGGGGTGTGGGATCTCGTGGTGTGTGCTGTGCACTGATAAAAAGGGAGAGAAAAACCCATACAGTTCCTGATGTTTCTCAGGAGTATAAAGGTTCACATGCACCGCCAGTTTTGTCCTTTGTGTAAGTCTGACAGTGTTGAGAGATTGTGCTTTACTCTGACTCCTCTAGAAAGGAGTTCATTATTAGGGTCATATTCAGAATCAGCTCCAATATATTTTAAATCGTAGAATCAAATGGCGTTCCATAAGTTCTCATACCTGTGCAAAGAAAACAAAAATAACAACTTTATTCAACAAATTCTTCTCTTCTGGGCCTGTCTCCGCCGCTATTCATGACAGTACCACAATGCATGCATGTGCATTCCTCTGCTTGTAAACAAGGTGCAGCACATCCAGGTTCAACGTCAAAATGTCGGATCCTGTGGCAGCAGCACCACACGCATGCGTCGTGGTACTCGTCAACATATGGCGGAGACTGAATACAGAATCAAATGAGTCAGTTCTTTTTAGTGAATCAAAAACATATCACTCAACAAGTGTGGTTCGATTGCTGAACAAATGACTCTTATGAGCCTGTTCTTTTTAGTGAATCAAGGCCATATTACCACATTTTTTGTTTGTTCAGGCCATTTAGTGGATTGCATTTATGCTGCCTATAAAAAGATAGTGGAAAGTCATTAAAACGTCTTTCCTCTTTGGTAGAATTCTTATAAATTCTAATATTTAATAAATGATTTAATCTTTTACCAGTGGAATTTTTTCTTATTTGTTTAAGACTGGTCGGAATCATAATTGTAATAATTAAATTCATTATGGTTCCCATCCTTGTTTCATCATTGTTGATAGATTTGATTAGATTTGAGGTGTGGTGTGTGAGAATATGGTAAGAAACAAAGTACCCGAGTCAGTCTGAACTGCATCTATAGCAGGTTTCTAGCGTGTGTACCTGTTGAACCATATATTTC
Organism: Sinocyclocheilus grahami; assembly: GCF_001515645.1. Taxonomy (NCBI): domain Eukaryota; kingdom Metazoa; phylum Chordata; class Actinopteri; order Cypriniformes; family Cyprinidae; genus Sinocyclocheilus; species Sinocyclocheilus grahami. The sequence goes on from NW_015505203.1 coordinate 937,932, forward strand.
TCTTCACTAGCCAGGTGTCGATGAACCCTTAGGCTATGTAGCAGTGTGGTATTCAGAAGCAGGGGCCCAATGCCCAAACAGACATCCCATACTGATCCCCCTTTGGTGGACCACAGGGGCCAACGGAAGTACCGCCCTCTGTGTCTTCACACTGTACACCCCCCTACAGACCCCCAAACTATGTGCACATTGGATACTGGGATCCCTCAGGGCGTAAGGGGCAATTAAGCTCAGTACAGACGTCTTTTCTTAGGCTAAAAAACACCCTGGTACCCACAAAAGCCGGCCCACACAGTGTATGGTATTTATTTGCCTCCTCACACACGTACACATATGCAGACACATTCTTGACTAAGTACATTCTGCCTCTCACACCTGGAACCAATGTGTGAACGACCAAATGAAGGAAGGTATGAATGAATTAATGAACAAGCAAGTGTACCGAGGAGGAATTAGTCACTTTATTCAGCTTTATTAATACACACACTAATGTACCTGGGTTATTTTCTCAGACCTTAATTTCAACGAATATTAACACATTAACCTTCCCTTTTTTTAATGTTTCATCCTAAGGGTTGGTCAATAATTGAGATTAATCATCATTAGTGCCGGGCGATATGGCCAAAAAAAATTATCACAATTTTTTTTTCATATTAGTCGATATCGATAATTATCACAATAAATGTCAAATCTTTATTTCTTTCAAGGTTAAAAATTTTGCTCCAAAGTGAAAGTAGTAGAAACCAGACCATTAATCTTCCTTAACAAAATAAATATCTAAATAGAAATAATTCATCTCTGTTTGAAAACCTGCAATTGCAGCTGTCTGCGGAATTATCTTCCTTGCGTGGGTTGTACGCCGGCACGGCTCCACCGCGGATTAATCTAATGTTTTGATGAGGATGTGTGTGTGGCAGTCAGTCACCGCACCGGTGTGGATATTTACTGTACTTCGCAATCACAGATCCTAGCCTATGTCTTGGAATATCAGAATCAGAATGAGCTTTATTGCCAGGTATATTTACACATACGAGGAATTTGTTTTCGTGACAGAAGCTTCCACAGTGTAACAGAATGACAGTGACAGAACAAAAAACACAGATAATAAAAAAAATAAAAAATAGAACAAGCAAATAAGGAATAAAAATATATAAATCACAATTGTATGTGCAGGTATATTACAATAGTAGCCACAGGTCTGTAGTCATTAAGTCCAGTAATTTTGGGTTTCTTTGGGACGTTTGAAGCATGAAGGGACTTCGCATAGCTCCAGTGATCTGTTGAAGATCTGTGTGAAGATGGGGGCCAGCTGGTCAGCACAGGATTTCAGACAGACTATTGTAACACAGTCTGGGCCTGGTGCTTTTCTCCTTTTCTGCTTCCGGAAGACCTGGCGTACCTCTTCTTCGCTGATCTGAATTGCAGGTGTGAGGGAGAGGGGGTTGCTGGAGGTGTGAATGGTTGTGTGGAGAGGTGTTCTGGGCGGGTGTGGTGTGTCTTTTCAAACCTGCAGTAGAACTCGTTCAGATCGTCTGCCAGTTGTTGATTCACCGCAGTGCTGGGGGATGGTAACTTGTAATTGGTGATTTCTTTTAGACTTTTCCACACTGATGCGGAGTCAGTAGAAGAGAATTGAATCCTTGTTTTTTCTGACCCAAATAAGAATTTTCACCATATATTGTCATCTGAACAAGTACGTAAACGTGCCACGTTTGTTCTGACCAACTGAGGAAAAAAGCATTACAATAAATCGCACTACCAATGGTGATTTAATCTAAAGATCGGTTAGCTCATATCACATCAAACCGTGCAAATAATTATTATTATTATACTTTATTCTCAAATTATTAATGTTAACAACATCAGCATTGCGTGACTGAGTAGTTTGTATTGGTGTGTAGATTTCAGTTTCTGTACAGTCTAATCTCTAATTGTCATACCATAATTATTCTAGCTGCTGTGAGAAAAGGCTACAAACGATCCGCCACCTGCAGGATCCTCACATGCAATAGCCTTGTAGCCAGGACAACTTCATGTTTACAGAAGTGACGTAATGAAGCATCGGCATGCTCGAATTTCTTGCGAAAACCTACCCGTACCACTCAAATTAGAAAACATTATTATGAGCTAACCGTTGTGAATCGGGCCAAAGTAAGGCGATAGTTTTGAACACTGGCTGGTTATGTACTTGCTCAAATATTGATTTCGGATCATTTTTAACCAAAAAAAGTTACGGACTGCAGCTTTAAGCATTGGCATCCCATAGTAGCATACATTTCAATCATGATAAACACAGTTAAAACCACACATATAGCACCTCAATACCGTGGTAAAAATATAACTATATGGTAAATGATGGCGATGTGTAGATTGAAAAGCCTTCTGACTGTCTCGTTGCACACAGTGTTTCTCCTGTTTGGCTTTAAACTAATTTAAATCACTGAGTCAGTTGTGTTCATCGCTGAATTCAAGCACTGGATCTCACAGCGATGCTTAATGCTCGAATGACTGAGTAAACACATCTGCTCTAGTGAGCTCGCGCCGCAGTTTGAACTTTGATCCGATTCCGAGTGGATAAACGGTCCGTGAGGCGCGATTCAAATGAGTCACGCTGTTTCGTTCAGCTTTTGGCGCATAAACATTGTCGAACATTTATCGAACTCTTCATATCATTTTATTGAGGAAAATTATATCGCGATAATTATCGTCATCGAATTATCGCCCAGCCCTAATCTAGTATGTATTTGTTTGTGTGAATGTCTACAGGCTTTTGGTGTACACATGAGCAGGTTTGGGTGTGTTTTTGTGTGAGGGAATCATTAGGCGTCTCTTTTACTGACCTCTTTTATGGGTGAGCATAAAAATTCTTGTGTGGTAAGAACATAATGTTGTTTTAATTTCATGTTGGGCAACTACAAAGAACACCTCCCTCCCAAACATCTACTCTACAGCTTTAACCAAACGCATCTTGTAAACAAATAAGCCACAGGACGTTTAACAAGTCACACCAGACCATGTGTGGATGTGTGCAGTAACCTTTCATATGCTTACCTCTGCACTTTAGCTTGTATCTGTCTAGAATGCTTGCTATACTTCTCACCACCAGTTGGCTGAGGCTCTCTGTACCATCTAGAATGATAGCGCTGTGCTAGATGATAGCGGAATGGTTTGCATAGACTAACATAATTGCAGTCTAGTTTTCTTGCATACGTTATGGTAAAGGGAAAGGATTTAAACTGCATTTGTCAGTAAATTATTTTGTTTGTTAATCAAAGTTCACAATTTATTTAAATAGTCCACTGTAGACATTCTACTAACTAGTAAGTTAGCAACAACATATACTACTAATGCTTATTAATATGCAACTACATGTACATGTCAACAAACTCTCTTAGAGAATTAGTAGACTGTTAAATTAGGGTTAGTAGAAAAAGTTGACATATTGGCAAAGTTACATAGTCAATAGAATATCTGTTAAAATAGTGTTGACAGACAAGGCAGTCTACTAATACTGACTGGTAGTTGACATGTAGTTGTAAACTTACTTATAGTAGAATATTTTAAGTGAACTATCAAAATAGTGTTATCGTGGTGTTACTCATAGAGCCAAAAATGAATAAATATATAAAATAAAAAATATATTAATAATTATAATGGTAAAAATAAGTTGTAAACAGCACAGCTTAAGGAAATATATATTTTAAATGTATTTTATTTAAAACTTAATCTGCCAAAATACAGAAAAATGCAAAAGGGGCAAGTATAGGCTACATTTCTGATCTTTAACTTTTTAGGTAAATGCAAACTAAAGAAATTGTTAGTGCAAAGTAATCTAACTTTTTTTTTCAAAGTAATCTAACTATTAAAGTGTTGCTTTCTTTGATGTACAGTATTTTAAATATGTACTGTTGACTCTGTGCAAAAATGCAATGTCATCTGCTGCTGTGTTTGTAGCGCTGATATATTTTAGTGCCATTCTCTGGTGTGTTATAGTACTTAGATAGCTTGTCCAGTGGCCACCCCATAAACTTTACAGCTCAGATGTAATTAAACTGAATGTTTTAATTGACTTTCATTAGGCTTTACAAGGCGCCACACTTTTTTTTCAACACACATGCACCTCTAAAACAGTACAAATTATACCCAGTAAAGCATGGATATAAACATAAACCTCAATTTAACCACTGAATGTATTTGCTCAAGTATGATAAATGTGTAATTGCCATTAAACTGAGCCTGTAAATACTTTTGAAAGCAGAAAACCTATTTAAAGTTGTATTTCAGATCAAAAAAAGTTTGTACCTAGTTACTCTTAATGCTTACATAAAATAATACAAATTAAGACTATTGAGGACTTTCATACTCATTTTTGATATCAAATACTGAATCTAGACACCCGGATTTCCCAAATGAAATTCTTCAGTAATTCCTTAATTAACTGCTAGTTCTCTTTCATGTTCACTGCTCTCCCAGGATGCCTTTTCTCCACGCTGCTATATTTCCTGCTGTACACCTTTGTTCCCCTCATTACCATGAGATGGCGCTAATGTAGTCTTTTGTGTTTCTGTCATGCCCATTGTTTCCATAAATATAGATGTAATTCCTTCATTTGGTACATTGCTTAGTCCTCTCACATGATTATCAGCTCGTTCGTCACTCTTAAGAGAAAGTTTTATTGTGGTGTCATTTATCTTAAGCTGTTTATGGTTCATAGAAACACATGAAGATTTAGATATAAAAGAAGACAAACTTCAGAATTAAACTCATTGAACAATTTGTTTGGGCAAAATGTGATTGCATGGTTCAAAAGACAAAGTTGACTGTGGAAGAAGCGAGTGAAAGAAGCCGGGAGGAGCAGGTCAGAGGTCATTGTGTCTCCTGTGCACATCTCTCGCTTTCATTCACAGGGTTTAAGTGGTTGTATTATCCTCTAAGCCCTTGCTCCCGTGTTATTCCTTTCTCTCCCACTGCCCTTTAAAGAGTAACCAGAGCCAGCGAGAGGACAGCGGGCATGCGGAGACAAACACTCTGGCCCAAAAAGTGAAAGAGAGAGAAAGAGGAGAGAAAGACGCTGAATGGAAGGAGAGGCCAGCAGCAAATGGGGCTGTTTTAGAAAATGGGGTAGTTAGCAGATAAAAACTGTCTCCAGACTGTAAAAAGATCCTTCCTCTTCTTCTTCTCATCCCCTTCTGTTGCCCTCCCTCTTTTTCTACAAAAGAAGCACTGGTTTATCTTTGTGCCCTTAATTGGGCTCGGAGACAGAGAGTTACTCAAGGCCGTTGAGACCCCAGACGCCTTTCTACTGTTTATTCATCTCTCCTCTCTTTCTTTCTGTCTATCTCTCTGACCCTCATGCTTTTGAGCCCTCACTTTCTTTTCTGTCCCTCTCCCCTGACTCCACGCCCTCGATCTCTCTCCTGTCATCTCTCTGTCCCTCAGTTTTCCTTTTGTGCAGCTCTATCAGATTCTCACTGGTGACATACCTTTTACTTTCCCCTCACATTAGAGAAAGGTGCACACATACACGTATCAGAAGGACAAGAGATAAAGATTTTGTGTGTGTGTGTGTGTGATACACTTTGCTGAACATGGGAAACTGAGGTGCGACTCTGTAGGTTCACTGAAAGGTTGATGCATTCAAAACCGACCACACAAAGAGAGACCCAAGAGAGGCAATGCCAAAAAACTCTGTAAACTCTGTATTTCCCTGTACAACAGTATTGTGTGTTTAAAGAGAATGTTTCTTGGTAACACTTTACTTAAAGTCTTATGCATTATAAAGTGTTATTAAAGGGTATAATGCATTATAATTATTCATAATGTACGTTGTAATACATTATATCTTGTAAATCATTTTAACCAAATTTAAAATACGTAGTGTAACAATTGATAAGTGTTATAATGTTTCAATTATTCATGAGATTGCACAATGCTTTATAAAATGCATAAGGCATAATTAAAGCATTAAATAACTACTTTTATAATGCATTATACATAAAGGCTTTAAGTAAAGTTTTACCATATGTTTTTTCAGCAATTTGTTGAGGTTTATTTCACACAATGTGAATAGCCTTTAGTTGCCTTAGCATAGTTATATATATGTATTTACACACACAAGAGAGGCAATGCCAAAAAACTCTGTAAACTCTGTATTTCCCTGTACAACAGTATTGTGTGTTTAAAAAGAATGTTTCTTGGTAACACTTTACTTAAAGTCTTATGCATTATAAAGTGTTATTAAAGGGTATAATGCATTATAATTATTCATAATGTACGTTGCAATACATTATATCTTGTAAATCATTTTAACCAAATTTAAAATACGTAGTGTAACAATTGATAAGTGTTATAATGTTTCAATTATTCATGAGATTGCACAATGCTTTATAAAATGCATAAGGCATAATTAAAGCATTAAATAACTACTTTTATAATGCATTATACATAAAGGCTTTAAGTAAAGTTTTACCATATTTTTTTTCAGCAATTTGTTGAGGTTTATTTCACACAATGTGAATAGCCTTTAGTTGCCTTAGCATAGTTATATATATGTATTTACACACACACAGGTTTGTTTTTGTGAATTGTGGGGACATTCCATAGGCATAATGGTTTTTATACTGTACAAACTGTATTTTCTATAGCACTACACCTAACCCTACCCCTTACAGGAAACTTTCTGCATTTTTACTTTATCAAAAAAACTCACTCTGTATGATTTATAAGCGTTTTGAAAAATGGGGACATGGGGTACTGTCCTCATAAGTCACCTTCTCCTTGTAATACCTATGTCATACCCATGTCATTATACAAATTTGTGTCCTCGTATGTCACAAAAATGCGCGCGCACACACACACACACACACACACACACTATTGTTCAGAAGTTTGGGTCAGTACGATTTTTTTCCTTTTTGAAAGAAATTAATACATGTAGAATGGGTGTGTTAAATTCATCAAAAAACATAAAGACAGTTACAGATAATTTTTTTTCTTTATTTTGAAATTTCTGTTCATCAAAAATTAATTTTGCACAAAAATATTAAGCAGCACAAGTGCTTTGACCATTGTATTTACACACACAAGTTTGTTTTTGTGAATTGTGGGGACATTCCATAGGCATAATGGTTTTTATACTGTACAAACTGTATTTTCTATAGCACTACACCTAACCCTACCCCTTACAGGAAACTTTCTGCATTTTTACTTTATCAAAAAAACTCACTCTGTATGATTTATAAGCGTTTTGAAAAATGGGGACATGGGGTACTGTCCTCATAAGTCACCTTCTCCTTGTAATACCTATGTCATACCCATGTCATTATACAAATTTGTGTCCTCGTATGTCACACAAAAATGCGCGCACACACACACACACACACACACACACACACACTATTGTTCAGAAGTTTGGGTCAGTACGATTTTTTTCCTTTTTGAAAGAAATTAATACATGTAGAATGGGTGTGTTAAATTCATCAAAAAACATAAAGACAGTTACAGATAAAATTTTTTCTTTATTTTGAAATTTCTGTTCATCAAAAATTAATTTTGCACAAAAATATTAAGCAGCACAAGTGCTTTGACCATTTATATATATATAAAAAAAATATTACTTGAGAACCAAATCAGCATATTAAAATGGTTTCTGTAGGATCATGTGACACTCAAGACGAGTAACGGCTGCTGAAAATAGCTTGCATCACAAGAATTAATGGCATTTTAAAATGTATTGAAAAAGAACAGCTATTTTAAATTATAATAATATTTCACAAAATGCATGTTTTTACTTTATTTTAATCGAATCAAAGAATTGCAGCCTTGGTGAGCAGGGGACTTCTCAAAATATTAAATAAAATGAATGAATATTTATGAAATATATTTATAGTGTGTGTGTAATATTTATTATTTACCCTTACTTAGGTGCTTGACACTCCTCATAATGCTGCATATTCATGCCCCATATGTTACTTTTTGTTTGTCATCTTTTTGACAGTTTGCCTAGGCTGATGCTCAATCAGCTGACAAATACAGAATTCTAGTTCTAGTATTTATAGTATCATTCAAGTGGTTTTAAATAGAAAAGAAAGTATGACCAGTATATTAAATGAGCTATTTATGATAATTGTTCTGTTGAAATGTGGTAAATGGTGACATTTTTTCCCTTTCATTTGTAACAGCCTTGTGAAGTCTTAATTCAGCATGAGAATTCATTCCCCCATCTTCCCCTCATCTTCCTTCCCCACCTCAAGCCCCATCTCTAGTTTGCTATCCAGAGACCTGATTTGAGAACGTTTTGGAGAGAATCCCAGACAAAAATAGTCTTTTTTTGAAAAGGAGGACCAGAGACAAAAAGGAGATGAAGAGAGGAATGTCAAACCGTCCTTTCTTTCCCCTCTCTTCTTTGGGATGAGGCCAGAGGATGCGCTGACTGAATAGTACGACTGTCCGATAAGGTTGCATGCGGGAAATCTGTTACCCCCTCAGGTACGTATGATGGGCTGCATGGTTGGATAGAAACATGTGTGCGAACATGACTGAATAGTGAGAAGTCCAAAAAAGAGAGAGAGAGAAGACCGTAGTGCTGATTTAAGTAAAAACAAAGGTTGGATAATAATCTCTCGTCCCTTTTAAATGGACAACCTCTCCATGAACTCACCTACGGCCCTGAGACTGGCTGTGAGCTTGACCTCTTGAATGGTCTGGGAACTGAACAGATCCCATTCCGTAATCCAAGCGTTCCTCACGATTTTTCTCGGCCGTGTAATAGAGAGAGAGAGAGAGAGAGAGAGATTCTTAACAAAAGGCCCGTCACCTTCGGGAATCCTCGTATTTCCCTCCAGCCCCTGAGTGGAGCTTTTCAAAATAGCACTTTGGAGCCTGTTGTGGTTGACATGTCGCAACAACATGAAAATGAATGTTCTTTGTCCTTCATCCACCTCCGGGAGCACTCGACAAGATGTTTTTACACTCATGTTTCTAATTTCTCCCTCTTGTAGATTCAATTCAAAAATAAATCAAGGCAGTTGAACTCTGTTCTGTCTAGGTTGAAAGCCCATTACGAGTCTTTTTTGGGTACTGTGTGTTATCCCACCTGAGTTCTTACACTGAGGCCACAGTTATTCTAGAAAGTGTAATTAGCTGTCCATCTGTAGCTCTGAGCGGTTGCCAAGCCCTTGGGTCCTACAGGGGACCTGCTGTTTCAACTGACCAATTAAACATCTGGATTCATCCTTTCATTCCGTCCATTTACCCAGTCCTAACTGCTGATTTAATTTGACAGGTATTGGCAAGTTAAATCACTGTTCGTTTTTACAGGTTTTCATGCGTCTGTAACGTATGTAACAAAAATACACTTTAGATTTTGTCAATATTTTGTCATATTCATTCATTTTAGTCAATTATACTTTGACTAAAATGGTATCTTATTTTAATCGACAAAAACTATTACATTTTTTTTATTTTGTTATTTACTGTTTTAGTATGTTTTTATGGAAAGAGCATATTCACAATGTGACTTACACATTCTGAAGTAAAAAGTATAACTACTATAATATATGCTATTGTGCTATTATAGTATTGTATATTTTATATATATATATAAATGTGTATATATAGTATATGAATATTTTGAAAGCTTTTGTATATTTTAACTTTTCACTTTCCTTTTAGTTTTAGTAATTTTGTTATGCTAAATTATTTAGCTTTTTTTTTACTTCAGTTTTAGGTTTAGTAATTTAATTTACTACTTTAATTTATTTTAAAATTAAAAATGTATTACATTTTTGGTAACACTTTACTTAAAGCCTTAATGCATAATGCATTAAAAAGGGTTATTAGAGGGTATAATGCATTATAATTATTCATAATGTGTGTCACATTATGCATAGTGTATTGATGAATTGATAAGTGTTATAATGTATTAACTGTGGTTACAATTATTGATGAGATTGTACAATGCATTATAATGTGCATTACAAGGCATTATTAATGTATAAAAACTAGGCCTATTTTTATAATGCATTTACATAAGGGCTTTAAGTAAAGTGTTACCAAGTTTGTTTAATCTAATATGTATGTTTAATTTAGTTTCAGCCTCTTTTTAATTAACTAAAAATAATTTCTAATAGTTTATCAATAACAACCAATGCATTTGCATCATTTTGTGCAGATATTACATGTATGTTGTGTAGGCTATATATTCAGATTTGTTTGGAAAAGCTAGTATTTTAGCAGTGTTCATTCACTTCAGCCTCGGCTCACACAGCTCAAGCGGATCATTCTTTCTATCGTTCTTTCTTCATCAAAAAAACACTGTAAGTGCATTGTTAATAGCTCACAGTGTTATTTTAAGTAAGTTCAATGTGCATTTTTCGTCTTGTCTTCTATTGTTGATGACATGAAGAAACACTTAATTATTTTTTCTGTTATTTTTGTTGATGAGATTAACACTGACTGACTTATGCAATTCAAATTATCCACAGTATTTTCATTCACATGAAAATGTTGCAAGAATACATAAACATCTCCCATTTTTGAGTTTGACAAGTTCAATAACAACATATCACATCACTGTGCATAAACTCTTTATTCCGTTTCCATTGTGCTAAATTATCTTTCCTCTATTTTCCAGTCTTTCCACCTTTTGGATGCCTTAATGATCCTTCAAAGCGGCATTTTTGTGTTTCAGAGTGAGTGGAGTGAAAAATGAGAGGAAAAAGAGAGAGAAATGGATTGTGACAGAGGCAGTAAGGGTAATAGGATTGAGCCTGAACTCGGCAGGGTAGTGCTGCCCTCCTAACTGGACTCACTTCCTCTCTTCCCCACTGCGAGGTCAACCAGTCGTCCATCAGATCGCTGGCTAATCCCTTCAGAACGATAGAGTTGGACATGTCTCTGAGACAGGAAGTGTAAAAGACAACTGATGAATGAAAGAAATATCACACCCTAAGATGAAGGAGGGTGAGGATCTCATGAGATGTTTGTTGCCTGAATGGACTGGAACCTAATGTGCTGGAATTTGAACAGGTTACCCTGTTAAATTGTTTATGCACTGTGTAGCACAGCATATAGAAGAGGGACCCATGCTGGAACGTGACAGCAGTGTACTTGCAATATGTAGTGTAGTGCAAAATGTTGTATTTAATGTGCAACATTAAATATGTAAAATTACTTATCTTTATCACTTATTTACCCCTTTGGTGTGACATACTGTACATAAATGATACTTGCATTTTCAGTCTGGCCTATAGAAAATTCGTACACTGTAAAAAACAAAACAAAACAAAACAAAAACAGAAAATTTATGGTAAAAAAAATGGCAGCGGTGGTTTCCAGAATTTTACCGTAAAAAATATGGTAGCAACATTTTAGGTTTTACAGTTTTAACTTAAATTTACATTGAAATACCGTAATTTCATTAACTGATCAAATGTTTATATACCAACCTATTGAAGTACTGAAATCTGTTTTGTACCTTTGTAGCACTGATAACCACCAAAAGCAGGTGGTGATGAGAAAGTCACATGATTAACATCATCACAAGCAGCTTTTAAATATTAACAAATATAGAAGGTGCACTGTATCAATACAATACACAATAGTACACAATATCAATATATTCACATTTTTATGAATCCTGTGACTACTGAATTCATGAAACTCATTCATGGAGCTTATTGGCATCCCAAAGTTTCTTCAAAGTCTCATAAACTGCATTTATTTGATTGAAAATACAGTAAAACAGTGAAATATTATTACAACTGAACTGTTTTCTATTTGAATAAATTGCATTTTACTCCTGTGATGGCAAAGCTGAATTTTCTGCAGCCATTACTGCAGTCATCAGTGTCACATGATCTTTCCGAAATCATTATCGTCAATGCTGAAAGCTATTGTACTGCTTTATAGTTTTGTGGAAACTGTGATACATTTCTTTCTTTTTTTGATGAATAGAATTTTTTTAAAGAACAGCATTTTTTTAAATAAATTTTTCGTAACAATGTAGAAGTCTTTATTTCTACATTTGATCAGTTTAATGCATCCTTGAATAAAAGTATTAATATCACTAAGCTCCAAACTTTTGAACTTTAATGTATGTGTATAAATTATGGTTTAATAGTTTTACTTTTATTCTATTGTTTTGTTGTTGTTGTTAATAATTTGAGAAAACAATGAAACATTTAGGTGCACTTTTACTTTTATTTAGTTGATTTTGTATATCTTTGAATTGTCACCACAGGTCACCTGTTGAAGACCCCTAATTTATAGAACACCTTGAAGTAGATATAGATTGGGATAGTCAGATGTGTGATCTTCAAAGAGCCACAGATCACAGAAGAAATGGAGAAAGAGCTGCCTAAGAACCTGGCCATCCCAGATCTATCTATTGATTTTCCAATCAGAGCTTTGGGACTGTGCAAACAATTCCACTGGAGCTATAGAGCAGATATGCAGACTTCGCTCTTCGAAGCTCAGGGTTGAACCCAAGGCCAGTCTGTTATTATTGTTGAACTGCTACGCTCAAGTTGAGTCGCAGTACAATAGCAGGGCATGGCTCCAACCGTGGATACTACATTTATAGCAGCATTCGTTAAAAAGTTTAAGATTTCGAGAGAGGCAAATAAATGAGGCATGGAAAAATGGCACATTTTCCTGCCTGAGATAAAAGAACTCAGACAAAACTATTTTATGAAGAAACCAGGGAGAAGAAAAAATGCACAGTAAAAAATTCGGAGCCTTTTTTTACCTTTTCATTGCTGTATTAATTTAAGTCAACACAAAAAGCCTTACTCTTTTGAGTGCTTGATTGGATAGTTTGTCATCTTTTACTCACCCTAATGTCATTCACATTCCTGAATGAGATTGTTATTTGGGACACAAAAGATTGAAAATTGTGAAAACATTTTGTCCATACAATGAAAGTTGTTTTGGACCCCATAGAATTTCATTGTAAGGACAAAAACAGTTCAAACATTCTTCAGAATATCATCCTTCGTGTTGCTAACAAGAAAGGAAGTCCTATTGGTTTGGAACAACATGATGGTGAGTAAATGATACCAGAATTTAGATTTAAGTGAAGTACTCCTCCCAACTGAAATTAGTTAGACACATTGATTACCGTGCTTTGAGCCGTGAGAACATTCCTCCCACTGCAAAACACCTTTGCTCAAATTAAAGAAAGGTTACAGTAAAAACACTCAACTGAACACCCTCCCCCAAACACCTTCTATCATCTGAGCTCAGGAGCCCCTCGTATGGAGGACCCGGTCCCTCTGTCTTGATCCATCAACAACCGGTGGGCATAAAGGGTGGCTCTCTCCAAACGAGCCCCCGGAGGCACTAGAATGTTTACTTAGCCACCGTTTTGTAAAAGGGATGAAATAACTAAAACGCAGAGAAGGAAAAGGCTGAGAGAGAGACTGAGTGGGTGAGTGAGTGAAGGAAGGAGCGTATGAGTTGTCGAGATGGCATGCCAAGTAAATTTATGCATCGCCATTTCCTTGTGTTTTTGCAGAAAACAGTGTGAATGTTACCCACAGGTCATGGTGTCAGTGGAGGGGCAGACTGGAGTTTTGTAAGGCTGCAAGAATACTGATGTGAATGAGAGGTGTGATGAGCTATGGTTTCATTGATACTATTGTTTTATGGATACCTGGTTTAAAAAGCATAAATGAATAAAAACAAATAACATCCTTTATGCATAATAATGATAAATAAATAAAAAACTCATAATTTGTGACCCTGTCTGTGAAGTCCAGGCTAAAGTCTCAAAATGTAATTATAAGATAAGCATCAAAGTTTTATTTTGAATATTAATTTTACTATGATTTAAATTTTTTACATGGCCTTACTCAGTCAATATTAAAATTAAATAAATTACTTTAGCTGGGTTTTCACAACCAGGGTCACATTTATATTTGTCTTGCTTTGAACTACAAAAAAAAAAAAGACAAAATTGACATTTATCATATAAACGACATTGATTTATAAATACTTGCATGGATGAATTGTGTACAATCAGGTCAATAACAAGCATTTAGAAAATACAATTATAGATACATTTTCAATTTCTCTCAGGACCACTATTGTCAAAGGTAATTGACAATTAGCATACAGTGTGAATTGGTGGTATGGTTCTGTTCTGGGCAAGAACTTCCTGCGCATCCATGCAGCCGAGCATGGATAAGAGCAGGGAGAGCAGTGATAACCCCCCAGGGTAAACAGAACAGAACCAACATAAATGTATTGCAGATATCGTTAAAGTTCAAAAATTTTATGTACACATTTTAGAATTAGTCTGATTCAAAGGAGAATCAGAAGGCTGAATCCTGACTGACAGAGGAGGAGCTGGGGATGGAGGAGGGTATTGGCTATATTGAGCAATGCGAAAACTGCTGATAATACTGAGGGACCTTATATATGAATGCTTGGATAGGTGTAGTATTCCTATAGGTAGATGGGGATCAGCTGAGAGTCAGCTGATGTGAGCTTGGCTAACGTGACCTGCCAGAACTAACGCTACGCTTGATTTATGCTGACTTTAATGCATGTGGAAGATTCTATAAATAGACTATATACTGATAAAAAAAAATCATTAGCATCTATGGTAACACTTTATTTTAAGAACTAATTCTCACTATTATCTAGTTGGTTATTAGCATGTATGTTACTAGCATTTTGGTTGTTTATTAGTACTTATAAAACACATTAATACCTTATTCCGCATGACCAAATTTTAGATCCCTTAATCCAACCCCACACCTGAACTTAACAACTACCTTACTAACTAATTAATAAGCAGCAAATTAGGAGTTTGAGGCAAAAGATATAGTTAGTTAATAGTGAGAATTGGTCCATAACTAAAGTGTAACCACATTCATAAGTATTTTTCCATAAAGTGTGGTTCTACCACACATAAATTTTTGACATTGAAACACACAATATCCTGTGACTACTGAATTCATGAAACTCATTCATGGAGCTTATTGGCATCCCAAAGTTTCTTCATTTACCAAAAAAAAGACAAGTCTCATTATGGTATCTGAATATTCAAATATTCTTTTCATCAGTTCCAACCAGGTGTTAAGATGTTATAAATGCTGTCAATACGTTGATATTGCATGTTTCTGTGTCTGTCTTAACACACAAAAGCTTACATGTAAGACAGCTATGAAATCGAATGAGATCAAGCTAAGACAAACCCCTCCTGCTGCCTTTTTGTAAACGTGGTCTTGGAATTGTCTGCAAGCCATATATGTGCCCTTTTTACCTCTGGTTGAGCGCTATAGAGTAGACACGTTGCCTTTGAAAAGAAAAACTTGGGACTTGATCAAAGAAAACATGTTTCTTTTTTCTGTTGTGCCTAACGTAAATTTGATAGAAGTCACGGAGAGTGAAATATGTAAGGCTGAGGGCTAGAAAGTTTCTTCCTGTGCCTAAAAATTGCCTGACTTTCTGAGCCCTGTGTACGCTGACACTTGCGGTTAGGATTGTGGCTTTTACACGGGGTAAATAGATGAAGTGAAGCCAAAATGGTTTCATCAGTAGGAAAATATTTTTAAAAAGTTATTGGAATAGGCACGTCTCCTTGGAGAATTAAATTGCACTACTTTTGAACATTCTTTCTTGCCTTATATTGAGGGTCTAAATTTGGATGTTGCTCAGAGAAGAAGGCTCAAAACAATAGATCACAAAATGCCATGATCCAAGTTGGTGGCCGTGTAACTCATGCACATGAGCCTTCGAAGTGCATTTCTGCTTTAAGCATCAAGTATAACTCCAGCTGATGCACTATTTATTTATTTATGTACACTATTTATTTTTTTCTTTGCCACATTTACATTTACAGTATGCATTAGGCAGATACTTTTATCTAAAGCGACTTCAAAGTGCAGTCAAGCTCCATATTATATCAGTCCATTTGTGACCCTGTCTGTGAAAACCCAGCTAAAGTAATTTTTTTTGTGTGTGATTTACTGTTTTCTACATAAAATAATCCTTCAGAATGTAAAGAACATTCTGTGACAATATAACCTTGATATCTGTAATTTCAAAGATTGAAATAGTGCAATTAATGGTTGAAATCAAACTTTGATGCTTGTATTCTCATAATTAGATTTTGAGACTTTAGCCTGGTTTTCACAGACAAGGTCACATTTATTCCCTGTGTGGAAATCAGTCCATGATTGTCAAGTTGTTATCGCCATGCTGTACGTACAGGAACTGTATATTTATCACTTTATTTCCCTATGAGATTTGAATGTTGAAGAGTCTGGAGTGCTTTACACATCCACATTTTAAAGGTGTCAGTTTTCCACTTACTGCCTCTGGACACAGTATTTAAATGCCTAGGGTGTAGTAATGATCTCTTGGAGTGTTTGTGGGTTCTGTTTTTAACACAATACATGGCATGGTGGTTGAATCTGTGGGGAATTAGAACATGCATGCATGTTCACATTCCACTGAGGTCATTGGTCAGCATTGCTGGCACCTTGTATACAGATTTTATATGTGTCCGCAGGTCTTTTGGAAAACAGTTTGGCCGGCCTTTAGAAGTTATACAGTGTCCTTCGTATGCAGTGTTCCCAAGCTGTTAAGACACAGCAGATGTAGAGAGTTGGGCTGTATTGCTGTGACCCCGCCACCACTTCCTACCACAATCATTAGCCACTAACGCGCCACTAGTGTTTGAAACCAGGTTGGAAATGGGTGGGTATAGTCTCCACAGATGGGTGTTGATGGGTTTTCTGAGAAAATATTGTAAAACAGAAACTGCCTGTTCATTATGGGTGGGGTTCATGTGATACTTGTCATGGTAGTCTGCTTGGGAATCTGGCCCTTGGTCTAGTTTTTCTTCACATAAAGGTGCTAGTTTGTTAAAACTGGGGTCAGGGCTGACAATGTGGTGCTGATGTATGAAGTCGGACAACTTACAAATCGCTGTGATGCCCAGCTGGAAAGTGTATTGGTTTGACTGTCAGAATGAGACATTGGTGCTGTAGAACCTGACCCACAGGACCAGAATACACTAGTTATTTACTTCTCTATAGATTATATTATTCCTTTGGCAGCATATCTGGGTTATTTTGGTATCCTGGAAAAGAGCTGATTTTAGAGTAGCAGTCATTTAAATGAAGATGAAAATGACCAACAATTGCTTTGTCAGTCTGTTCACATACGTTTTGGTGGATCAGGACAAACAGAGAATTTGACGGGTATATGTCCATAAATTGGCATTGCATTGAGGCATCACATAAAACCTAAACTCGCAAATGGCTGATTCAACCTTTTAAAGCACAACTGAAGTGATAAATATGCAAAATCAAGCGATCAATATAATGTGTTAAAAATATGTATTTGAACTGAATCGTTATAGTTTGGCAAATTCAGTTGTAGATTAAAGTTGAATTAAACAGGTTTAGTTGAATCCCTGTAAACCAGTGGTTCTCAAACCTGTCCTGGAGTACCTCCAGCCCTGCACATTTTGTATGTCTCCCTCATCTATCACACCTGATTCAACTCATAAGCTTATTAGTGGAGACTGCAAGACCTGAAGTGGGTGTGTCAGATATAGGGAGACATACAAAATGTGCAGTGCTGGGGGTACTTCGTGGAGAGGTTTGAGAACCACTGCTGTAAACCATATGTATCTTTATCATCTTTCAGTTGTAGTTTAAAGTTGAATAAAGAATTATTCCGTATCCGTATTCCAAAATAATTCACTCGCACCGTATTTCACCCCTTTCCTGTAAACTGACTTCATTCATATCCATCCTGTTAGGTACTACTACACATCGCTCATTATCAAAACCTCACCTCAGTCTGTTTCTGATTATCAATCCAAGATCATATCTTTTGAACTTTATAATGAATTACGTATGTGTACAAATAAAGCTGATTTCAGGCAAACATCTGGGCTATCTGTGATCTTAATTAAACTAGAAAGAAAGATTGACATAAAGTTCAACAATCTAACATTTTCTGTGTATTTCTTGTTTGCCATTGTGTTTCCAAATGGACAAATAAGCAAGGAAAGAGGGTCTCATAACAGCAGAGGAATGTGACGTTCATTATTGAGCACTGTGCTAAATGTTAACACATACAAAAAAGGGGAAACAGATTTAGAGTGTTTTCTTCAAAAAAGAAAAAGTCATTGAGAGCTGGATTTACAGTTCAGAATGTAGGCTGAGGCTTCGCCTTTGGATGACCTAACTGGCTTTTGTCATCGTCTGTGATAGTTATGGATTCCCCAGACCTGAGAGCTGGCCCAGTGCATCAAAAGTGTGCTAGAGCAGCTCTCCTGAATTTACAGAGAGCTTATTGGGATAGACCTGGTGTTCCCATCCTAATCCAGGCATGGGACGGGCTTTACACAACATCACAAATGAAGATGAAGGACAATCTAAGTCCCTGTGTGTGTTTGTGCTTGTGTGTGTTCAGATCCCACGCTACATGATGAATTGAACAACTGGGACATTAGCTGAAACACAAATGAAAGATACAGGGCACAAACTCTTGGATGAATCTCAAAAGAAATGTTTATGACCTGAAAACCATTTGCAGATCAGTCATCTGTAAAAATTAAACTTTGTGCTTAACTATTTATATTTGTATGAAATATTTTATAAACGGAACGAACACTTGCACTTTCAGGCCAGTGCTGCCACTTACCACTGAAATGTTTTCATTCATTTATCTTTTAAATGAAATTTTACTGCCTTTCAAACTTACATTTTTGTTTTTCTGTGATATATTAAACATTGTGTTGATTTGCACATTTGTCACATTTGCAGAAATGATTTGTGTTAGTCATTGTGATAGCATAAATAAGAATGTGTTGAAAACTACAAATCAGTCGTTTTTTTTATTTATATTTTTATCAAGGACTTTTATGTTGAAATGTTTTCTGTGTTCCATTTGTTCCTGTGTTTGCTTCCTGTGCTTAGTTCCTGTTCCTTGTGTTTTCCTGGTTGTTTGTCTACATGGTTCCCCCTTGTTAGTTGCCATGGTGATTGATTAGTTCCAGCCCTTTGTTACCTCATTACCCTATGTATATATACCCTGTTTCAGTGATTGTTTGTCAGTCAGTCATTGTCTCCTTGTAGAGGCCCATGTTCTTTGTTTCATGCTCTTGTTTCCTGTTTACCTGCTTTTGCTTTATGCCATCAATAAGTCTTTGTCTGCATTTGGAGCCTTCTCATCTCGCCCTTGTACCCAACGTTACATAAAGGTGTCATGACAGATTTTTAAAAAATTAGTAGTAGCATTTTAGTATGTTCTAGGAGGTTCACTCATAATCTTTAAGCTTTTTGAATGCTTTGTACATATGTTTATAAATTTATGCATTCACATTATATCTGTATAATTTCAGGCTTGTTACAAATTTTCTTGTAAAGAAAAAATATTTTAATGATAAAAATTTTTGTAAAATATGTAAAGTATATAAATAAATAAGAGAGGGCCTACATAATATAAAAGTGCATTACTAAAACTACTGTTTTTAAGTGCACTTTTGAGTTAACAAGAATTGATCTCCAAGTTTTCCTATAGTATTATATAATCATATTAGAGATTGACCAATATTGATTTTTTTCTAGAACCAATACCGATCGTTTGCATGTTTATGTGACCGATAACCGATATTTATTTGATTTATTTCTCTTTTTTGACACAGTGATAGCAGTACATAACTTTACATTTTTATTTTTTATTTATTACACTGTCCGTACTGTAATTTCACTCCCTCCTTGAAACACAAAACAACAACTTATTTCTACATCAGTAAAAAAAAAAATTTAATAAATAAATAGTGCCCTTTGCTACCTTAGTGTGGCCTAGTACTTTGTAATTTGATTGGATGAGTGGTACTCAGATTTTATTGTTCAGTAACACCAGCAGGAGGTTTCATTGTTTGTATCACACTGCTTGTCCAGACTTAGCAATGCGAAGCGGTGAGCGGACATCATGTTTTTGTATCTATAGACTATGATCATTTAATTAGTTTGGTTTGGAATGATTTGATTTCTTTATTAGAGTAACTTCATTCCATGTTGTGGCTTCCAGGGTTTATTAGTCAGTGTTCAGTCACTGTGTTGGTTATGTGTCATAGGAGTTGGTCATGCACTTTCATACTGTCAACAGATCTTGAGATTTATTTAGTAGGCTAGTACCATAACGGATTGTCATAAAAGTTGTTTGTTAATCACAGCTGCATCAGAGTTATGGGAATGATCATGAACCCTGACTGACATCCAGTGAAATTCATGAGGATTTGATTCCAAATCATTCAAATACTTCTGCTTACTGGCATAGGAGAAAGAGAGAGTGTAGAGTGCGCTAACCTTCATGTGAACTCTGAGAAGGATGAGTAGAATAGCAGATATGTCCTTGGCTCTGCTTCTCACATCTCCATGTGTGTTGCATTTGTAGGGTTATATTTGTTGAAAGAACCTCTCCTTTGTTCGTGCTGATGAACAGCTATGCATCTTGAAATGTTGATGGTTTCTCTCACAACTCTGCTAAGTTGCGTGTGACAGGGATACGTATTCTTCACGTATTAGCGACTTCATTAAAAATATCTCCTCTTTATACTTTTATAATACTCTATGAACCCTACACCTGCAAAAGTATATGACTCTGCTTTTAAGTACATCTGCCATCATAACCTGTGACGAGTTACCAGAAAAGTGGATCATAGCCACGTTAACGATCTGTCATTCTGTCACTAAAAATGAAATCCTTCAGATGCTTGGTCTAACATCTGAAAACATCCTGGCCAGCATCAGATTGAGATTTGGTCAATCTGACCTCCACTGAAGGGGAAACCCCACAGGACCTTTCTGTCACTGTTGGGAAGGAGATTTCTAATGAGTACCAGTTCAGTGATGTGCTATGGATAGAGTTAAAAACATGAGAAAAAGAAACTGCGTCAGAGAAAGAACAGTCGGGTTGTTTCCCGTTGTTACGCAGCTCATCTGCAGTGCACATTGTCAATGCACTTGGAAAAATGTTATTTTGGAGCTTGACTTCTATAGAAATGGGTTTGGATGAAGGCCATGTGCTACTGATAAGCACAGAACTCTTTCTGAAGAAATATATCTTTATTGCTGAACTAGATGCGTATAATTTGAGATTATTTCCCTTTAAATCAGAAACTGATTTGTGTTAGATAATTATCAGTCAGACATATGTTGAAGATTATGGAGAGGGATCGATTAGTTCATGGTGAGTGGCAGAGTAAAAAAAATTCTAAAATATCAAATAAAAACATCATTGTTTCTCTTAATTTTAAAGGGATAGTTCACCCAAAAATGAAAATTCTGTCATTAATTACTCACCCTTATGTCGTTCCAAACCTGTAAGAGCTTCGTTCATCATCAGGACACAAATTAAGATATGTTTGATGCATTGCGAGAGCTCTCTGACCCTCCCATAGACAGCAAGGATCCTTACACGATCAAAGCTCAGAAAGTAGCAAGGAGATCGTTAAAATAATCCATGTGACATCAGTGGTTCAGCCGTAATTTTACAAAGCTACGAGAATACTATTTGTGCGCAAAAAAAAAACTAAAATAACGACTTTATCCAACAGTTCGTCTCCTCCGCGTCACACTATAGCACCATTTTGGAGAGTATCACATACGTAAACAACGCATGCTGTTCTATGTCAGCAGCACCATACACGGATACGCTGTTTACACTTTTATCTGAATGTAAACAACGTATCTGCTTACATACGTTGCATATGTGACCCTGTACCACAAAACCAGTCTTAAGTCGCTGGGGTATATTTGTAGCAATAGCCAAAAATACATTGTATGGGTCAAAATAATTTATTTTTCTTTTATGCCAAAAATCATTAGGATATTAAGTAAAGATCATGTTCCATGAATATATTTTGTAAATTTCCTAATGTAAATATATTAAAACTTAATTTTTGATTAGTAATATGCATTGTTAAGAACTTCATTTGGACAACTTTAAAGGCGATTTTCTCAATATTTAGATTGTTTTGCACCCTCAGATTCCAGAATTTCAAATAGTTGTAAATCGGCCAAATATTGTCCTATCATAACAAACCATACATCAATGGAAAGCTTATTTATTCAGCTTTCAGATGATGTATAAATCTCAATTTCGAAAAATCTACCCTTATGACTGGTTTTGTGGTCCAGGGTCACATATGTTTACGTATGTGATATACTCTCCAAAATGGTGCTATTGTTGAATATAGACAAATTGTTGAATAAAGTTGTTATTTTGTTTTCTTTGCGCACAAAAAGTATCCTTGTAGCTTCGTAAAATTACGGTTGAACCACTGATGTCACATGGATTATTTTAACGATCTGCTTTCTGAGCCTTAATCGTGTAAGGATCCTTGCTGTCTATGGGAGGGTCAGAGAGCTCTCAGAATGCATTAAACATATCTTAATTTGTGTTCCAAAGATGAGTCTTACAGGTCTGGAACGACATGGGGGTGAGTAATTAATGACAGAATTTTTCATTTTTGGGTGAACTATCCCTTTAACTTAGTATTTCATAATTGTGACTTTAAATCACACAGTAAGATATTTGTATAATATTATATACAAAATGCACCCTATATAATATAATTTTCTCATGTTTGTGACTTCATATCTCAGAATTGTAATGATACTTTTGTTTTTATTATATTTCTCATTATTGTGATTATTTCTCTCAAATACAGTACAACTTGCTCATAATTGGAACTTGTAAAAAAAATTCTCACAATTGTGACCTGAAATCACACAATTATATATTTAAATATTTGTGTAATATATATTTCTGTTAAGCGTGATTTTTTTTATCTGAAAATGTGACAATTAAAATCCCACAATTAAAAAACATCCTCATAATTTCAGCTATTTTTTTTATTGTATTGATTGATTAATTGATTGACTTTATTAATCCCAAAGGGAAATTCACGTCACAGCAGAGCTCACCACATAATAAATAAATAAATAAAAATTTTATATCTTAAAATTGTGACTATTCTCTACTATTTCTTCTTTTCTGTTTCTCGTAATTGTTACTTTGTGCCTCACAATCTAACATTATTTCTTATTTTGAACTTCACTTCACAGTTAACTGTTGTATTTTTCACTACAAATCTTTCACAACTTCACTATTCAGTACAGGTGAACATAGTGTTGGGCGGTATGACCAAAAATGTATATCACGGTATTTTTCAAAATTATACCGGTTTCACGGTACATGACGGTATTTGTTTTCATGCATGACCGGGTGTTAACCATATTTTCTACTGATTGAGAGAGGAAATACTGCAGTATGTTGACGCGTTCGCGGGACAGCACTGGCGAAATCTTCCAACTGAACCATAGCTAAGGTTTATCCAAAAAAATGCATGGCCGAATGAAATGCAAAAAAGCCGCTAAAAGGGTCTGAAAGTTGCTAAATCTAGTGCTAAAGTCGCGCTCGTGTGTGTGTGAGACGCGGGAGCTGATGGCAGGGGCGGTGGATATTTGTGGCGGTCAATGTGGATATTGTGGATGAGTTCTTCTGCGTCATCACGTTCTATTAGTTCTACAGCTTCAGTTTCGGAACTTTCACGCTTAGTAACACATACAGCTGTTCCCTCACCACAGTGTAACAGTGAAAAGGGACCCCTTTCAAACAGTGTCGCGTTCCGAACGTTGTTTAAGCGACATTGCGGTATTTTAAAAATTCATATCATAACAAAAATAAACGACGGTATTCGGTATGAATCGGTATACCGCCCAGCACTAGGTGAACAGATAAAAATGATTTAAATCTCACCCATTCACTCAGTGACAAATCATGAATGAACTGGCGCAATTCTGCCCGTGCTTGCTGGAAAATGAGTCAATTGTGAGTTAGCTAGGGGTAATTGTACATCCGCTGAACCTCGGCAGCTTCGGAAGACAACATGCAGAGATAACTGAGACTTTGTCAGATTCTATTATCGATAAACCCACATCACCCAAGCACCACTGTGCAAGAGACCTGCTCTCCTTCTCAGGCCAGTTAAATAATTTTTACCGTTTGTTGTTTCAAACATGACCATGACTACAAGGTCAAAACAGTGACCGTGATTCTGCGAGATCATTGTGGGCTGTTCTTGTTTTGCTTTTGGAGAGTGAAGTGGAGAAAAGGATCACTTAATGAACTTGAACTCCGGCAACCCTTGACCTTCACAGAGGAGGCTGGACAAACAGCTGGGGTCAGGGATGTACCGGTCGCAACCCTGCTGTTTTCTCTATCAGCAGGGAAGAGTGGAACAGGGGTCATCATGTCAGAGTTCACAGTTCATCGGAGAGGGAAGAGTAGCACATGTAAGCAGACATTAACACTCGGGGATATTAACTCACATATGCAGAAACTGACAGTCACGTAGGAGAGCGAGCTGGTAAGCCAAAGAAGGACCGAGTCTATAGACCTGCATCTGGATACCAGATGGCAGTTGAGTCATGCCTGGGTTACCAGGGGTTGGGAGCTGTCTGTAATGGAGGAGAAGGGGGGCGAAAACACACACACATGATTTTTCTCTTTCATATATTAGCTCTCGTTCTCCTGCTTTCCTTTTTCCCTCTCCCTCTCTTTCGCTCGCTCTCACACACGATCTCTGAATACATAAGAATGGTGTTCTCTCAGGAGAGCAAGCCCCCGTGGAGAGGCAGATTGCTCCCAGGCGCAGCTGACCTGGGGCTAAACCCAACACCTGACTTACTGTGCTGCTGACGAAGAGTTCAGCCCGAGGGTGACGCATACCACACTCCTCCATACAGAAAAATAACGAGCGAGAGATGCTTTAACATGCAAAACCTTAGCTCAAAAAATGATACGCTATTCACTTAAAAATGGCTCCACTTGACTGTATAAGTGGCTTCGGCCATTTGAACAGTGAATTCAAGATTACATTTTTATGGTTGCTTTCGGGTAATGAAGGAAACAATTTGTACTTTTCCAATGTCATATTTTTGGCCATTTGCTTTTATTATGACAGGACAGTTCAAGCTAAGACAAGAAGCAGTAGGAGAAAGAAGAGAGCAAGGGTAATCCGAAGAGCTAGAGCTCTATTTGTTCAGTGCTATATGTAGTCTTTATCCAGTACAGATTATAGCTCTGAAATACACTGCCGTTCAGAAGTTTGGGATCAGTAAGATTTTTAATGTTTGTTCAATGGAGTCTCTTATGCTCTTCAAGGCTGTATTTATTGATCAAAAATACAGAAAAAAACATATTGTGAAATATTATTGCAGTTTCTAATATTGGTTTCCTATTTTAATATACTTTAAAATATAATTTATTTCTGTGACGCAGCACTGAATTTTCATCAGCCATTACTCCAGTCTTAAGTGTCACATGATCCTTCAGAAATCCTTCTAATATGCTGATTTATTATCAGTGTTGAAGTTGTTGTGCTTGTTGTTGTTTTTTTGGAACCTGTAATACTTTTTTCTTTGATAAATGAAAAGTTAAAAAGGACAGCATTTATTCAAAATAGAAATCTTTTCTGATAATATCATTATTATCACTTTTCATCCATTTAACACATCCTTGCTGAATAAAAGTATTGATTTCTTTAAAAAAAAAGTACTGGCAGCTGACCTGGGGCTAAACCCAACACCTGACTTACTGTGCTGCTGACGAAGAGTTCAGCCCGAGGGTGACGCATACCACACTCCTCCATACAGAAAAATAACGAGCGAGAGATGCTTTAACATGCAAAACCTTAGCTCAAAAAATGATACGCTATTCACTTAAAAATGGCTCCACTTGACTGTATAAGTGGCTTCGGCCATTTGAACAGTGAATTCAAGATTACATTTTTATGGTTGCTTTCGGGTAATGAAGGAAACAATTTGTACTTTTCCAATGTCATATTTTTGGCCATTTGCTTTTATTATGACAGGACAGTTCAAGCTAAGACAAGAAGCAGTAGGAGAAAGAAGAGAGCAAGGGTAATCCGAAGAGCTAGAGCTCTATTTGTTCAGTGCTATATGTAGTCTTTATCCAGTACAGATTATAGCTCTGAAATACACTGCCGTTCAGAAGTTTGGGATCAGTAAGATTTTTAATGTTTGTTCAATGGAGTCTCTTATGCTCTTCAAGGCTGTATTTATTGATCAAAAATACAGAAAAAAACATATTGTGAAATATTATTGCAGTTTCTAATATTGGTTTCCTATTTTAATATACTTTAAAATATAATTTATTTCTGTGACGCAGCACTGAATTTTCATCAGCCATTACTCCAGTCTTAAGTGTCACATGATCCTTCAGAAATCCTTCTAATATGCTGATTTATTATCAGTGTTGAAGTTGTTGTGCTTGTTGTTGTTTTTTTGGAACCTGTAATACTTTTTTCTTTGATAAATGAAAAGTTAAAAAGGACAGCATTTATTCAAAATAGAAATATTTTCTGATAATATCATTATTATCACTTTTCATCCATTTAACACATCCTTGCTGAATAAAAGTATTGATTTCTTTAAAAAAAAAGTACTGATCACAAACTTTGGTCAGTTTTGAATAATAGTGTATATTGTAACACAAAACTTCTATTTTGAATAAACACTCTTCTTTTTAACTTTTTATTTATCGAATAATTCTGAAAAAAGTATCACAGGTCCCAAAAAATATTAAGCAGCACAGCTGTAACAAATCAGTATATTAGAATGATTGCTGAAGGATTATGTGACACTGAAGACTGGAGTAGTGACAATGAAAATTCAGCTTTGCTTAAGAAGAATAAATTATATTTTAAAGTATGTTAAAATAGAAAACTGTTACTTTAAATTGCAATAATATTTCACAAAATTACAGTTTTTCTTCTGTATTTTTGATCAAATAGATACAGTTCTGATGAGCAGTGAAACTTCTCTAAAAAGCATTACAAATCTTACTGATCCCAAACTTTTGAATGCCAGTGTACATAATAATTTTGTAGTATGTTGTGTAGTATTTTTATCCATAATGCAAATCATTCACTAATGTATATATATATATGCTGGATTTATTTAGAAATGTCATGTCAAGTGGCTCCACTTGACTGCTTCAGCCATACTTTGTATATTTAAATGTGCACCATGAATTTTTAGGGTGGTTTTTAAGCTATGAAGGAAAAAGTGCAGACTTTTTAATGTCATATTTTTGGCCATTTGCTTTTATTATGACAGGACCGTTCCAGCTGAGACTCCACTAGACTGTATAAGTAGATCTGTTCAGCCATGCTTTCTATATTGAAATGTTCACAGTAAATTCTAGTAAAAAAAAATTTTGCCCTCCAATGTCATATTTTGCCCATTTGCTTTTGTTATGACAGGACAGTTCAAGCTGAGAAAGGAAGCAGTAGGAGAGGAGAGAGGAATGGGATCAGAGAAGCTATTTTTAGAGTGCTATATGTAGTCTTTATGTAAACTATAGCTATGATGCACATACTTATTTTGCAGTATGTTATTTAGCTCTTTTCTCCATAGTGTGTTGCAACACTCATTACAGATTCAGTCTTCCTGAAATAACCTGGCGTCAGTTCCTTTGTCAAATCACAATAATAATGCACTATAAAACATGATTTTTCAAAATGAATGAAAACAAAGATTATTGGTGTGTGTTTACAAAAAAATAAAATTTAATTCTTTCTACTTACAAATAAGACATTGAATAAAACAATTTTTAATACATTTTTTGAGTGAAAAATGTGCTAGCAATTTTTGTTTCACAGTAAAATTGACCACTTTTTTTTAGTGTGGCTCAATATTCAGTATTTTCAAATGAATATAACCAGTCATTTTTTGACAGTTCTACACAGTTCTGCATTTGCTCTGGCTTGTACTGTAGTGTTCTCCACACTCCGCTTATAGTGTAACTTATTTACCTGTATTTAGTCACAACACTGATGTTATCTTTTACTGTCAATAGGTACATACTGAACCCAGTGAAATAGGTCAGAACCTAACAGACAAGAAGATCAAATCAGAAGTCGTGGACAAAAAGGTTGTGACCTCTTTTGATGTTCAGCAACATGCAGGAATATTTTGTCTGGTTTCTTTTGGCATGCCCTGCATTGTTCAATACAAAGGTCAGATAACCGACATCATCTCAGTGTGTGATCTGACATGAAACTGTTTTATGAGGGAATAGTCCTAGGAGATAAAGAAATAAAGCATGAGAGCTTGTACACAACTCATACCTCGGCTTTCGCAAGAAACTAAATGTCTTTCAGTTCCAGGGAGTTCAGTTTGTTTTCAAAAAAAGAAAAAAGGACAGGATTAGGAGTTTTAAGCAGTAATGTATCTCTACCTTACTTCAAACTAACCATCAACCACTAGCCTGCTGTTATGAGAAAAGTACATAAATTAAGCATTGGCTTTGATAAAATAAAAGAGAGAGAAAAATCTTTGTGCCCATTTGGTTCAAAGCGTGGAAAGAAAGAGAGACCGCAGATAAAATGATTCAACATCACCAATAACTTATTGATGGTAAAACAGCTTCAAAGTAACAACATAACTTTGGTTTTTTTAGTCATATTTTACATTTATTGAAAAAATGTGGAATACTAACTATGTACATCTAGGCTTATGTCAAGTAATCAGCCTCTAAAAGTTGTTTGGTAACTTCTGGTGATGATGGCAATCCAATCACCCACTTATTTTTTATTTATTTATATTCAGAGAACAGTGTTACTATTCTGAATTCTGGACTATTAGATTTCATAACCGGATCACAAGTCTCTCTTTTTCCTGAGAGGTGACATGGATCTGTTCTGAATGTTCTGCCCATACAATTAAAATGCAGAAAGGGTCAAATGAACAGTGCTTTTCAGATTTAGCAGCTGCAATGTCCCTGAAGAATAAGAGTAAAACAAAATATCTGTGTCCTTCAAAAAAAGTAGTAATTAAATGGTGGAGAATTTTGTAGCGTTACTATGCACTGAACCAGCTCCTGCTGAACTGGCATGTTTGCATTTGTCAGTTCCTCGGGTCCAGGTATCAGTCATGAGCGGTACTATGCCAAAATCAATACCTGGTCCTTCTCCTCATCCAGTGATTCATATTCCATATGGCTCAACTGTCTGAGACATAAGAAATGAACGTTCATTAGAAAAAAAAGTTGTGTGCAAATATTTATATATATATATATATAGACTTGTATTTATACTACCGTTCAAAAGTTTAGGGTCGGTAAGATTTGTTAATGTTTTAGAAAGAAGTCTTTAACGCTCACCAAGGCTGCATTTATTACAGCCAATTTAAATACCAGTTTTCTATTTTAATATATTTTAAGATGTAATGTATTCCTGTGATGGCAAAGCTGAATTTTCAGCAGCCATTCCTCCAGTCTTCAGTGTCACATGATCATTCAGAAACCATTTTAATATGCTGATTTGGTGCGCAAAATACCTGGTCCTTCTCCTCATCCAGTGATTCATATTCCATATGGCTCAACTGTCTGAGACATAAGAAATGAACGTTCATTAGAAAAAAAAGTTGTGTGCAAATATTTATATATATATATATATATAGACTTGTATTTATACTACCGTTCAAAAGTTTAGGGTCGGTAAGATTTGTTAATGTTTTAGAAAGAAGTCTTTAACGCTCACCAAGGCTGCATTTATTACAGCCAATTTAAATACCAGTTTTCTATTTTAATATATTTTAAGATGTAATGTATTCCTGTGATGGCAAAGCTGAATTTTCAGCAGCCATTCCTCCAGTCTTCAGTGTCACATGATCATTCAGAAACCATTTTAATATGCTGATTTGGTGCGCAAGAAAATTATTATTATTAGTATTATATTATATTTAATTATTATTATTAGTAATATATATTATTATTATTAGTATTAACTAGGGCTGTCAATCGATTAAAATTTTTTTATCTAATTAATCACACCCTTTTTCTGTGATTAATCGCGATTAATTAAATTAATCATAGGCCATTTATCTAGTTTCAAATGGTTATTTTGTCATCATTTGCTATATCCAGCAAAGTAAACCAAAAGATTGATGGGCGATTCTCAAAAATCTGTATTTTCTGCAAGCTTTTTTCAAGATAAATTTAGATTTCCAAAAAAAGGACACTTAGAAACTCCAAAAGGACACCAAAGAACCAAATGATATAGCGAGCCCATATAAGCACATATGAAAGAAAAAAAAATCTGAATTTGTACAGTGCAACAGCAAAGAGCTTTTTTACATTTTAGAGAAGTCAAGTTGCAATACCGAACAGTATGGAAGCCCAGATATAAAGTCACAATTGCGAGATAAAAATTCGCAATTCTGACTTTTTTTCTCACAATTACGAGTTTATATCTCGCAATTCTGACTTTTTTTCTCAGAATTGTGAGATATAAACTCACAATTGCGAGTTATAAAGTCAGAATTGCGTGATATAAACTCGCAATTGCGAGTTAAAGTCCAATTTTGAGTGGGGAAAAAAGACATATGACATACAAGATATATGTTCTCAGAATTGCGAGTTTATATCTCAAAATTCTGACTTCATAACTCGCAATTGCGAGTTTATATCTCACATTTCTGAGAAAAAGTCAGAATTGCAAGAAAAAAAGTCAGAATTGTGAGTATCTCGCAGTTCTGACTTTATTTCTCAGAATTGCGACTTTATGTCTCGCAATTGCGAGTTATGAAGTCAGAATTGTGAGTATCTCGCAGTTCTGCCTTTATTTCTCAGAATTGCGTGATATAATCTCGCAATTGCGAGACATAAAGTCGCAATTCTGAGAACATATATCTTGTATGTCATATGTCTTTTTTCCCCACTCAAAATTGGATTTTACCTCGCAATTGCGAGTTATGAAGTCAGAATTGTGAGTATCTCGCAGTTCTGCCTTTATTTCTCAGAATTGCGTCTTTATGTCTCGCAATTGCGAGTTTATATCACGCAATTCTGACTTTATTTCAATACTGACTTGATTTTTTCTGAGAAAAAAAGTCAGAATTGCGAGTTTGTATCACGCAATTCTGAGAAAAAAAGTCAGAATTGTGAGATAAAAAGTCGCAATTACCTCTTTTATTTTTTATTCAGTGGTGGAAATAGGCTTCCATAGAACAGGACCACATGGAGATGCCAAAAAAAAACCTAAACCAATCGCCTGCTGACTGCATATATCTACTACAGTACAAGGATCCATTCCGTATAACTAAACACAGCAATATAAACATGACAAATCAAAACATTATCGCCAATGTGTGTGGAAACAACGTGAATGTACGGAAATGTCTGTGCCTGTGCATAAATACAATGTGCGTCAAGAGAACTCATACACGCATTATTATAACGGACTCACACGTGCTTACTGTACTGTACGACTCCTGCACTACATCACGAAGAGAGAACTTGGGAACCTGGGGTAGATGCCAGGTCTAGGTTGTAAAAGCGGACAAAAGTGTGCGGAGAGGACCAGCCTGCCGCAGCACAAATGTCCTGCAAGGCCACACCCAAGTTGAACGCTTTGGAGGCCGCCATACTCCTGGTAGAGTGCGCTCTGACCCCGATAGGAGATGGGAGGCCAGAGGACTCGTAGGCTAGTGAGATGGCCTCGACCACCCACCTACTCATAGTCTGCTTGGTCGCCGGAGATCCTTTCTTTGGCGGACCAAAACAAACAAACAAACAGCTGATCTGCCTTACGCCACGTGGCAGCTCTGTGTGTGTAAGCGTCCAGTGCTCGAACTGGACAGAGCAGATCAAGCCTTTCTTGACCTACTTCCTGGAACGGAGGATGACAGAATGCCTGAAGTACTATGGGGCCTGGTGAAGAAGTGGGCACCTTCTGGGTCTTGCAGTCGCTGTCCGCACCATGAAGCGAAAAGTTTCCACTTCAAGGCGTACAGTTTTCTAGTGGGTGGAGCTCTGGACTGGAGTATAGTCTCAACAACCTCAGTTGAGAGACCAGATGCTAGGAGCTGTGCCCCCTCAGGGGCCACACCCACAACTTCCAAAACTCCGGGCTGGGGTGAAGAATGGTGCCCTCCAGCGGAGAGCCGTCGAGGAGGGACACCAAGTCCGAGAACCATACTCGGGCCGGCCAGAACAGACCCCATCCCGGCATACTCTCTCCTCGGCCACGTCTGCACCATGGCATCCAGCCCCAGTGGAGCTGGATGCGTGAGGGAGAACCAGAGCGGACAGTGTGTCGTTTCCTGCAACGCAAATAGATCCATTTCCGCCTGGCCAAATTCCCTCCAAATGAGCTCCACCACCTCGGGGTGGAGCCTCCATCCCCCGGGCCTCAGCCCCTGTCTCGACAGGATATCTGCCCCCTTATTTAGATACCCAGGGATGTAGACTGCGCTTAGTGAGAGGAGCTTCCCCTGAGCCCACAGAAGGATCTGGCGTGCCAGCTTGTGCAAGGGGCGCGAACGCAGACCCCCCTGCCGATTGATGTAGGAGACCACCAATGTGTTCTCTGTGCGGACAAGCACATGATGCCCCCTTAGGTCTGGAAGTATGTCAGAGCTCAAAACACGGCCAGCATCTCCAGGAAGTTGATGTGCCAAAAGAGATGATGGCTTTCCCACAGACCCTGGGCAGAGAAAGTGTGGGGTGAGAGTGACAGGCCGAAGGGAAGAACTCGATATTGGTATGCTTTGCCCCCGAAAGCAAACCTCAGGAACTTCCAGTGTTGAGGAAGGGTGGAAACATGGAAATAAGCGTCTTTGAGATCTATTGTAACAAACCAGTCCTCAGACTGGATTTGAGATACTATCTGCCTGACAGTGAGCATCTTGACCCGAAGCCGTTTGATAGCGCGGTTCAGAAGACGGAGATCTAAGATCGGACGCAGCCCCCCATCCTTCTTCGGAACGATGAAGTAAAGGCTGTAGAACCCGGACGCTCTCTCGAGAGGCGGAACACGTTCTATGGCCCCCTTCCTTAAGAGAGTATCTACTTCTTGTTCCATTACCAGAGCCTGCTCGGGGCCCACTAGTGTGGGGATGACCCCATTGAGGTGGACGAGAACCGAACTGGATTCTGTAACCTTTCTCTATAATCTACAGGACCCATTTTGAGATATTTGGTAGAAGTTTCCACTCTGCCAAAAAAATCTACTAAGGGAACCAGCCTCTCGAGGCTGGTCTCTGGTGTTATTAGAGGAGCCAGTTCGGTGCCCTGAAGCGGATGACCGGCAGGGAACGACCGACCTGAATGCTGTAGCACCCTCACTCGAGGGGGCGAGCTCTCCCGTGCCGTACCGTCACCGGGCGGCAGCTGGGAATTTCACTCGTTGGAGCTCACTGAGCCCTGAAGCACCAAGGGTGGCAAGGGTATCAATGAATCTCCGTGAGAGCACTGAGGAGGATCGGGCACCGTATACTGAACTGTTATCCTTTCCTCTCCAGGTGGGGCTGCCCTCAGGGGCCTGACGATGGTGGCACCAGGACCGCTTAGTCGAGGTCCTCTTCGACAAAATAACGGTCCGCAGATCCGTCTTCGGTCTAGAAGACCCCGACTGAGAGCGTCACCCCACCCCCGTTTTTTTTGCGGAGGGGTGCGGGTTGCAACGCTCTGCTTTTGTGACTGGCGGTATGAGGAGCTTGACGGCTGGGAGCGACGAGGGAGGAAACGTTGAAACACCGCCCCTTGCTTCCTCACCTCCTGAAACCTCCTGAAAAGGCCAGAGGGCGAGAGCGGGGAGTCTATGAGGAAGAATCTGTCCTTATCTTGCATATCGGACAGATTCAACCACAGATGCCGCTCCGTGGCCACCATTGCTGCCAATGAACTGCCGATGGCTCTGGCCGTTTCTTTGGTGGCTCGGAGGGACAAATCTGTGGCCCGACGCAGTTCAGCTACCATGTCGGATTCCTCCTCCCCCCGTCATCCAGGTCCCTTAGCAGGTCAGCCTGGTATGCTTGTTGGTATGCTTGTAACACCGCCATGGTGTGCAAACATGCGCCAGCCTGACCTGCTGCCGTATAAGCTTTCCCAACCAGACTAGATGTCAGCTAAACAGGCCTGGTGGGAAGCTTCGGGGCCTTCAGGGACGATGTTGAGGATGGGGAGAGATAGCTCGCGACTGTCTGCTCCACCATTGGCATCGCCCCATATCCCTTCTCATTCAACCCCACGATTTTGGAATAATTAGAGACTGTGGGGCTGTAGATACGGGATGAATACGGTTTCTCCCACGATCTTGACACCTCGGCATGGAGATTGGGAAAAAACGGAAGGCCCCGTCGTGAAGGCTGTGATCTAGCCCTCAGGAAACGCTCATCTAATTTGCTTTTAGGATGAGCGTCCTGTTTCTCGGCTGGCCAATCGATATTTAACTGGAATGAATAATTTTTTAGAGTTTAGCATCTTAAAATGATCTGATCGCAAGCAGAGAAGCAAAATTGGGTTAAAAGGTTTGAATAGAAATTGTGCTTCAGTAATTTTGCATTAGTTGCGTTAAATTATTTTAACGTGTTAAGGATTGTAAAATTAATCGTATGCTAAAGTTGACAGCACTAGTATTAACGTTACATACAATTGTGTTGTTTCTTTTTTTATTGAACGTTAGTGCATACATACTGTATATGTAGCTTTAATCTAGAATAAAGTGAGAGGTCTTTATAACAGCATTACAGCCAGAGAATAAAAGAAAATAAATAAAATTCCACTTCGCTCAGGATTTGTTGCAGGAGAGACACTCATTAAAACAGAATGAAAGCTTCTAGTAAATGTGCAGTAAGATTCACATGGGGCAAATATCTGAATAAAAATGTGCTATTTTTTCCCAAAGTTGTCTTTTATAGCATCAGTGTATAAACGTTGCGTGTCTGGAGCTTGTGTTTCTCAGTAACTAATGGTGTTTAATATAGCCTCTAAACGTGTGCAATATGTTCCTTGGTCTTTTACTACGCTGTTCGGTTTTATTTACTTGTTTTTAATTTTTTTTTTCATCTCACCCAGGTGCTTGTAAATTTGCTTGTTGACAAAACACTCAGAGCATAAACTGGTGAGCGACTTTTTGAACTTCTGAAGTCTCCAGATTGGCTGATAAAGAAAGGATTTATTTCAGGTTGCTCCGAATCACATCATTTTTTACACACAGATTAATGACAACAATTTCTGGAAAATTTCTGTTTAGTAAGCAATCTCTTCTCTGCAAAAATTTTTTACATTAATTGTAACCTTTAAAAAAAACTAAACACTTGCAACAATTTGCATCATTAGATAAGTAGAAAGGAAAGACTCGAATCTGTGCCTTGCAAAAGTTCTTGCAGAAATATCCATTTCTTATTATCATTGCTCACTCTGTTTCTCATGACATTACTTTTGCTGGAGCTGCTAAGTGGAGAGGAACGCAGTGTGGTCGAATATGCCCAGCATGTGAAGGTGTTTGTGTGATATGATGCATTGAGACTTCTGTAAATCAAATGTTGATTTAGAGTGTGGCTTTGGTTCTCAGTGGGTTCCCCTTAATGAGCCATGATAGATTAACTTATGAGGACAATTTGTAGTCTATTACAAACAGGAAGGAGAAGGATTGCATTGACTGAAAGGGATCCATTCAAAGCACAGTTTAGTGTCAATAATCTGCTATTGAATGGGCGGCTTCGATTAATTTGCTGATAGTTTCTCCAATGGGATTTCCAATAGTGCAGCAAATGACTTTCAATTTCTTGAGATACGTTTCTATGCTATAGTTTAAAGGTTTGGGATTGTTTTTTGTAAGAAGTCTCCTGTATTTGGATTTATTTGATAAGGAATAACAGTACTATTGTGAAATATTATTGCAATTTAAAATAACTCTAATGTATTTTGAAATGTAAATGTATTCCTGTGATGGCAAAGCTGAGTTTTCAGCAGCCATTACTCCAGTCTTTAAGTCAAGTCAAGTCTGCTTTATTGTCAATTCTTCCACATGTACAGCACATACACACAGAGAATTGAAATTGCGTTACTCTCAGACCCTTGGTGCATACAGATAACACTACAGTAGAACATAAATACAGATAGATACAGATTAAATACAAAATACAACTATACAAATATACAAATAAGGTCAAATGTAAAAAAAAATATATATATAAAGCACAAGGCATATGGCAGATAGAGTGCAAACCAGTAAAGTAAACAACAGTGCCGATATAATGATTGCAGTGCAAAAAAATGATTTGTAGTGCAAAAGAGCTTATTCAGATTGATTAAAGTGACCTGTGATGTGGTCTGAGGCACCGAGGTGGGGGAGGGGGAGGGCCTTGTAAGCTCCTCTCTGTGTGGTGTAAACAAAGTCCAGAGTGTTGTTTCCCCGTGTTGGAAAGTCTATGTGTTGGTGTATTTTTGGGAACACACTCTTTAAGTCTGCGTGGTTGAAATCCCCAGCCAAGATGAGAAAAGCATCAGGGTGGGCTGTCTGCTGCTCACTGATGTGCTGGTACAGGTCATTTAGTGCCTCACTCCTGTTGCTGTTGTTGGAGCTGGGAGGGATGTATATAGCAACGAGCAGTATGGCTGTATATTCCCTCGGTAGATAGAACGGCCGGCACTTAATAATCATAAACTCCACCAGGGGTGAGCAGTGTTTGCAGACCACAACAACATCGCGGCACCACGCATCATTGATGTAAACATAAAGCCCGCCGCCACGGGTCTTACCTCCCTCGACACGAGCTCTGTCCGCTCGATAGCATGTCAGCTGATCGAGATGAATAGCGCAGTCTGGAACGCTGTTGTTGAGCCATGTTTCCGTGAACACAAAAACACAACAGTCTCAACAGTCTCTTACAGTCCTCTGTGTCCTTCAGTGTCACATGAGCTTTCAAAAATCTTCGATTTAAAAAAAGGATGCTTTACAGTCATTAGTAGTAACAGTAAATTAACATCTGATGCCCCCCCCCCCATAGCACTATTCTATGTCTCTATAATTAAACCAGATGTGTTTCCAGTATCAGTGATTGACCTGTTGAATAGCCGACATGGTGTTTGGAGGTAGCCACTTCTTTAACAAGTCATCATGGCCAAACGCTTGCACTGTGTGGGTTGAATGGAAAGTTCAAGTCTAGCCTGTGTTATTCTTGCTCAAGAGGGAAGGATAGCTTATATGGTAAGTTATATTTAGGTCTGTATAAGGGCCTTTGTGTCTTGTTTGGCACAGGTGTACTTATTACCACTTATTACGCATCTGTATGCGTATACTGAATAAGAACTGGTTAGTTCCAACTTATATTTTGGAAGAAAAACTATTTAAAATGGTCATCGGATGCCCATTGGCACAGGTGTACTTATTACCACTTATTACGCATCTGTATGCATATACTGAATAAGAACTGGTTGGTTCCAACTTATATTTTGGAAGAAAAACTATTTAAAATGGTCATCGGATGCCCATTTTCCACAAGTTGATATGATTCTTTAGAGTCTTAATGAAAAGTCTATAACAGACTTTGGTTAAAATTTCTCAATGGTAGTGTAAAAACACCCTTTTTACCCTGTCAAAATCAGCTCTGTTTTCAGCACGCGTTTCCAGTCCATGTTGCTTTAAATGCTAATGAGCTCTGCTGACCCCGCCCCTCTCTTCCGTGGGTGACGAGCCGTTCTCATGATACTGTTTACTTTAGCCACGGAACTTGCTAACTAGCACATTATTAGGAAAGGCAATTTGCAAAGATTCATAAAAAACCCTTATACTCACTTCTACTGTAGATGAAGCTGGATCACGAATGATTCACGTGAACATAGACGCATTTAGGCAGATTAGGGATTGGCGCATTCACTTCAAAACGAAAGTAACGTTAATCCTCTGCTTCTTCAGCGGCTCAGATGTCGGGAGTAAATGACGACTGCTATATTCATTATTGCATCCAACAACAAAACCCCTCAATTGCTTAATCAGAAACATTCTTGTCTTTCCCTGCACCGGAGTCAACACAATGCCAGATTGATGACAGCTCACTCAGGGCTGGTCTAAGGTTAGTCTCAGCCTCAGACGTCACGCCCAAGGACCGTTGGCTGAACGTCTGATGCATACGGCACACAAAAGTGGAAACACTTCAGGAGTTTCGAAGTCGTCATCGGATTGGTTGAATTATACAGTAATTCTGGGAGATGTGTGTGTAGCGTTCTTTAACGTTCAGAGACGAAACAAAACAAAGATTCGTCTCTACGCCAAACCCCCTCACGAAAGAAGAAAGGCGTCGTGTCTACAACTGTGACGACGAGCGCTTATCAGGATCAACTAAACGCTGGATATTCAAAAGTATGTGAAATATTTAAAGTTCGTGGCATAGAATCTTTAAAATACGTCCGAGAGTTTTACACACCGGTCTGATATTGTGGCGACATTTCCACACCTTGAAACGTGACGCTGAACGAAACAAACTGTGATTGATTGTTTGACATGTCGGTCAAACGGCCTCATGGGCGGGCCTTGGCCAATGAA
>NW_015505203.1:976852-1003750 GCF_001515645.1 Sinocyclocheilus grahami
ACTTTGGTTAAAATTTCTCAATGGTAGTGTAAAAACACCCTTTTTACCCTGTCAAAATCAGCTCTGTTTTCAGCACGCGTTTCCAGTCCATGTTGCTTTAAATGCTAATGAGCTCTGCTGACCCCGCCCCTCTCTTCCGTGGGTGACGAGCCGTTCTCATGATACTGTTTACTTTAGCCACGGAACTTGCTAACTA
Organism: Sinocyclocheilus grahami; assembly: GCF_001515645.1. Classification (NCBI taxonomy): domain Eukaryota; kingdom Metazoa; phylum Chordata; class Actinopteri; order Cypriniformes; family Cyprinidae; genus Sinocyclocheilus; species Sinocyclocheilus grahami. The sequence goes on from NW_015505203.1 coordinate 977,049, forward strand.
GCACATTATTAGGAAAGGCAATTTGCAAAGATTCATAAAAAACCCTTATACTCACTTCTACTGTAGATGAAGCTGGATCACGAATGATTCACGTGAACATAGACGCATTTAGGCAGATTAGGGATTGGCGCATTCACTTCAAAACGAAAGTAACGTTAATCCTCTGCTTCTTCAGCGGCTCAGATGTCGGGAGTAAATGACGACTGCTATATTCATTATTGCATCCAACAACAAAACCCCTCAATTGCTTAATCAGAAACATTCTTGTCTTTCCCTGCACCGGAGTCAACACAATGCCAGATTGATGACAGCTCACTCAGGGCTGGTCTAAGGTTAGTCTCAGCCTCAGACGTCACGCCCAAGGACCGTTGGCTGAACGTCTGATGCATACGGCACACAAAAGTGGAAACACTTCAGGAGTTTCGAAGTCGTCATCGGATTGGTTGAATTATACAGTAATTCTGGGAGATGTGTGTGTAGCGTTCTTTAACGTTCAGAGACGAAACAAAACAAAGATTCGTCTCTACGCCAAACCCCCTCACGAAAGAAGAAAGGCGTCGTGTCTACAACTGTGACGACGAGCGCTTATCAGGATCAACTAAACGCTGGATATTCAAAAGTATGTGAAATATTTAAAGTTCGTGGCATAGAATCTTTAAAATACGTCCGAGAGTTTTACACACCGGTCTGATATTGTGGCGACATTTCCACACCTTGAAACGTGACGCTGAACGAAACAAACTGTGATTGATTGTTTGACATGTCGGTCAAACGGCCTCATGGGCGGGCTTTGGCCAATGAATGCTGCCATGGATTCCAGACCTTCAGCCGTCAGTCTGAAGGTCTGGCTACGCAAGACTAGTCTGCCCGTCGAGAGTGTCAAAAATCGCTCTGGCCGCCCTGCCAACAATGCTGTAGAAAGATTTGTGGACGCTCTGACGTAGAGCGAATGCTTATCTTGTATTTAAAAGGGTCGCAAAGCAAACACGCTTGTTGATCTTGTGCAGACTGACCACAAGGAGGGTAACGTTAAGTTAACCTCATTAAATTGTTGTGGACGAAGTATTAAAATTCTTTACTTCATAATGTATAAAGCACTAATACCACACTGTAAAAATACTCTGATACAAGTAAAAGTCCTGCATTGAAAATGTTACTTAAGTATAATCAGGCATAAACATTACTTAATGTAAGTATAATCAGGAAAATTGATTTAAAGGTTTAAAAGTGAACTGGGACTATTATACTATTATTTATTATATCATTAGACTATTATTCCTATAACATTAATGCACATCAGCAACTCACCAGGAACACCAACAATCTCAGACACCTTGGTCCATGCATCATTTTTTAAATTTATGTCCCTGTACGCAAACAGGGACACGTCATAGATTATTGGGAAACCCGCCACAGCAATAATCAACCTCTCCTCCATTTTGCTTGGGAACTAATGTGGTCGGAACCAAAGTTTACAGGACTACGTTCTCTGGAATCTTCTCAAGCTGTGGACTTCTATGTAGCGTCTGGACCAATCCAACACACTATATATTCTCTTTTTATATGACAATAAATTAATACACAAGTTTCACAATTTGAGTTGAATTACTGAAATAAAATAACTTTTCCATGACATTCTAATTTGAGATGCACCTGTATACACACACTTCCAACATACATTTATGTTCAAACAACAACAAAAGTGAATTTTGCATCCGATGACCCCTTTAAAGTTAGAACCATTCTAAGATCTGAAACTCGGCTGGATCATTTATTGGTGAGTTAAAACCCAGAGGCTTTTATTATTTATTGAATTGGATTGATGAATAGATGTCTATACTTGTACACGTTCTTTCGTACAACATCCCACAGAAAATTCCGACAAGCTACTCGATCCTTTCTGCACATCCCCGTTACTTCCACAGTAACCATTAAAAACGTGGAAGCTCTAACTGTCACGGTGCACACACATGAGGAACGAGGAGACACTGGAGAATACTTTAACAAGACTTTATTTCCATGAACCAAGGGAGACAAACTCAGGAAGACGTTTAACAGCAGACAGAGAACTCGGGACTGGGAACACTTTAAATACACACAGGAGGAGGGGATGACGAGACACACCTGGGAGCAATGAAACATCAAGGGAAACATCGGGGACAAATGAACTTAATCAGGACAGGAACAGGAAACTAACCAAATAAGGGCATAGGAAGGCACATGGGGAGCAAGACACACACAAAACATGGAACAGAGTCTGACATCTCGCCCCCCTCTGGAAGGCGTGTCCTCACGCCATATACCATCCAATGGGGAGGGGGGGGCGGGCACTCTGGAGGTCCCTCGGGACAGACACACCTGGGCTGAACGGGGGATCAGGAGCCCTCCCTGGGCTGAATGGGGGTTCCAGAGCCCTCCCTGGGCTGAATGGGGGTTCCAGAGCCCTCCCTGGGCTGAATGGGGGTTCCAGAGCCCTCCCTGGGCATACCGGGGGATCAGGAGCTCTCCCTGGGCTTACCGGGGGATCAGGAGCCCTTCCGACTGGAGCCGACACTGGAGCGAGCTCTGGAGCTGGGGCGAGCTCTGGGGCTGGAGCCGGGGCGAGCTCTGGGGCTGGCACATTATCGTCCTTGGGGCTTGCCACACTAACGTCCTTGGAGCTTGCCACACTAACGTCCTTGGGGCTTGCCACACTAACGTCCCTGGGGCTTGTCACACTAACGTCCCTGGGGCTTGCCACACTAACTGCCGGCTGACTTGGGGGAGCCACGGACGGCGGCGGACTAGTTCTGGCTCGGGACCGGACACTCCCCAGACACCGGAAAACTCCTTCCCTCCAAGTTAGTCCAGTGGTGTCTGGGAGGTCCACGGGGAAATGGTAGTTGGCCTCGAGCCAGAACAGCTGATTGAGGATGGCGTCCCCTAACGCCGTCACCTCAGCGAGCTTGCAGAACTCCCTGGCGTACTCGTAGAAGGGGAGATCGAGGCGAGCTAGGGCAGAGACGCGCGCGGCAATTTCATCGCCGTGGGGGTGGGGTGGAACCAGGAAACAAAAACTGTCAAAAAGGCGGGGAAAAAAAACGCGAGGAAAAAGTCGCCGCTCACTTTCTATTTTGGGTCCACTGTTCTGTCACGGTGCACACACACGAGGAACGAGGAGACGCTGGAGAGTACTTTAACAAGACTTTATTTCCATGAACCAAGGGAGACAAACTCAGGAAGACGTTTAACAGCGGACAGAGAACTCGGGACTGGGAACACTTTAAATACACACAGGAGGAGGGGATGACGAGACACTCCTGGGAGCAATGAAACATCAAGGGAAACACCTGGGACAAATTAACTTAATCAGGACAGGAACAGGAAACTAACCAAATAAGGGCATAGGAAGGCACATGGGGAGCAAGACACACACAAAACATGGAACAGAGTCTGACACTAACCTTGAGAATAGCTTGGTTTGTCTTGGTTTCTTTTGAATTTTATGCTTCTCGCAGATACTTGTTGTACATCCAGTGTCCATCAGCTCATAATTTTTGAGGTCCGTCTAATCAGCGGTACAATAGCAAAAGCACGAATGGAGCAAAGGTTCAGTTCATAATCTGAGCTGGCTTCACAATGAAATGTGGAGAGGTCTTTTTAGGGTGAAATGTATATTATTATCCGCAACATGCCAGATGGCCACATTGTCTCCATGCAGTGAACTTGAATTCTTTCGGGGTTCACCAAAGTTCACCTGCTCTAGACAACACCATTTATATGAATTGAAAAGGACAAACTGCAGGTTCACAACTTTAGAAGGTAATATCACATATCATGTAGAGCAGCTGGAAGGAGAACCGTGAGAGAAGGTGTCATTTTTCTAAGCTAACTCTATGTCTATTTGTCAAAGTGATTTATGGAGAAGTGTAAGGTGTCCAGTCCAAGCATTTGCCGGAATACCAGATTAAATGAATCCAGGAATGCAGTTTTAGCTTAAAATGGAGCATCGAATAAGAGAAATGGGGAGACAGGCCGAGAAAGAGAGACAGGCTGCGATTCTATTTGTGGATAATTGACCGTAGGGCTAGAGATGGTGCATTTCTGAAGCTCGTAAAATATAATATATTGTGCTCTGCTCCGTGGTGCGAGGTTATTCAAACAAACCACATGAATGCAAAGTTGCATACCGGTAATCCTTCAGTGTTTTACTGGCAGCCTTTACAGAGTTCTCCAAGGTCATCAGCTCTTACAGAGCAAATGAAAATAAGTGGTTGAGTTACAGGCAGTGAGAAGGGCAGGCCGGTGGGGTCCTGAGACGGGTAGGGGGTGAAAAGGGCGAAAGACACAGAGCAGAATAGGGTCACACTTGAGAATATAGGGAGACAGGAATGAATAGGCTAGATGTACTGGACCTATGGATTTTCCAGTTATTGCTTCAGACGGCCGTGTTTGTTATGTGCTCAGCATTTTACCAGTCAAAATATGCAGATGAACTGCCTGATAAATCTGTTGCGTATTGTTTTAGCTCCACAGAAAAATGTGCCTCCGGAGGTAAGAGCAAAATAATGCTTGTGGATTTTTGCTTTGACAGATTTACCCCAGCGGACAAGGGGACAGTTTTGAATGCAGGGAGCAAGCCAGACCCCCCATCCTCCAGGGTCTCAGAACCGAACCCAATATTCCAGGAGACGTTATTATTGTGTGTTTGCCAGCACTTGTCAAACCACCTAATTATATAATTATAATCATGCAAACTTGAAGTTAAACAAACAGTCTACTGGAGTAGGGCTCGAAAAGGCCAGGGAAAACGATTAGAATACATCTAACCAGCTCCCCTGCTGTGCTTCCTCTTTCTTGCTCTTTGTTACTCTCTCTCGATCACTCTCTCCTCAAGTATTCCAACAATGTGACAGTCTGATGGTATTTATATCTCATTCTGCCTCAGATTTTTTCTCTCTTTCACTCCTCTCCCAGAATATTGTTATGATTGGCGGTGTGGTACGAGTCCCGGTGCTGCGCAATAACCACCGCGGTGTGTGGTACCGGGAAGTAGACGTGACACGCAGCAGCAGGATTTTCTTCACGTGGTTCTCTGTTTGTCCTGCAAGTAGAAGATGCACAGAGAGGTGACAGTTGCAATTCTTTAGAATAACAGAAAGGCTTCAGTATTTTTCTGACAATGCCTGCTCTTTGAGGATTTCTGCCAGGTGGAGAGTTTCAGAAGAGCCACTGTAAATTTAATGTTGCATTTGAAGATCTTAGTGATTTCAAAATTGCTAGTTTTACATAAAGAATGTAAAGAGATTATTAGAGACTCAGTGTTTCCCATTCATTAACTAGACTGTGGCGGACCTTACTTATACTTGTAACATAAGTTATTTAACGTTGTGTTTCACGCCGTGAAACGTTTTACTTTGGCAAGTATCGGTCAAACGAATGAAAATCGAAAGCGTAATATGACATATCAAGTCTGTTTGCGCTGCTTGTTTCAAAGTGAAGCGCGCACATTGCGCAGAGCACGCGATCAGCTCGTGATCCGGTGTTTTCCACGTCTCAGAGCGGCTCCGTTCACAGTGAATGCAGTGAACTCCGTTATTGAATGTGCTGTGAGTTTGGGAATGCAACGGCCACCAGTTATGCATAATTTGCACATTTGCAAATGTTTACAGTATTTCATTAAATTAGTAATGTTTGTAAACCTGTTTTCACAGAAGCTGAAGTTTTCCGCCAAAATAAAAGTTCAACTGAAGTTTCCGCCAAAATAAAAGCTCTTGCAAGCATGGCCTAACAGACGCGCACAGAGAAAATACTGTACAGGTACAGCAAGCTCACTGTTCAGAAGAAAAATATAAATATTGGGGTTGGAGTTTATATGAATGTATTTCTGAAGGGAACTGACTTCACAAACGTTTCGATGGCATTTCTTCCCCTCTTATCATTGCTGATCCATAACCACCACCTGCTGTCAGAGAGTGAATTTGCGTTCTCATTCAGCCTGTCTGTTTTTGTTTCATGCAGGTTTTATCTTTGTATCTTTGTTTGTATCATGATTAAAATGCAGTGGTTGGTTCTAATTTAAAATGGCTTTTTTATTAAATATGTTTAGTTGTTGTAGTAGTAGCAACTGCCCGTTTTTTGCAAAAACAGTTTAATGGCAAGGACAAATATTTATGGTCGGTCAATTTTCTCAAGTCATTAGCCACTGGCAGATGTGAAAGTTAGTTTTAGGCCCTGCTTGCAAGTGTAGAAATTAAGACAAAAGTATTGCAATTTCCCTACAGTAAAGTAAGGTAAAATAATATACCTTCTAATATAAATAATTTTCATTTATTTCACAGTGCAATTGTTTTACAATATATGGCTATAACTTTCATAGGAATAATAATATAAAATTATTATTATTATTATTGTTTTATTCTAATTTGTTTGGCTTCCAAATTCAACAGTGAGACTGAGACACTATATCACAACTAAAAAAGGGTTGAGTCTCCTTTAAATTTCAAGAACAAGTACATTCACCAGCTTTTTTCTTTTACTTTGCACACTGGCCTGTGTTGGAGCTCTTAATTTTGAAATCTCAAAGTGCACCAGATTTATGAATTTAACTTTAAAATGTACAAAATTTTCTTACGGGGGGGGGCATGCCCCCGGACCCCCCTAGAGGGATCGAGGACCACCTACCACAGTCTCACAAAATCCTGTGATAAACACTGGAGACTATAACAGTAACTTTTTGGAGCCCAATTGTTTTTTTTTTTGTCAAATAAATATTTATATAATTGTTTGTAAATTTGTTATTTTAATAACTGATAAATGGCCAAAAAAAAAAAACTGTTCTATTTTGACTAAATAAACAGTAAAAAAGTTAAATCAGTTGTTTTACATGCTACAATTGAATTTAGGTATCACAACATTGTAATGTACAGTATACAAAATGGATATCATTTTAAGATTAAAGATTACATTTAACAATTATTGTTTTAAAATATTAACCTTAAGTGAACTATAGGTGATGGCAAAGGTAATCTGAATGTAAAAATAAGGGAAATGAGCACAATTATCAATATTAGCAGTATTGACTAAACCTATAATAAAATTAAAATAATAATAATAATAGAAAATCTCAGATATTGGATATTGTGCTTCCATACATTTAGGTCATATATTTAGGTGATATTGTGTGTTTGGTCACACTTTATTTTAAGGTCCAATTCTCGGATTAAGAAACCATTAACTATGACTTTTGCCTCAATAAACTCCTAATTTTCTACTTATTAATAGTTAGTAAGGTAGTTATTAAGTTTAGGTATTGGGTAGGATTAGGGATGTAGAAATGGTCATGCAGAATATGTGCTTTATAAGTACTAATAAACAGCCAATATGTTAATAATAGGCATGCTAATAAGCAACTAGTTAACAGTGAGAAATGATCCCTATACTAAGTGTAACCATGTGTTTTTCTCTGAACTAGAAGTTTTGCTATGGTAAGATGCACAGTGATCATGAATAATGAATGTTTATGGTCACATTTTGATTGGTTTCTGTTATAACTCCGGTAGAGGTTAATAAAAATAATGGTTTACATCATAAATACTACATTTGTTCAATTATGTACCTCTGTTTCACCCGCATCTGTTATACGAGAAGCCCTCTTTATACTACCTCTTCCAGTTATCCTGATTTTGATGAGATTACTACTTTTTTCATAACCTATTTATTGCCATAGAAAAGTGACTTGTGAAAACAAACATCTTTGGGGAAATTATAAGTTCCGGGGATCAGTGGAAGATGCATAGCATGGCCGTGCCATACAGTCCAGTCTACGGCTGTCTCTGCAACGTCTCCAACACAAATGTGTCTGTCCAGTTACCGGAGCCTCTACGGCTAATAAAACTAACCTTTCCAGTACATACCAGTCCACCTCACTTTAGGACAGGCAGCTGCAGAAATCATTTACGTCTAATTAAACCGCTACTCTCTGAGGACTTCACGAAGGAACAAGGCAAGTGGATCCAACTCTAGACTTGCCATATCCAAAGGAAAGAAAAGGAGAGGGGGAAAGGTGAAGAGGGTTTAACCACATGAGCCCCCAGACAAGTACAGGTGGAAGCACCACCACTGAAACCTGGAAAAAGTCAAGATTATTTGGAGAGGGCGATGACAGGACACTGGCATAATGGCGAGAAATGAGCTCTACAGCGAATAAGGTTAAGATGTGGTGCAAAGGCTCTCAGCTCATGAACACTGATGGTATAAATAAGTGTGTGTGTGTCTTTGTGTGTCCATTTGTTTGGTATTGGCCATAAATGGAGCAGGAAATCTTCCAGTGTCTCGCTGCTTCAATCCAATTATGAAATGGAGGGAAATGAAGGTTAATTAAACTAAAAGGCTCAAACTGTGTGGGACTGAAACTGTGTACCACAGGCTGAGTTTCTTCGCCTCTATTTAAGTCATTAAGCTCATTTCCTCAGACCTACTGGAATCATATGACGACTGGAGCACAATGCAAAACTGGCCATTTACCAGTCCAGCTGTGCTGTGTATACAGTGAATGTGTTTAGAGATCAAAAGATACACTACCATTTAAAATTTTGGGGTCAGTAAAAATATTTCTATCATGACAACTCTTGGAGGGATTGGTATGGTAATATACATGACAATGTTAACGTATTTGGTCTTGGCAGAATAGATTTGCTACGCTGCTGCTGCGGCAGAGCAAGTACCGAGACTTGCTACTGCCAATACATCCACAACATGCTGCTGTGAGTGTAGTGGTTACAGATAATAAAGAAAAGCAAGGATTATTTTTCCTAAATATATCGTTGTTGTCATAAGAAAATAATAATAATTAAATGTCATTAATGTGTGATCTATGTTGTGTATAAACTAAGTATGATCTTTGAGGATAACGATTTATATCTCCTGCCGAGATTGGTATGGACGATCGATTACTTCTGTCTTTGGACTCGTTCAACTGTTGGGGGAGGGGGCGCGCTGCTCAAACAATGCACAGTAGGGATGGGCGATACCACATTTTTTTCATGCGATACGATACCGATACTTTTTGTTACAATTTTAACGATACCGATATCGATACCGATACTGCTTATAATTTTAAATGTGTATGTGATTTTTCAAAATAATATTAATTTAAATATATATATTATTATTATTATCATTATTATTACACTTAAAGGCAAATTACATACACATACCATTAATAACGCATTTATTAGAAAAGCAAATTTAACAACAAATAAAAATGTTTAAACAACCTTCTTACAAAAATATTGATTAAATAACATTAATCTTAATAAAATAAACTAAAATACCAACAACATAAACTGTGAATACTTTTACTTATTTCTTAATTTTGAACAGACCATTTTTTCTCCATCTTCAACTTTCGACATTTTTATAGTATTTAGCAATGCTCAGAAAGATACTGTAAGGTCACTGCAATTATTGATAAAGATTTCCTAATCTTTAAGCTGTAGATTAGAGTTTAAGAAAAGCAACATGTTAACATTTTTTGGTTTCAGCCGATTTCGCCTCTGACTAATTGTCTCTCCTGCCTTAGAAAACAGCCTCTCTGCTGGAACAGAGGTTGCGACAATTCCAAGGTATTTTTTTGCCAGTTTGCTGAGCAGTGAATATGTGTTCTCATTTCTGTACTGGCTGTGCGGTTCCGCTGAAAAGCCAATATACGTGTGTCAAACTCCTGCCATAATCCTCCCTTGGATATAGAACAGTTGGCACCTTTCCTTACAGTGTTTGCAGCAGGTGACTCTGGTGGCACTGTCAAGACTCTTCCCATGCTGGTTGATGCAGAGGGTTCACTGGTTGTTGCCTGTCTGCCCAGGGCTTGCATCTCACTGATTAGCCGTGATTTAATGACTTCCACATTTCCAGCATCACAGAACACAATGTTTTTGAACCTAATGTCCAAAAAGGTACTGGCGGCCAGAGTATAGTTGTGCTCAATGTTTTCAAAGCGCCGTTTGCACTGCATTGCAAGCTGTAAAGCCAAAGTGTTACCCTTCTGCCCGGCAGACATAGTTGCATTTTGGAGAAGAGAAACCAGAGGTATGACTTTTGAAATGGTTACATACTGCTCTGCTGAAACTTCCTTAGTGGCCTGTTCAAAGGGCCTGAGGGCTTCAATGGCTTGGCTAATACAGGACCATTCGTCATCATTCAAGCACAAGGTGTTTCTCCCAAGAAGACAAAGTGCTGTAATAACAGCTTGTCGTTGCTCGGTCAGTCTCTCCAGCATATAGAACACCGAATTCCACCGGGTCTCTACTGCTTGAATGAGTTTGTGCTCTGGCAGTTGCAACTGAGTTTGCAGTACCTTAAGCTTGTCAGATGCTTTGGTGCTATGATGGAAGAAGCGAACAACAGCACTACACTTCTCGAGGATGGACTCAAAATTTGCCTCAGCCTTAATAGAGTCTTTCACAACCAAATTAAGGGTGTGTGAAAAACATGGAATGTGTTTCCATTGGGTTTTCCGCACAGCCGTGCAATATTTTTTTCCGCTGTTGAGAAGTAGCACCACACCACACTACGTTTCCTGCTTTCTGCCATCGTGCCATATTGCGTGCGTGTTGTGATTGTGAATGGCACGTCGCACTGCGCAGCCGCGGAACGATCGGTGTAACGTCATACCACCGCGTCCGCGAGAGATTTTCTTTTTTTATATATCATACACACACCGTCCCCGATCGGCCTGCACACACTGCTAAAAACATTTAGTTATGCAGAAATTATTAATATAATTAAGTATCGATACTTTGCAGAAAATATCGATACCACAATAGTAGCTTCTGAGTATCGATATATCGATACTACAGTATCGATGTGCACATCCCTAATGCACAGACTCAGAAGGTGAAGCAGCAGCTCCGTGTCCTGTGTCTTTATTGACTTAATATCTTCCCTCACCAGGTATGAAATGTATAAACTGTCATGACTGAAATTCATTTTATATATGTCAATGCTGTGAAAATGGCAAATGTCATACTCTAAAGTGTGTAAATAGTCCGTAACAATGACGTTTAAAAGTTCGGTTCAACCACATGTGTACCACGCGCTCCACGCGTGAATGCTAAGTTAATGGCGGATAACGTTATTACAAAAAGGTGAAAATGGAGTGAATTTACAGATAGATAATGTTTTGACAGTTAATATAACAGAAAAGACTTATACGTTTCGAGTGAAAGTGTTGAAAATAGAAGTCAGTTGCTTCACAAGAATAAGTGTTCTGAATGTGTTCGTGAAAATAGTATATAAAGAGATATAATTATTTAGAACATGGTACATATGTTAAGATGTTAGGTTGAGTATCATATGTGGACATTGGATGCCATTAATAAGTATTAATAATGTACATTGTGTTCCAAATGTTCATTGAAATTATGTGTGTAATTGGTGGAAACCGTACCTGATGAGAAGCTGTATTTTAGTAGTTTCATATTTTTCTGCATATTATGACTTTTTCTAAAGAGAAGTTATTGTGTTTTATGTTTATTGATATATGAAAATTCTGAAATATTTGCATCAATGAAAAAAACAATACACAGACTCAGAAGGTGAAGCAGCAGCTCCGTGTCCTGTGTCTTTATTGACTTAATATCTTCCCTCACCAGGTGGTGTGGGCGCTACATTTTGGAGGCCCCAGCGAGGATGAATGCATTGCGAGTTGGCTTACAGTGACGACAGCCTGCTTCCAGTGCCATTCAGCCTACTACTCAGTCCAGGTGACCAGTGGAGTGACAACGTTAGATGTCCGTGTCGAGCTAGGAAGGAAAGTGCAAGCAATCTGAGGTTGATCTTCAATACCAGGAGCGCTGCAGGTTTCCAGCCAGCTAAGGGCATTTCTTCTATCACTTTGCACACATCAAGAGACTGAGTAACTCATGGATCATGTGGAGGATTTGAAGCTTGAGGTGATAGGAGCAGTATATGCTCTCTCACGAGAAAATTTTACTGAACTATGTGAATTCCTAGGGATTGAGTGTGAGCATGCCAGTAGCAAAAGCCGGTCATTTCTTGTTTCTGTAATTGTGAGACATGTAGAGCGAGAGACATTAGGGGAATCGGAAGATGCGGGCATGTCTGAGCTCTTGTGTATAAAAGACAAAATCTGTGAAATTCAGAAGATTAATGAAAACAGTGATTCAGAATGACACGTAGCACAGACCACTAAGATAGTTAATGCAAATCCAGTAGCAGAAACTACAGAGCAGGATAAACTGCAAAAAGAAATTGATGCTTTACAGTTAGCTTTGCAGAATTGAATAGAGCAAAAACGGAGAGCAGTTAACCACACACCACAACACACAGGTACACAATGGAACCTAAGCACTATACAAAGTCCTTCCACGTTGCAATGTCAAAATGTACAGCCAGACATAAGCTCCCAGTTGCAGTTAGTGACACACAGACCGGTCATGTCCCCCTGGAACAGAGAATTTAAGATATCAGGACAGATAGGTGAACCTGGACAAAAAGATAAGCTCACCTTTTCAAGTTCGGCCCATCAGATCGAACATGGATTGAGCAGGGGAGTCTCAGAGCTCGAAATAGTGGACGCAGTGATAAGAGCAATCGCACCAGGCATGCAACTGCGTAGTTACTTGGAGGGAAAACCAAATTTAACCCTGCCTGTGCTGAGACGTATACTGAGAGTGCATTATCAGGAAAGAGATGCGACTGAACTGTACAAACAGCTCACATCTGAGGCACAAAGTAGTAAAGAGACCCCACAAAGTTTCCTTGTTCGGTGTCTTGACTTGCGGCAAAAGATCCTGTTTGCATCTCAGGAAGCAGAATCCATCTTGAAGTACGACCCAATCTTAGTCCAGAGCATGTTTCTTCACACTGTTCTCACTGGCCTGCAAAATGACAGTATCAGAAGCGATCTACAACCTTCCTTGACCAAAATTGATGTGAGTGATGAACTTCTCTTTGATAAAGTGAATATCGCTTGTGCCAACGAAACAGAGCGTCAAAGCAAGAAGAAGCTTTTAGCTCAACAGCAACATCCCAAGCTCCATTCAGTACAGGTCAGTGAAGTCGCTGTCGAAAAGAAACAAAGTCATAAAAGCACAGAGAAACGTGAGCCTAACATTTTGAGTGAATTAAAGGAAATGCGAACAGAAATGGCGTTGCTGAAGGATCTCAGTGTAGAGGTTTCTCAGATCAGAGAGTCCATTAGACAACCACAGGTCATGTCTACACAGTGCTCTGCTCGTGTGAGAGATCAGAACGTCATGTCACTGCCCCAATCTGCATACCCACCTCAAAGTTATGTACAGCCATATGGCAGAAGAGGGGAAGCGTTCCAACGGCAACAATGGTTCCCGGAACAGCGCAACCACCCACCATCAACGCGTGTGAGAAAATGTTTGTCATGTCAGCAAAGTGGGTTGGATGTGTACTGTTCTCACTGTTATAGGTGTGGCAGTAGCGATCATTTTCTGGCTGGCTGTAGAGCACGAGGACCAGCAATGTATAGAGAGCAGTCGTTAAACGAGACAGGGTCACGACTGCGGGACAAGGAGTGACCAGTTATGCAATGATGTCCCCCACAAGCTGCGCACAATGTGGTATCACAGGTTCCGGCCATTGACTACGACACTGCGCCGCCTGTAAACAAACATTTTATTGTTCAAAAGCCATTGGTCAAGCTAATCACTGGACAGTCCATAAGTAACAATGTAACCAGACAGCAAGGGTAAACACAAATTCAGCCAAGCACAGAAAGAAATGGGAAGCCGACCACTCTACACACGCCGCCTTTGTAGGAAAACAGTGTCTAGTGCCGTGTTACATTCATGGGCTCCTTGTTGATGCATTATGGGATACAGGATCTCAGGTTTGTATAGTGGATGAAATGTGGAAAAATGAGCACTTACCGAATATCAGACTGAGAGCTGTGGCTGATGTAATTGATGCGCCTAATGCAGCCAATTACAAGTGGACTCCTAGGAACCACCTGTCCGAGAGCAGCAACAGAAACAGTTCAAGCATTCATCAACCAAATCCATGCTGAGACACCATGTGAATATACAGTTAAAACAACAAAAGAGAATGTTCATGTGCCCAAACATACATCGGTACAAGTGGAATGTAGAGTGCAGACATACAGACCAAAGGAAGAGAAAGTGCTTATCTTTGAGCCTGACATATACTCACAGTGGACAGAGGGATTGGAGTTCTGCGAGACTATTGTGACTCTTCGACCATATACTTCTCCACATGTAATTGTCAGCGTACAAAATCCAACAGATCATGACTTAATGTTAAGAGGCAAGACGGTCATAAGCACTGTTCAACCAGTACAGGCTGTATATCCAGCTGCTGTTCTGGAGGGACCTGGGTTAACTCCTGTAGGGATTAATGAGGTAAAAGCCAAAACTAGCCATACCTCTGACACTACCTGGGTTCCACCAGTTGACTTAAGCCATCTCAGTGAGCCTGAAAAATTGTGCAACAAATGCTAAAGGAAGAAGCGGCTTCATTTTCAAAATCTGAGAACGATATTGGTTGCATAGAGAATTTACAATTGGCTATTTCATTGAAAGACACAATCCCAGTTGAACAAACTTACCGATCAGTCCCTAAACCTCTTTACCAAAAGATTATTTGCATGATCTTATCGCACAAGGATGGGTGCAGAAATCAAAGTCACCATATGCCTCGCCAGTAGTATGCGTTCGGGAAAAAAGATGGTAGTTTACGCCTGTGTATTGATTATAGGGAGTTTAACTGGAAAACGCATCCTGACAGACAGCCCATTCCACGCATGCAAGACCTAATGGACAGCCTGGGAGGGAATTCCTGGTTTTCACTTCTCGACCAAGGGAAAGCGTATAATCAGGGCTTTATGGCCAAGGAGAGCAGACCCTTAACAGCCTTTGTGACCCCTTGGGGGTTATACGAGTGGATTAGGATACCGTTTGGCTTGATGAACGCACCCGCAGCTTTTCAGCGTTGCATGGAGGAGTGTCTTGGTGAACTAAGGGATACCATCTGCATTCCTTACCTGGATGACACATTAGTTTTTAGTCAAAACTTTGAAGACCATGTGGATGATGTAAGGAAAGTCCTGCGAAGATTGAGACAACATGGGATAAAACTGAAGCCCGGCAAATGTGAGTTGTTCCTTGGTGCATACCTTGGGAGGATTGTCTCTGCAGAAGGTAGTAAGATGGACCCGGCCGATACAGCTGCCGTGAGAAATCTGAAAGACAAAAGACCAAACACAGTGGGACAGTTGAGAGCAGTCATGGGTCTGTTGAGCTACTATCGACAGTATATAAGAGACTTTTCAAAAATTGCAAGTCCACTGTACAACCTGCTGAAAGAAACGGAGACAGGAAAAGAGGAATGTCAGGAGACAAGAAACCGACAGGTTAAAAGAAAGAAAAGGGGAGTGCCTTCTCATAGGCCAATTGTGTGGACGGACAAGCACCAGGAGATATTGGAGGGACTGATAGATTGTTTGGTTGAGCCACCAGTACTTGCTTTCCCGGACTTCTCACAGCCGTTCGTATGCCATACTGACGCATCGAATCAAGGTCTCGGGGCAGTTCTATATCAGAAGCAAAGTGAAAAGCTTAGGGTTATTGCTTATGGGTCCCGGATACTGACAGCCGCGGAAAAAAAGTATCACTCCATTCAGGGAAATTGGAGTTCCTTGCCCTGAAGTGGGCTGTCACAGAAAAATTTAGGGATTATTTGTACTATGCCCCTACGTTTACCGTGTATAGCAACAATAACCCGCTCACTTACGTCTTAACCAGTGCAAAGCTAAATGCCATAGGATGTAGGTGGGTGGCAGAACTGGCAGACTTTCATTTTAATATCAAATACCGACCTGGCAAAGAAAACGTGGATGCCGACACCCTGTCAAGAATGCCCTTGTAATATTGAGACACTAATGAAAGAATGCACAGAATTACCATCCGACTGCATCGAAGCGACCATGCAATCAGTAGAGGTACCACATCCCAACCTATCATGGACTGCATTGATTACTCTTGATGACACTGTGGCATCCGAGCATGCAGATGAGCCAATACCGGTAGAGGAGATCAGACAAGCACAGCGAAATGATGACCACATTGGACCTGTTTTACAGTTTAAGCTTTCAGATAAAAAGTCAACGGGACAGTTGTTTAAGACCTTGAGTGCACAGAGTAAATGCTTACTCCGTAGTTGGGACAAACTTTTCCTGGGAGACGATGGCACCCGAACACAGCTAATCCTACCTGCAAAGTACAAGCAGCGTGTTTTGAAAGAACTACACGATAACATGGGGCATTAAGGTCTTGATCGAACCATGTCTTTAATCAGAGAAAGGTTCTATTGGCCACAAATGCACAATGATGTTGATCACTACGTCACCAAGGGTTGTGTTTGCCTGAAACCGAAAAAAACAGGTAAGGAGACCAGAGCACCACTCCAGAACATTGTTACTACTCACCCGTTCGAGCTAGTTTCCATCGACTTCTTACACCTGGATAAATGTAAAGGAGGGTATCAGTATATCTTAATCGTTGTTGACCACTTCACACGATTCGCACAAGCCTACGCAACTACCTCAAAATCGGCTAAAACTCTTGTTGACAAGTTGTTTAATGACTACGCTCTGAAGTTTGGGTTCCCGCAAAGAATCCATCATGATCAAGGAGGGGAGTTCGAAAACCAGCTGGTTGCTCAGTTGAAGAAGAGTTGTGGAGTTGCTGGATCAAGAACCACACCGTACCACCCCCAAGGAAATGGGCAGGTTGAACGTTTCAACCGTACATTACTTCAGATGTTAAAGACATTGACTGAAAAGCAGAAAACTAATTGGAAGGAATCACTAAACAAACTCATTTTTGCATACAACAACACAAAATGTGAAGTTACAGGATTTTCACCATTCTACTTACTGTTCGGAAGGTCTCCGAGACTACCCGTTGATCTACTGTTCGGCTTGATATCTGAAACAGAAACTATTGATTATAAGGAGTATGTGAAGAGATGGAGACAAGAGATGCAGGAAGCATTGGAAATCACCAGACAGACTGCAAAGAAGATGGCAGAAAGGAACAAGAGGAACTATGATGGAAAAGTGCGAGGTTCTGTGTTATGTCCTGGGGATCGTGTCTTAGTAAAGAATTTGACACCTAGAGGTGGAACTGGGAAGCTTCGAAACTACTGGGAAGATGTTGTACACACAGTAGTCCGTCAAGTGGGAGGAGAAGGCCCAATTTATGAGGTGAAACCTGAACAGGGTAAGGGAAGATCACGTGCCTTGTGATTATCTACCATTGGAGATTGATCTTGGTAAGGAAGGAAGAACAAAGGGACCAGTGAAAAGATCAAAACCAGGAAATAGACGTGAACCAGTTTCAGAAGAAGAGGAAGAGGATGAAGATTATCCTTACTATGGTTACCTACCTGCGGTCCAGCCTCAACAACATAGGCAAGAAAGCATTGGGTTAGAAGATGAAAATGTACCTGGCGTCCAGTTTCAGCTACCTGAGGAAGAAAACAGAGGGTTAGTAAATGAAAACTTACCAGTTATACGGTGCGGTGAACCTGAAAAGAAAAGGGAAGAAATTAGTCAAGAGGCAGAAAAGGATCATGAAACAGGAGTTCAAATGGAAAATGAGGAGATACCTCAACAGGAAGTTGATGTGATGGAGGAGGCACAACCTGGGGAGAGACCTGATGAAATGGAAGATGTACATGTCACACTGGGTGAGAATGACAGGGAGACAGGACAGGAATACAGATGGCCTAAGAGAGAAAGGAGACCACCAAAGACATTTACTTATGATTGTTTGGGTACCCCGGCATGTTATAATGTAGGGCATACAAACACAATAGCGTTTCCATCCATGACATATGAGATGCAGAACTTAATTCCATGGACTTACCTATTGCAACAGTATGAGCCGGTGTACTCATATGTATATTGAAGAGACTAAAGCAATGGAGAAAAAGAATGAAGTTTAAAGAAGAAGACTATGTAGTTCCCAACATATGCCTCTATTCATAACATGTAATACACTCAAGCAGTGAGACATTGCATGCAAACAGTAAGACACTGATATCACAAGATATTGTCAGGAGAAAGTACATTTATTAGTTTGGGTAAAAAAAAGGGGAGAGTAATGTCGGGACGACATTTATTTTTGACGGGGAGAGTGTAGTGGTTACAGATAATAAAGAAAAATGCAAGGATTATTTTTCCTAAATATATCGTTGTTATAAGAAAATAATAATAATTAAATGTCATTAATGTGCGATCTATGTTGTGTATAAACTAAGTATGATCTTTGAGGATAATGATACTCTAAAGTGTGTAAATAGTCCGTAACAATGACGTTTAAAAGTTCGGTTCAACCACATGTGTACCACGCGCTCCACGCGTGAATGCTAAGTTAATGGCGGATAACGTTATTACAAAAAGGTGAAAATGGAGTGAATTTACAGATAGATAATGTTTTGACAGTTAATATAACAGAAAAGAGTTATACGTTTCGAGTGAAAGTGTTGAAAATAGAAGTCAGTTGCTTCACAAGAATAAGTGTACTGAATGTGTTCGTGAAAATAGTATATAAAGAGAGATAATTATTTGGAACATGGTACATATGTTAAGATGTTAGGTTGAGTATCATATGTGAACATTGGATGCCATAAATAAGTATTAATAATGTACATTGCGTTCCAAATGTTCATTGAAATTATATGTGTAATTGGTGGAAACAGTACCTGATGAGAAGCTGTATTTGAGTAGTTTCGTATTTTTCTGCATATTGTGATCTTAACTTTTATAAAGAATATCTCTTTAGATTTGAGACTTTAGTCTTTGCAACTTTACAGATCTTCTTTATGCACCAATACCTTGTAACACTTCAAAGAGAAAGGAAAAATTAAAATTGCGTCATATGACCCCTTTAAAGCCTTCTTTTTATCATTTATAACTATTTATAGTGATACTCCAATCAGGATTTTTAGACATTTATTCAGGGCCTGAATTCGTGAAAATAGTATATAAAGAGAGATAATTATTTGGAACATGGTACATATGTTAAGATGTTAGGTTGAGTATCATATGTGAACATTGGATGCCATAAATAAGTATTAATAATGTACATTGCGTTCCAAATGTTCATTGAAATTATATGTGTAATTGGTGGAAACAGTACCTGATGAGAAGCTGTATTTGAGTAGTTTCGTATTTTTCTGCATATTGTGATCTTAACTTTTATAAAGAATATCTCTTTAGATTTGAGACTTTAGTCTTTGCAACTTTACAGATCTTCTTTATGCACCAAGACCTTGTAACACTTCAAAGAGAAAGGAAAAATTAAAATTGCGTCATATGACCCCTTTAAAGCCTTCTTTTTTATCATTTATAACTATTTATAGTGATACTCCAATCAGGATTTTTAGACATTTATTCAGGGCCTGAATGTCATTTTTGAAAATGAGGGGAATTTTCCTTCTTAGGTGATTTTCTAAAGAGATGTTATTGTGTTTTGTTTATTGATATATGAAAATGCAGAAATATTTGCATCAATGAAAAAAACAATACACAGACTCAGAAGATGAAGCAGCAGCTCCATGTCCTGTGTCTTTATTGACTTAATATCTTCCCTCACCAGGTGGTGAGGATGCTACATGAGCATGTAAGAAATACTGCTGCTGCACATATAACATGAAATAACCCCCATATAGCATACATGAATCACCCTGTAGCAGATTTATATAGGTGGAGCTGGGGAAGCTGCAACTGCTACAGCAAGCACTAGTCATATATTTGAAAGTTGAGCGGCGAGCTCATTGGCTACTTATACAGAAGAGAACCAATCAGCTGTGCCATGTGATAATGATGTCATTAGGTCAGATGGAGTTAGACCCATCGGACTGCACCATATAGAGTTTATACCAGAACACTGTATTTAATACATGTATTTAGCAAGAATGCATTCAATTGATCAAAAGTGACAGTAAAGACATCCATAACGTCAAAAGATGTCCATTGAAAATAAGTGCTTGATCTTTTTATTCATTAAAGAATAATGAGAAAACATCAGGTATCATGGTTTACACAAACAATTAGGCAGCACAACTGTTTTTAACATTGATAATGAGAAATGTTACTTGAGGAGCAAATCAACATATTAGAATGATTTCTGTAGGATCATGTGACACTGAAGACCAAAATAATGGCTGCTAAAAATTCAAAGGAATAGGTTAATGTTGTTATTATTATGCATAGTCTCATTATCATTGATTGGAAGAGCACAGTACCAAACCTGTTTTTATAACAGCTTGCATAACAGTTGGGATCATATACTCTTGACTGTACCATTCAAGTTTGAATATACTTTTCGGACCATAAGTCAAATTAACAGGTTTCTGTCACTGTTTGATAGTTCGATTTTTGCCTTCAAAAGCCTTCAAACGAAATAAGTTTATGTAATTGTACAAAGCACATGAATATTTAACATAGCAAGCATAGTGATCACATCTCCCTTTTACTACTGGGATAGTTCTCAAAAATGAAAATTCAGTGATCATTAACTCACCCTCATGTTGATCCAAACCTGTATGACTTTAGTAATCCATGTGAAACCAAACCTGTTTTTATAACAGCTTGCATAACAGTTGGGATCATATACTCTTGACTGTACCATTCAAGTTTGAATATACTTTTCGGACCATAAGTCAAATTAACAGGTTTCTGTCACTGTTTGATAGTTCGATTTTTGCCTTCAAAAGCCTTCAAACGAAATAAGTTTATGTAATTGTACAAAGC
This sequence comes from Sinocyclocheilus grahami, assembly GCF_001515645.1. Lineage (NCBI taxonomy): Eukaryota > Metazoa > Chordata > Actinopteri > Cypriniformes > Cyprinidae > Sinocyclocheilus > Sinocyclocheilus grahami. Next base: position 997,861 of record NW_015505203.1, read on the forward strand.
ACATGAATATTTAACATAGCAAGCATAGTGATCACATCTCCCTTTTACTACTGGGATAGTTCTCAAAAATGAAACTTCAGTGATCATTAACTCACCCTCATCCAAACCTGTATGACTTTAGTAATCCATGTGAAACAGAAGATGATATTTTGAAGAAAAACTCTAGTTTTTTTTTTTTTTTCCATTTCCCATACAGTGAAAGGTCCAGTGTTGATTGACCCTACTGACTTTCATTGTATGAACAGAAACATTCTTCAAAACGTCTTCTTATGTGTTCCACTTGAAAAAAAGTAAGTCATACAGGTTCGGAACAACATGAGAGTGAGTGAATGTTGAAAGAATTTTTTTGTGACAGACATTTTTGTGTAAAATATATGTTTAACTCTGGAGAAAATTTTCATAACCCAGGGTTAAATGTTCCCTTTTAAAATTACAAGTGTGAAAAATGGGTTAAAAGTGGGATTTATAAAATAACAGCCCATGGTTAGTGTGAAAAGTCCAATGAAGAACTGTAAACTTCATCCCTTACCCTGCACTGTTTTGTCAGACAGCCGAGGTAGACAGAGTGGCTATTCTGCACGAGAAGAGACAACATAATAACAGAGCGTAGAGAAAGTGAGAGCAAGACGGAGTGAGGGAGGAAAACGTACAAGACAATTATTCAAGAGCAAAGTTGTCCCTGTGGAACCTTCTCTGCATGTATGGAGTTTCACTTCCCATCTGTCCCGCCTTCTCGGTCTGAGGTCCAGCTCCAGTTCTTCCCTCTGCAGAGAGAACCTCACACACATATACCAACACCGAGACACACATACGCACCCTCAAGAAAAAGGATGCTCTGTTTAGATTTATGCACCCTGGCTACTGGTTTTCTCATCATCAGCTGTAGGATGATCAGGGAGGCGAGGTCTGAAGTAATCTCACAGCACACTTGCTCTTCATTACGTTGAAAGGATGGCAGGAGCACTCGCCAAAGGAGCCTCAGGAACGACAGACGCGCCCATCCATCAATCGCTACCGACGGATGTCCAAGAAAAGCAAGACTGAGCGTCTGGACAGGCCCTGGAAGATGAAGACTGAGAAAGAAGTGAAGATGAACTAGTTATAATGGAACTCAGTACAAAATGTTGTAATTAAAGGTTACAAAATAAGCTTGTTTTAATGTTACACTTTTTTTTCAACACTGTATTGATCTTAAAGGGATAGTTCACCGAAGAATGAAATTAAATATATATTTTTTTTTTGGGAAATTCTGGACCACACTCACTGTAAGCTCGGATTTTGTATCTAATTAAACAATTTAATTACAGTATACTTAAATATTGAAGTTTGACTGCTTTACTTATATCCTATACGTAGACTCTACTGATTTGTAGACATATTTGAACCTATGAATCAATTTAAGTTCAATTAACTCATATTATTTAGTTTATCTCCTGACCACGCCTCCCCCACACTGGTGCAGCGAATCAGGTAACGACACCATTTTGTCACTGTGAAGGAACGTGTGATTTCAAGGAGCTGTGGATGAGAAGTTGGATAGTTCTCTGGAAGTTCTTTTCCGCCATTTAGCTTTTATCGTGTCTTTCTTTCCATCGCGAGACTTTGCGATCAGCGAAAAATGTTATTTGTCTAAACTACGGGACATTTCTCATCCGTTAGCTAGCTAGTTTTCTCACTCGTCTGCAACGGACATAACCGCGCTTGAACCCCTGACCACCGAGGGACTTTGGTTCGACTGACATTTTTTCGCCTCTTCTTTTGTGTGATTTCTTTTTCACTCGAGGAGCTGTTGTTTGTGAGGAGTGTAAATTTAATTTTACTGGTACAGCAGCTGTGCTTCCAGCAGAGGAGAGACGATGGTGGTGCTAATATGGTGAGTGCAATAATTTACCACGTTTAATTTAAAAATGGCTATTGTTTGAAAGAGTAAGTTTAAGTTAATTAACAGTAGAAATGCAAAAACGGATGAATATACTTCTGTTCTATCTAGGTTCAGAGCCAGCCCTCTGAACGTCTATTTTGTTTTGGAAGGAAGAAGAAATGCTTTGGAAGTGTAAGTATGGCCCTCATAACTGATAAGAGAGAGCACAGCTATTTAAACATTATCCCCCGGTTTCACAGACAAGACTTAAGGCTAATCACAGACTAAATTGCATGTTTAAGCTGTCTTAACTGAAAATAACCTGTAAAGACATATCTCAAAATTAGGGGTGCTCCGATCAGGATTTTTGAGACCGATCACAGAAAGCAGTATCTGCCGATACCGATCACCGATACCAATCTTTTTAAAGGGGTCATATGATGTTGCTAAAAAGAACATTACTTTGTGTATTTGGTGTAATGAAATGTGTTTATGCGGTTTAAGGTTCAAAAAACATTATTTTCCACATACTGTACATTATTGTTTCTCCTCTATGCCCCGCCTTTCTGAAGCTCGTCGATTTTTTACAAAGCTCATCGGTCTGAAAAGCGAGGTGTGCTGTGATTGGCCAGCTATCCAGTGCGTTGTGATTGGCCGAATACCTCAAGCGTGTGACGGAAATGTTACGCCCTTTACCATACTGTGATGGCGTGTCCCGGCCGGAGCGACGGGACAAAAACATTAAAACCCATTATAAACGAGGCATTTGTTGCATCCAGTGGGGACATAATTACGGATTATAATGACTTATACTGTCTTTTTTTCGAGTTGCGTTGCATCGCGCCACGTAAACATAAAACCATGTCTGCATTTGTGATCGGAGATATGACAAACAACAAGCGCTACTCTACACTGCTCAAAACTCGCGTTTGAATCATCAGTGGCAAATCCTTAAAATGAAAACGTACTTACAGTCTGTGAGTCAGAATAGCCGGCATTGTAGTCTACTCCTCCAGGATCAGGAAACAGTCCTCCATAAAATGTGCTGCACACATCTGAATGTTTGGGTTGAACTGTTCTGGAACAGTGTTGTAAATACAGCTTAACCACTGATTTCTAGTCGTGTCCTCTTTTGGAAGGCCAAACAAAGTAGTTTCGAAACACACACGCGTCTTCACAATATGGCAGCAGCAACAATACTACAGCGAGAATAAAAGTTACGCCTTCTTTCTTTGCGTGAACATTTGGGCGGCGTTATGCATATCTTCCCACATTGTGACGTAGACATGTGGGGACGTGTTTATCGGCCACCCTGTTTTCCAAGATATCGGCATCGGCTGTCAAAAAACATCGGTCAACCACTAGGTGTGTTAGAACGAGCTGTTTTAGGTAGGCGTGTTTGACTCTTAACTTTTATAAAGAATATCTCTTTAGATTTGAGACTTTAGTCTTTGCAACTTTACAGATCTTCTTTATGCACCAAGACCTTGTAACACTTCAAAGAGAAAGGAAAAATTAAAATCGCGTCATATGACCCCTTTGAAGCCTTCTTTTTATCATTTATAACTATTTATAGTGATACTCCAATCAGGATTTTTAGACATTTATTCAGGGCCTGAATTTCATTTTTGAAAATGGGGGGAATTTTCCCTCTTAGGTGTCTCTTGTGAGAGGGGAAGCAGCACGGACTTTCATTGTGCTTTCATTTACATTTACATTTAGTCATTTAGCAGACGCTTTTATCCAAAGCGACTTACAAATGAGGACAATAAAAGCAGTCAAAACTAACAAAAGAGCAACAATATATAAGTGCAAATGACAAGTCTCGGTTAGCCTAACGCAGTACACATAAGGTGTATATATATATATTTATTATACACACACACACAAAGAAAAACAAGTAGATAGAATAGAAAAAATAGAAAGAGTGCCATCTATTATTGCCTTGTTTATCCCTTTAAACCTAGCCAAAAAGCCATATGTGTTGACTGTGAAACACAGTAGGCTTTAATAATATGCATTTATGGTGTAATTACTAAATTTTTTGTGTCAATCCATGTTCATATTTACTGCAAACAATGCGCTGTTACTTTAATTCAGCACTTGCAGCGCAGCAAACATAGACTCTGTGTGGAAACGATCTCTGCACTGCTGCAGACGCATCACTCCAGTAACGCACTGCTGGACCACAACCGTGCGCAGTGTGCACACTTTATTAATCCGTTAACATGAAAAAAATACGCACCACATACGCAAACGGAGTAATGTGAACCTGGCATTATGTGTGTGCGCTGCGAGTGTGCATCAGGAGAGCGCGCGGGCGCTGAATGGTTAAACACAGGCAAGAATTAAAAAGTAATGCAATTTATAAACTTAAGTGACAATGTGACTACCTCTATTGTGCAAGTGACAATTCCTGTGTCAACTGTGCAGCTCGCTTATAGATAGACGCCATGTGGTGATTTGAAGCCATTTGCGTATTTTGAGAGAGACAGAGAGAGCGCGCATAGTGATTCACTCACACTGTTTGTGAAATTACGTCTCACACAAGGTTTTCAAATTATTTTGAGTTATTTAATGAAGAAATATGAAGGTGCGTATGTGATTATCGGCCGATAGGGATTGGTAGCCGATCAATCGGAGCACCCCTACTTAAAATATGTCAGTGCCATTGTCTTGTCTCAAGATGCGCACCAGTAATGTTCTAGAGGCATTTTTATAAAAGTTATTTAAATATCCTAATTTAACTTAGGCCTAGTCCTGACTTTGCTAAGCCCTGTCTGGGAAACCACGTCTCTATGTTCAAACATGGAAGATATTCAAGATCGGAACAATGTCCTTGTTGACATCAGGCATGTACATGCATTTAAATCACTTTATGCCCCAAAAATGTACACTTATGCCACCTTAACACCAAAACTCCAGATCAGCAGTATGCCATGTGAGGTAACGGAGATCTGTTCTGAGGAGGATCACTTTATTGACTGGCACGCTGCACAATTAAATGTAAACCCTTTAGTCAGGCGCACTTATAAAGACTGTAATTTTAATGTTTGCTCTTCACAGAAAAGTAGTCAACGACAAGCCTGACATCACCCAGATGGTACATCAGAGGCCAGCTCTTTTTTAGAGTAAACCAGGTACGTATCATCCCATGTTGTAATTTATTGTATCTACAAGATTCCAACTTGGAAAAATCATTTATGTCCTCGAAGAACTCATAATACTTATAATTACCATCTGTAAACTGGGAATTTTCTGAGAGCTCCTACTTTTACCACATGACCACTGTACCTGACTGCTCCAGATTAATTTAGGTGTTGAGTGTTGCCATAGAAACACACAATTCCAGGTCCAAGGACGTGAACAGCTCCAAGTAGAATGTCACAATGTTGTCCTCTGAGAACGTCTCAGTTACTTGTGTAACCCTCGTTCCCTGAAGGAGGGAACGGAGATGTTACGTCAGTCGTGATTGACGAATTGGGATCTCGCCCGAGAGCCCAATCACCTTCGAGTGTTAACTAAACAAGCCAATGACAGTTGGCGTGCGTGTTTTGCCACGCGCACCCCGCCCCGCAGCACGGGTATAAAAGGAGAGCGCATGCAAACGCACATCAGTTTTTCAGTCAGTCACGTTCTACGTTATGTCAGTGACTGACGAATTGGGATCCGTATGGAAAACGCCACTATTGCTGACCCCCTCCAGTGCCCTGCGGAACCCGGCAAGTCCCCCCACACCAGCTGGGACGGAAGATAGGACAGCGGCTAGGCAGAGGTGTCTGCACTGCTGTTCCATACAGTGGTACATTGGATAACACTGGGAAAGCGTACCCAGTTGGGAACGCTACGGCAGCCACATCCTGCGCATAGGAGGTGTCATGCGGAATTACACATATGGACTGGCCCCGGGCAGGGCTACACATGGAAGTCCCTGCAGTAGACTCAACCCGCCTGGGGTGAGATGACTAAGCAGCAGAGATGGCAGTGAACGACTGCCAGGGAAAGACACGGGCTTACCGTGAGGGGAGC
>NW_015505203.1:1005077-1013386 GCF_001515645.1 Sinocyclocheilus grahami
CAAAGGTTTCTCCACCCGGCCCTCCGCCGGGGGAAGGAGTGGTGCGGTCACCATCTCCTGAAGAGCCGGATCCAAGAACCCCCGGGTCGCCTGTCCCAGGGACGCCGTCCGCCCTGGTCGCTTCACTGGCTTGGCAGGGGCGGAGACGGGATGCGCCGCTTTCCTGCGGCCAGCTCCACGCTGCGGCCATTGTGAAGGCTGCTGCTGCGGCCGAGCTGGAGTGGAAGTCTCAGGAGGGCACTCTCGGCGACGAGCAGACAGAGGGGCTGCAGCCGGCGGTGGGGTGGCTACAGCAGCTGACCGCCGGGGCAGGATGTGTCGAGACGCCTCCGTCTGCTTCTGTGCGGCGGAGAACTGTTGGGCAGAGCCCTCCACCGCTTCGCCAAATAGGCCGGCCTGGGAGATCAGGGAGTCCAGGAAGTGATGCTTGTCGGTCTCCCTCATATCCGCCAAGATCAGCCATAGGTGGCGCTCCTGGACCACCAATGTGGACATCGTCTGACCCAGGGCCCGCGCCGTGACTTTTGTCGCCCTAAGCGCGAGGTCCGTCGCCGTGCGCAGTTCCTGCAGCACACCTGGGTCAGCACCACCCTCGTGCAACTGCTTCAAAGCTTTGGCCTGGTGGACTTGCAGGAGGGCCATGGCGTGCAGGGCGGAAGCGGCCTGTCCAGCAGCACTGTAAGCCTTAGCCATCAGCACGGACGAGAACTCACAGGCCCCGGACGGAAGGCGTGGACTACCTCTTTAGGTGGCGGCGCTTTGCAGGCAGAGCTGCATAGCAATAGCGCCCTCGACTGGGGGGATGTCCACATACCCTTGGGCCGCTCCCCTGTCAAGGGTGGTGAGGACGGAGGAGGCATCAAGTCTGTTTGGGCAGAAAAAGGTACCTTCCAAGACTTAGTAACCTCCTCATGCACTTCCGGGAAGAATGGAACCGGAGGCGGCTGCCGACGCCCGGCCTGCGCCCCCCGGAACCAATCATCCAGCCTCGAGCATTCGGGAGAAGGAGGAGGCCTCCAGTGCAGCCCGACACTCTCGGCGGCCCGGGAAAGCATAGCCGTCAGCTCTGGATCTGACTCGGGCAACACCACTCTTCCTGACAGAGGTAGCGCAGCCGAATCCTCATCTCCAGAGCCTAGCTCGCCCTCCGATGCAGCAGTCGACATCCTGTCATCCGCCTGTGCTCCGCACAAGATGCTGGACCCCGCCCTGTCTGAGGACCTAGCACACTCGTCCGGGAACACCAGGTGGTGCGACATGCTCGAGGAATGAGAGGCCCGCAGAGATGTACTCGACGGGAAAACTCTCACCGTGACCCTCAGGTCTCCCTGACCATGAACCGAAGTAGCCCTCCGAGAACCAGAGGAGCTAGAGCGGGGCATGGCAAGGGGGATACCCCTGGCAAGATGAGCAGCACTGAATGACAACCCCCGCTGACGCGCCGTAACACCAACGCTAGGCTGTTTCTTTGCAGACACTCACGGAGATTTGTCCTAGTAGAAGGCTCGGCTCCGAAGCGAAAAGCTGATGTGCGTTTGCACGCACTCTCCTTTTATACCTGCGCTGCGGGGCGGGGTGCACGTGGCGAAACACGCACGCCAACTGTCATTGGCTTGTTTAGTTAACACTCGAAGGTGATTGGGCTCTCGGGCGAGATCCCAATTCGTCAGTCACAACTGACGTAATGTAGAACGTGACTGACTGAAAGGGAACTGTATCTATGACATGGTGTATTTGACAACAGCATTATCTAACTGACTTGATAATGTCGATCTGTTTCTTCCTCTGTTAGGATACAGCTGACAATACAGACTCCAGTAAGAGTCCTCAGCGTTAATCAAGAAAATCCACAGCTAAACCCATGAATGGGAATCATCTTGGAAGAAAGTTTGGCAATGGATGAACTGACCCATCTCAGGCCTTCTATGTCCATCTTTTTTCAGACTGATTTATGCTCTGCACCTGGACTACCCTAAGTGTATGAAAAGCAATTTATATTTTATTCAGCAGGTAATGCTCAACCTCGGACAAGCTGAGCTGGCACCCAAAATTCAGTACTGCCAATATTGTGAACTCAAGAGTGGAAAAAACCATATTGATGAAATTTGTTGTGATTCTGAGACGGTTCAAGTGCTTAAGTTAATTTGTTAATCTAGTTTTTTCATGTTTTCTGTGGAAATGTTTTCAAGATATGAAAAATTCATGTTTTGTTTTCAAAATTAACATTTGGAATTGAATTAAAATAAAACAGAAAATTGCATGAATGTTCCTTTATTTGTGTGCTTTTTTATTTTCTAGTTTAACAAATTGGAAAACTAAAACAACTGATATAGATTTAACATGGAAATTAGTACATTCAACTTAAATATACTAGGTGTAATAACTGCAAATTAATTGATATTACAAAACATTTTAAGTTAAATGAACTGAACTTTGTAATTGATATAACAAAAAATGTAAGTTAAATACACTGAAATATTTTAAGTTCACTTACCTTAATTTTTTAGGGCAACCAGTTTCCTCCAGTTTTTTAAGTAAATTAAACTTATCCTGGTTTAGAATTTCATTGTATTGACACAAACATTCTTCAGAGTATCATCTTTTGTGTTCTGCAGATAAAAGAAAGTCATACAGATTTGGAATGCAATGAAAGAAAGTAAATGATGACACAATTTTAATTTTTTGGGGGGTGAACTATCCATTAAATACTCTCTTACAACACACAGCATTGAACATAGTATTGCAGTTTAGATTTCCTTAGAAGAACCTTCGAAGTCCGGCTCCAAACTAGTCCAGCTGCCATTCCAAACATTCTTTTTAACAAAACTAATAACAAACGTCCTCTTTCCCGTAAGCTGTGTAGACCGTTCAAACACAAAAGCACACACATGCTTTCAGCCAATAACTCACTCTGTTCTTCTGCTGCTATAAACTGTATTTCACATAGCCTTTTTAAGAGCAAATTCTTTTTCCTTTATTTTTATTTTTTTATTTCTGGTCAGTCCTGTCTTTGGCAGTATGTTGATCTGACAGTAGAGAGCTAAATAAAATACAGCTCTATTGTTGATAAGAGCAGTTAGCCTGTGGTTTAACTTTTGACAGTCCGTTTTCATTTTAGGGAGCTTACACTTCAGAGTTATTTCTCCATTTCAACCAAAACAGATTTTGGATGATGATGACCTATTTTTACACACTGTTTTACCAAAATCCTGACTAACGCAGAGTTAGAAATCCAGCAAACTAAGCATTTCTGATTGGTTTAAAGATGCACGATTTTTTTTCTGCCGATACTGTAGGACAGTCTAAGGCAGGTGTGAGGTGTGAGGTCTTAGCTCTTATCTCGATCCCATCGGTCGAGAAGTTAGGACATTTTATGCTTGATATTACTTCTTTCTTGTCAGAAACATTTCAGTCACATGTTAAAATGAACATCAAGGAAACAGTGAAAATGGGATTTTATACCATGTTTAATGGAGGAATTTCAAAGACTAAAGTAAGTATCCTGGAGTTATAATTGGCATAGTTAAAAGTGAAAGCTGCAAGAGAACTAATATTCAGAACATCCTAAAACCAAAGGCCCAACTCTACTCAGCCTATTTAGTCTGTGTAAATTCTGTTCATGACCCTTTAAAGCCAGTGTGCTGTTTTATAAGTTCATTCTTGACCTCGGTGAATGCAATCAAAGTAGATATTAAAAACTCTTGTTAAATTACAACATTTTTCTCACCAAATATACAAATACAGTCAGTTGAACTTGACAAAGAATGAGGCACTGAAATGCAAACTAGAAAATAACCAAAACAGTGTGTGGTGAAGACATAAGGCAGCTAACCTTGTGCTATATTGTGATTTAATGACTTCCCAGGGGATTTGGTTGTTTGTAAGCTGGACTGATTCATAACCTTGGACAACTAAAGTTTTGGCCAAATGGATACCCTAGACAGAAAGAAACTGTGCCTAACACTTCTTCTGACCATTTATTTTCAGATACTCTCAAGTATATCCATCCATCCATTTGAAAAGACATGTTTAACACTAAAACTAAATGGCCAGAAACACCATATAAGTCAATGAGTGCAGCATTTACAAAATCTAATTTTATTTATTTATTTTTTACCTGATGTGGTCATCACAAATATTGTCTTGAAAGATGGACAATGAGTAAATTTTATTTTAATGTCTATATTAAACTAATATACTCATCCAATAAAACGACACCACTTGTTTTATATAACAAACCTCAGCTACATGATTGTTCATATCATTATGAATATGAAGTATTAAGATATTCTAAACATTAACATAATGATTCATGAAAGCACTATATAGATACATTTGAATTGATTTTTGCTGAGATTATGTTATGTATATTCCTGCTTTTTACTGAAATATATTGAAATGGTTTTACATTATTTTTGTGAGTGTATGCATAAACCCAATATCTGTCAAACAAAATTAACTTTTTTTTCTTCTTTTGGCAACCTTTTTTTTTGTCTTCGCAGACTGTACTTCTCTTATTTGATTCTTTTGTTTGCATGACTGGCAGGACATGATGTGCATACTTTAACAATTCAGGAAAAACAATAGTTCTTACTGCATTTAGCCCAGGTTAAATATTCTGTAACAATTCCCTTTTATACTGTCTTTACCCATTAAACATGAAGAGTGAAAAAGGGAGAAAGAACAGTAAACAGCCAATACTGAAATATTACTTTTGTTGCATCCCGTAAATTAAGTTTAAACTGTCGAAAAAGTTTAAATTTTTACAGTTGTAAAGAGAATCACTTTGATTTTGGTTTATCCATAAGGTCCAAAAGACCTTTTCATGACTCTCACTTTGCGGCTCTAGGGAATACAAGTACCTGTCATCATTTTATTTTTCATTGAAACTCTTCATAGAAAAGCATAGGATTACTTTGACCTAACCTGAGGTAAACTTGGTGTTTTCTGTAAAATCGTATAGTGCGATGTCTATCAAAAAATTCTAAAGTTCTATGTGGACCTCAAGTGTGGTGATTCATTTCTTAGATAGCTTATTTGTTTGTTTAATATTACATAATTGTGGGCATCTTGAGGAAGTCTGGCAGCTTCTGACAGCTTTGCCTCCAGAATTAGGATTATCCGTCTGGAAGCAGGGTGAAGGTTTGGCTAAAAACAAGCGTCCATGTTGCCCATAAGCCATGCGTTTTCCCTGCAATGCTCCAGATTCACACTGGCCCAACAGTAGCCCTTCTTTCGCTAACTCGTTTTGTGTTCTATGCAGCAGAGCGGAGCAATTTCCTGCCTGCAAAACTTTTTTCCTCCATCCTCGCTTTGGCTCAGTCTCGCCCGGAGATGTGGAGTAAGGGTCACTCGCTGTGAGACTCCTGTTTGCCTTGGAGTCCCTGGGAGCGGTGAGCTGAATATTCAACCTTGTCTTCTAGGGGGAATGAATGAAAATACTGAAACAAAGACTAAATCAACAGTTGCTCTACTTATTCTCTCAGTGGTACAATGAAACACATTATGTTTTTCGTTTTCCCTCTCCCTCCTCTCCACTTTAGTGCATAGCATCTAGTGCTCCGTTGTCTCCTGCCGTCGTCGGACCCATTGTTATGATTAAGATTCTTTTCTCGCGGTGAACCCAGAGCGCCGTGTGATTCTTGGATGCCACGCTGCCAAGAGGAACAAGAAATAAATCTCAGGTCGGGTTTATTTTGTCTGCCGCCTGCGGCAAAAGAAAACATAATGCCTAATAAAAGACTTCCTTCTAGGGGGAGTCTTTGCAAATTTGCAGGTTATGACATATATTTTTACGAGGGAAGGAGGCCAGGAGATTGTAGAGAGGCTTGAGGTGATTTGGGGGGCAGGGCAGGGATAGTGTAGAATGGGTCATCTATGGACTGACATTAACATGCATTTTAGGTTTTAATGTGCTTTAAATCAAGCACAAGTAAACTAGAAACCTGTTGTTAATCTTAATCTTGTTACTATTGATATCAAAAATAAAGGGCAAGCGTGATGCACCCTGGGCGGTCTTGGTTCAAAAAAGCAGGACTTTACAACCTGACAAAGAGAGTTGGAGACTTGGAACAATCCTATCCATTTATCAGCAGAGTTGAGGTGAGCCCGCCATCTTGGGTCCAAAAACAGTATTCCTGTGATATCTCTCCATGAGAGTTCACACTTCTGAAAAAGGGCAATGAACCAAATACTGCAGAAATGTTTAAACATGATATTTTAAACATTTATTATACACTCTGGTCTTTAAATTTGATACCCCTTCTCCAAATTCCAACAAATTACAAGGCTCAGTTCAAAAATGGTGCAAATTTTATAAGCCATTTCAATGTCGGGCCACCCATGTATCCACCGAGAGTCTATCCGAGGCTTCAATCACATATAACGCATCATCACAAAACGAGGGCACGAAGTCAAAAACATTTTTGTTTTACATCTCCCTGGGTTGCTATGAACAAGACACATCTTTCCAACAACCTGGTGGTTTTGTGTCCATGACTACTGCTGCCGAAATACAGATTTTTTTCTTAAATGTTGAATCGCGGCGGTATGAAAAATTATTGTCCGCCAATTTTTGATGTTTAACTGCGTGCTCATTTCCTCTGTAACATGGCAGCAAAAATTAATCCAGATATATCCAAAAATATTAACTTTATAATTTTCTTCTATTCCTTATATATTTTTTATTACATTTTATCATTTTATTATTTTAGTTTAAAATGAATAACAATTTACATAATGTTGTGTTGCCTAAATTCACTTATAGCATTACAAAATAATAGTTTTTAGTGTTTTAATTTTAGACAACATAGAACTGTATTGTGATGATCTGCTGTTTATTGATCAACAGCCAAAACATGAAAATACTGTAATTATTGGTGTGTCAGCAAGTGCGACCCTACAGAGAGATGAGCTTTTCTTTTACTGTTCTTATTCACAATGGTCATAGCATCTCTGTTAGAATGATAAAGCAGCTAGGATTAAATCACTATAGTCTTTATTTGGAGCGTCACCAGCAGAGCTCCATCCAAAAGTGCTTTTTCTATGCTGCAGACATGCAGTAAGCTTCTTGTCTTTTTTAACTGTCTTACCCCTACTGCCTGCGTAGTCCATTAGCCGATAGTTACCCTCTGCTCCCCCGGCCCCCAGAAAAATTGTAAAAAAAAAAAAAAATTGCTGTCCACATAGTGGAAACTCTTTGGTTCTGCACACTCCAGTATGTTCCCTGTGCTATGGTTTTGCTCAATGAAGAAAAAGAGGCCTGGATAGGCATGAGAGCAAAGGACAATGTTTAAAATAAACATCTATTACTATGGGTTTAGGAAGGCATTTATAATGACATTAAGAAAGAAGGGCTTCCAGAGCTTGTGTTTATGTAGAGTTTGTGGCATTTTGTGTGTGAGTGTGTGCGCGATTACTGTATAGCTTACCCCTTATTTGCTGTTAAGGCCTTTCAGCTACTTTTACTAGAGCCAGATGCTTTAAATTTTTACTGAATTTATTGATGGGCAAAAAAATGTCCTTCCTATAAATATTTTTAAAGGGATAGTTCACCCAAAAATGAAAATTTTATGTTTATCTGCTTACCCCCAGGGCATCCAAGATGTAGGTGACTTTGTTTCTTCAGTAGAACACAAATTATGATTTTTAAGTCCAGCCGTTGCAGTCTATCAGTCATATAATGCATGGCAATGGTAACAAAATCTATGAGAGTAAAAAAAAACATGCACAGACAAATCCAAATTAAACCCTGCGGCTCATGACGACGCATTGATGTCCTAAGACACGAAACGATCGGTTTGTGCCAGAAACCGAACAGTATTTATATAATTTACTACGCCAGAGCGCGTACACATCTCACGCATCGGATGCCGTGTGCACGCTCAAGGAAGTTGGACATAGTCCGAAACAACACGAGACCGTGCTACCGCGACTGTCAAGAGTGGCTCGGACAGTGTTTAGTGTCCAGCAGCAGCGAGTGCTGGAAGAGTTCCATGTTAAAGCGCACGCAAAGCTTGTCGCAAAACGCCAGCAAGTAATTACCATGATGAATGCCCCAGAGGAAATAGAATATTCACAGGGTTTCGGTTCATTTTTGTGAAGCGCTCCTGCTCAAGACCGAGACAGCAGAAAGCGTATCCTGTTTGTTTTCTAAAAAAGCAGTATGCTGATATTGTGAGTGCACACAAATAAAAGTAGACCCTTAAAAGTCCCGAATGATGTATTACTCTTACCTTTATGAGCAAAAATAACTGGTTGTTTCCACTGTTATAAGAAAAAAAATGCAAGTGATCGTGCTGGCGACTCCA
>NW_015505203.1:1022421-1056900 GCF_001515645.1 Sinocyclocheilus grahami
TTTTTTAAGCATTTTATATAGGCCTATAGATTTTATTTTAGTCAAGTGGTGATGATTTGAGAAGGCTAAATTGATCAAACATAGGCTATGATTAACTCACTGTCTGCCACTGGCCGCTTGGTCGTTACTTTAACAAAACAAAAACTTGAATTTAACAAACAAAAACATTTTCCAAACATATTTCTAAATTAACGTAATAGAGAGACGAAAATATATATAACCACTTTTGCCATTAAAAACTAAACTAAACTATTTTAATGTCTACAACAGCAGCTGTGTAATTGCCGTAGAGAGAAAGAGAAAAAAGACACGGGCTCCAGTCGGACTCGGCCAGTAATTCTGATAATCTGTCGGATAAGGGCCGGACCAGGGCATATGTTGGAGGCCCGTGCAGGGTTCTGCTGAGCTTATTTGGTAGCAAACTCAATACTCATATACACACGAGCGCACTTTGGATGTGACAGCGCACCGCCTCTGGAGCGCGCGAGTACGAATGGCTTAAAAAGACGTGCAAATAAATAATACAATTTTCTGACGATGCAACAATGACCCGATTAGGCAAGTGACTATTCTGCCAACTGTCCCGAAATGCGAGTGAAAGTCTTGTATCGTAAATGCAGGCTTGGTGAGCAGAAGAGACTTCTTTAAGAAACATTAAAAATCTTACTGTTCAATAACTTTTGTGTAAATAAAATACAGTAAAATGAGTTTGTGGTGTTGTGTTAAATTTCAGTCATTTTGACAGTAAAAGTTGACAAGCTCTCCGATGAGAAACAGCAGAATGGGATTCAGGCTGCACCCTCTTTCCAAAATTTCAGCTGATCTGTGACTTTCAATGCATTTGGTGCCACAAATGTTGACCGTCTGAATGAACCTGCAAGCACAAGAAAAATAAACAACATTATTTATCAAAGCAGTGTTTACAGAATTTGCCTTGACTGTCAAACTTGTTGGTGCTGTATGCACTTTGACGTTAATAAAAAACTGTTATATACTACATCTGAACGCACCTACAAGGAAGATACATAATTAGTTTATAATCCGTCATATTCAAATTATTAAAGCTCCATTTTTTACAATGCATTCTCAATCAGTAGAGCAAAGTGTTGAAATAATGGGTTTGATCCCAGGGGCAGTTCTACAGTGAGTGGATATCCGGGGCTTAGCCCAGAAACATTAATGCATGTATCAGAATACACGGTATACACTTCAAATAAAATAGTCTATGCTAAAAGTTACATTGGCTAAATGGCTTAATTTTTTTATTTTTATAGCGACAAGTATAATGAATTATAATTTGCACTTACAAATTGCATAAATAACATTACAGTGTTTCCCACAGACTTTCATTCTATTTGTAGCGGCGCATATATATATATATATGCAAATTCATTCTCTGCCAGCAGGAGGCGCTGTTGGAGTGGTAGAGATCGAGGTTTCCCCGGTAACGCTGTACACAAAGCAGAGCTCCACTCACAAACACTGCATTATCAGACATTACAAGCAAGAAGAAATGAAAATGAGTTTCCTTCAGAAATACAGTGATATAAAAACACCAGCACCGGGTTTCGATTTTGAAACGTGCAGTGCTCATGTTTATTCAACATGTGCTAGCATGTTCCTCTCAAAGTCAACTTGTTCTGTGAGTTAGTGGAGAACAGCAGCTAGAGGCTAATTTGTTGACATTAAAGTTAGTTAAGCTGATGGAAGCTCACCTGCTGTTAGCACCGCTACGAGGCAATCACAAGACTCCAGTACACCTCCGATGCAGACGACATGACCACAAACTTGAAAATAAAATACAAAAGATGTTCTTAACAGTGGTGTTTCTTCACTCAGTTTTCCTCAGTAGGTTGTTAGCTTGCTGTTTTATGTTAACGTTAGGTCTGTCACTGAATTTAGGGACCGTCTCTAAAGTTACATACGACATTGGTACACACTTTTTGACTTAAATAGCATTTGAAGAGAATTACCTTCCATACGATAAAGAGGCAGAGTAGAGAGAAGATAACTTACTATGTTTTTCTTTGTTCAACTAACTTAGTTAACCTCGGCTAACTGGCACTTCCACCAAACAGTCAAAAAATATCTCCCTTGCCATTGGTCAGTTTTTCGCGGGCAAGTTCACTACTGTAAATTGATTTACAGTAGTGAGGAAATACAGTAGTGACCGTATATTTTCCCATAATCCTTTGCGGTTTACAGTAAAATACTGTATACACATTTTACAGTATCTTACTGTACATATTACGGTATAATACTGTTCAAATTACAAAAATCAGTCACAGTGTGCCTTTGGAGCCATATAAAGCATATGGAGCCATCTGCTCTCTAATCGCTCTCGTGGTACTTTTATGTCATACACTAGTTGGTCTGCATAGCTCCGTTTCAAGTCGAACACACCTAGTGAGAACATCAACAAAAGGACCATATGATAGGACAGGAATCCGTGTATCATTCGATCATTCGTTTTTTTGGGTGAACATCAGTTAGTACTCAATATTAATTTAAACTGCTTTAAATATGACTGCTGCTTATTTCCTGTGCACTTCAATACTGATCTGCGCTTGACTGTAGTCGCGTCTGTCTGCTTATTGAGTTTATTTAACCCATCGCAATTTATTGGAACTGTGTGAACTAGAGTCACTACTCACCTTAATGTTGTGCTAAAGGCTTATTACTTAATAACACAAAAATGTCCTGCTTGCACTTGCCAATTTAATGGCAGAGAATGGTGACTTTAGTTTTGTTTTGTTTTTTTGTTGTTTTTTTTTAAGCGGATGCATATCTGTCGTAAAATAATCGATAAATGATCCACAGTTTAGCTCACTGTGTGAAGAGTTTTAAAAAAGTGATGCAAGTATTGAGAAATGCGTACTAGCAATTGTAAAAACTGTAATTTATTGCTTCATTAGGATGGCAAGTACTCATCCAATCATGTTACATTTGTCCCACAGTAAGTGTCGATTTCACAAACTCATGGAAAACTCCAGATCTTTGGGTATTTAACTTTAATTTTTCTGTGTGTATGTAATGGCTTTCACAGACGTCCAAGACTACCATTATGGGCAGATGGAAAAACACATTTATTTAGTTGTAGCTGGCGTTCCTTAGGCCTTTGAACACTGGTCAGGATGCAGAGGGAGTACTCTACCCCTCATCATGACAAACGGATTCAGGGGATTCTCAGTCACGGACCATGTGATCCCAAATCCGCACGAGGAAAAAGCAAAAGAAAGATGAAATGAGTGAATTTGAAAAGAGGAATGCCTTGGCAAAAATGAAGAAGTCAGGGCATTTTAAATCGCTGTCAGCACCTGACAGTTGGTTGGATCTACCGCAAACGCAGGCTCTGGGGAACAGCTTAGTCAGGCTTGTGAAATAGTTCCGAGAGAAGGAATGGAAGAAAGAATGGCACAGTCACGGTTATTTCAAGAATTCAAATCTGAGGCAGAGAAAGTGGCTCCAAGCCCACACCGCAGGGTGACGAATTTGAGAAGCTCTAATCACAGTCAAAGAGACACGGAGGGCCTGCATTCCCAGTGGTCAGTCTCCAAAGCGATGACCTCAAGAACTTCGGTCTTTGGTCATGAGAAGCAGTTTGGCTGAGTCAGGTAAATCGAATCCATCTTTAGACAAGTGTGATCCCTGCCGGAGAACTCTGGCTTACTTTCCTCACAGCACCCCCGTGTTCATAATTACCGCTGGAGGTGGTTTCGACTCGGATGCCAGAACTGAAAGTTTGGTGCTGAGGAAAAAAATCTTTGATAATTGCATATTTATTTACAAAGCACTCGATAAAGAACTGGAATATAACAAAGTGACACCATGGCAGTGGTTTCATCATGTTTTACTGGCAGCACATGAAGCCGATTGTATCATTTTCACATGGCAGAGATGCAGGCCCACATTATACTAATCGAGACTGACCACCTACTGACAGAAGAGGCAGCCACATTGGCTGGAACAGAAGAACTGAGAGAGAAATTGTCCAATTCCAGTCAACCCCTTAGCATTTTGGATCAGGCATTGCCTCTGTTTATTTAAATTTCAAGTCAAATACATCTGTTTCAGAAATCATATTATCTTAGAGTAAGGTTTCCAAATCACTATCGCTTACACGAGGTTATCCAACAATTTTGGCGTCCCTAAATAGTAACAGTACACCCCAAAACAAAAGGAATGTCTCATGAATGTCTGCGACTGCATGCACTCTACCAAAATCTTTCTTGGCAGGACTGAAAAGCAAATGTTTTCTTCCTGAGACCCCAAAAATGTCTAGACTGGCAGAAAGTTGATGTTACAAGAACAGAACTGGGACTGAAAAAGCCTATTTAGTGCATGAAGGTCTTTTGCTTCTTTGACAGTTTTGCTTATGAGGAAACTCTTTAACCTACAAAAGTTGTGCATATAAGCGATACTCATACAGTATGTCATCTGTGATCCATATACATGCACAGATTTAAGGGATATTTCACTGAAAAACAAAATGTCTGTTATCATTTACTCATGATGCACCTGCATGACTTTCTACTGTGGAATACAAAAGAAGATGCAATGAAAGCAAATGATGGTTCATGTTGTTATGAACATCACTAACTTTGATTGTATGGGCAAAATATCTTCATTTGTGTTTCACACAAATGACAGAAATTTCATTAAATGACAGGATTTTCATTTTGGGGTGAAAGAGCTCAATGTCAAAGCTGCTCACATTTGCATTTCTAATACTGTTGCATGAGCAATAACGTTGACAGCTCTCAGCACAGTCAAACGTTTTTTTTCTCAGAGTAAGACTACAGTCCTTGACATTTGTTTGAGATCTTTCAGGGGCTCTTTAGAGCGAAGCATGACTTGCGGTAGTTGTTTAATTGTTGTTGTCTCCTGGCTCCTCTGACTTGGCTCTGTAGGAGAAAGATCTGTTATGGTGTTCACTTCCCGGCAGAGGGATGAGCCCGCAGAAAGAGTCGGCAGCTTGTCATCCAGACTCTGGTTACTCTGTAAAGTGATTCATTAGTCTGTCTAACTCTGTGTAACCCCGGGGCTGTTGGGTACTCAGAGAAGACCAAGGACGGACTACATCAAGTCTTGCACGTATGCTCTCTATTTCAGCCTCATTTGTGATCTGAGGCTGACTAACCGTCTTCCTCTTAACCATAATCTTTTCTTGCAGGTGTGGTTTTACAGTCACAGTCTGACATCAGCATGACAGTGCTTGTGGTCAAATATACTATGCAAGCTATAATCTAATAATGTTAATGAATTTCATCTGAATAAATGCTACAGTTTCTGTTCAAGGGTAAGATTTTTTTTTAAGAAGAAATTGTTCTTTTATTCAGTAAAGATGCATTAAATTTATCAAAAGTGACAGTAAAGACTTTAAAGTTGATTTCCATTTCATATAAATGCTGTTTTGAATCCTGTAAAATGTACATGTATAATAATATGAAGAAGAAAACTTTTTCTTGTAGGGCTGCAAAACGATTAAACGAGATTAAGTGCATTTTAAATAAAAGTTTGTGTTTACATACTATATGTGCATGTACTGTGTACTGTATATTTATTATGTATATATAAATACACACACATATATGAATATATTTAAAAAAAAACATTTGTACGTATATTTAAATGCAATCCCTGACAATTTTCAAGCGACAGCTGAAAACTCATCTCTTTCGAAGCTACTTGACTTCATCATAAAAAAAAAAAAATGTATCTCTCTTTATTTATTCCTTCTCTTTCTAGCTTGTACTTATTTGAACAATGTCTAAGAACTTGGTATTACAACCACTTCTTGTGTCTGTTTGCCTCTTTAAGAAGAATCGCTTTATGTATCCCCAATTGTAAGTCGCTTTGGATAAAAGCGTCTGCTAAATGACTAAATGTAAATGTAAATGTAAATGTATATTTATTTTTGTACTTGTATATATTTTGTTATATTTAAATATAAATATTTTATAGTTACATATTTTTACTTAATATAATAATAATAATAATAATAATTCATTACATTTATATAGTGCTTTTCTAGGCACTCAAAGCGCTTTAAATTTTCAGGGGGGATCTCCTCATCCACCACCAATATGTAATATATACATGCATGTGTGTGTATTTATATATACATAATAAATATACACAGTACACACACTTATAATATGTAAACATAAACTTTTATTTTGAATGTGATTAATCGTGGTTAATCATTTTGCAGCACTAGTTTCTTGAGCCCAAAGCAGAATATTTTTACAGCATCATGTGACATTGAAGTCTGGCTGCTAAAAAAATTGACTTTGCCATTACAGTAATGCATTGTATTTTTTTATATATTAACATAGAAAACCGTTATTTTAAATGGTGAGCATAAACGACACACTGGAGAAATTCAACATTATGTCACTTGCTTACCAGTGGATCATCTGTCCACTCAGTCCACACAGCTAATTAAAACAATAAGTAATCCATGATTCCAGTCCATAAATTAAAGGGATAGATCACCCAAAAATGAAAATGCTGTCATTAATTACTCACCCTCATGTCGTTCCAACCCCATAAGAGCTTCATTCATCTTCGGAACACAAATTAACATATGTTTGATGAAATCCGAGAACTTTCTGTCCCTCCATAGACAGCAATGTAACTGAAATGTTTCCAGGCCTAGAAACGTAGCAAGGACATTTTTAAAAAGTCCATGTGACATCAGTAGTTCAACCATAATTTTACGAAAGGTACGAGAATACTTTTTGTGCACACAGAAAACATAAATAGCGATTTTATTCAACAATTTATCTCCTTCAAAAATATCTTAATTTGTGTTTGGAAGATGAACAAAGGTCTTACGGGTTTGGAACTACATGAGGGTGAGTAATTAATGACAGAATTACTATCCCTTTAATATATTGTGAAGTTAAAACCTGCATGTTTATAAAACAAATCTATCATTAAGGGGGTTTTATTTTTAAATCGTAGCTTCTGGCCAAAACTACCAGTCCATAATCTATAATAATGCTTCCTCCAGTGAAAAAGTCAATCTTCTGTTGTCCTCTCACATCAAAAATCACCGATATATTTGTCTAGAAGTGGTTTGGACTGTTTTTGCTTGTAAATGGTGCTTGATCTGTTCATATTTCTCTTCTGATTTAGACAAGATAACTTTTTCACTGTGGTAAGCAATATAGGGCTCGTGCTTTAGCTGGAAGAAATGGTTTGAAGTTAAAAACATCTTAATGATGGATTTGTTTATTAGAAACACCCAGCTTTTCACTTCACAAGACATTAACTGATGGACTAGAGTCATGTTACTGTGATACTTTTATGAGCTGCTCTCATTTTGATGGCACCCATTCACTGCCGAGGATCCATTGCTGAGCAAGTGAAGTAAAGCTAAATTTCTCCAAATATGTTCAGATGAAGAAACAAGCTCATCTACAGCTCGGACAGCCTGAGGGTGAGTAAACGTCCAGCAAATGTTCATTTTTGGGGGAACTCTTTCTTTGTTTCGTTCATTCATTCAGTTGACTGCCAGTACTGTTTCCAGAGGCTTCTGTTTGGTCTGAAAGCTTTCGTTTTATGTGGCCACTAGTCAGAGTTTATGACATGATGTCATCTACTTGGAGGAGCTTGTAATGGTTGAGTTTCCAAGTGTTTTAGGCTTTTAATTGAATTGCTCATTCATTTCTTAATTAGTTTCATTCATATGCCTAAAATTGAACTTTAAAATGAGGGATGGTTTTTATTAAGTGAATGCTGTTGTAAGTAGTAAAGTAAAAGATCAGAATCATTCATTCACTTCTTCACAGTAATAGAGAAGCCATGCAGTCTGAAGACTTGTGGAGACTCATTTAATCTGAGACCCTGTGTTTAATTTAAGAAGCTTTAAATGGAAGATGACCCAGAGGAACACTGTTTTACCAGAACCAAATCAAGGGAGCTAAATGATTGAAAAGTTTCCCGAATAGTGAGTCAGTGTGAACACATTTCAACAAAGTTTTTAGAGGATGTCAGAGATCAAACGATAATAATTTTTACAGATATTTGTTGGCCGATATTTACACTTTGGATCTTTTTGGGGGTCCACAACAAAGAGCATCATCTGGTGGATATCTAAAGTCTTGCATCCAGAAAACACCGTTACACAGCTGTGCATTTGACAGCAGTAAACAGGTAAATTAACAAACTCATTTAATGCCAGGGTGATAAGATACATTATCACAGTCTTGACTAAATCATATTTTTACAACTAATATAAATGCCCAAACTAGTAGCAAAGCCTTTGCCAGACTCAAATGACTGCATGGTTTTGGAAACTACATTTCTGTGGTTAGAAAATTAGAGTAGTCAATTAGCACAGTAAGTTCCCCACTTAGTAGCACAAGATGATTAAGCATGAAATGCATATTTTGGCTGCAGGAATTACTCAGAAAGACTATGCTCTGTGATACACTGTTTAATCTGCTTGCTAAATGGTAAGGCCTGTTCATATCGGATGAATGAGAATGGAGAACAAAAGCTTTTATTGTTAACAAAAAAAGAGGAAAAAACATTTTGTGCTTATGGGCAGATGACTAGGACAGACTCGTTTCACTATACAGCCGTTCTCCATACTCTCGCTCTCTCTCTCTCTAAGCTGTTATTTTGCCATGCAATCAGAGTCGTATTTGTGTCTGGGGACCAAAATTCCACTGCCATGAAATTAAATTAGTGTCTCCAGATCCACAGGCCTCACCTTCTTTTGATTATAATTTTTCTTCTTCTTCTTTTTGAAACTCTTTTTGTTCTCCATTTCTTCCCTCATAGCTTCTCATTTCTCTGTGTGCACAGTCCAAAGCGCATTCGCACAATGTGCAGGGACCTCAAAGTTCCCAGGATTTTTTTTCTTTCTATCGTTCTTTTCTGAAGCCGAGAATGTCTGAAAGTGCTGTTAAACCACATTGTCATTAGTTGGTTACATCAGAACAGAGCGAGACTGGAGGAGATTTTCTTCAATCACAGGCCATCTATACCAGGCAGACATGCTGACTGCAGCTGTGCTTGTCTTCATCTGGGAACCGTTTTCACGAGCTCCGCTCAAGCCCTTGTGCCCTAATAGGCTGATAATCCATACACGGTTATACAACATGCGATTTGGCCTCTCGCTGTGTGTTTATTATTTATGATTTTTCTGGGAAAGGAGTCACACCACAGAATGTGTTGTTAAACTTGTGCAGATGGAGGGGTTCCTGTGTTTCAGCATTGATTACTCTTGCATTGATTGTTTAGCACTGATTGAAATGGAACCCCATGCATGGTGACCTTACTTTCAACTCCAATAAACAAACTCTGCATGTGTTTCACAAAGCTCTCAGCCATCATACTCTCTGATGATGGAGGACTGTTTCTATCCCGGCACGTTACAGTTTTTCTCAGTCGCTTTGGTGCATTTCTCGAATCATAAACAAAATTCTCAAAACCACTTGTTCAGCCTCCACATCATCTAGTCACTTGTGCACATCATAAAAGCAGTTTTTCATTCTTTTGAACAAGTTGCGATTGCTTTGGTACATTCATGCAATTGATTATGTACATTTGTCTGCGGTTTTCTACATTATCAGTTGCTATTGTAATGTTGCTCAAAATGTATTATATAGTTCTCTGTGCAATAGTCATACCCCTCAAAACATCTACGCATTAGTTCATTCTATAAGTCATTAAATGCAAAATGGTTGATATAGTTGTCATAAACTGTCAAGCATATGTTCTACACATTTCTATTAGACTTTTTGTAAATTTGCCATGAATTGTGCAAGTGAATCTTGACTTAATGAAGAGATTGTAGATCAACCAATGATAAACCAGTTCTCTGAAATAGCTCAAAGATGCAGCTCATGAACATTCAATTGGAAAGCATATATAGACAGAGGACAACACAAGAGTTACAAATTCTGACAGTGGACTTTCTAATTTGTTATTTTCACCTCTGTGCCCATATTTCTTTTTCTTTTCTATATCACAATGATGTTGTAATGTTTTTTTTTGTCAGACCACTAGTAAAAGTGTAACTGTATTGTATCCAGTCTTTCAATCAATATCCCACATAGAGTAATGTGTAAATTTGTACGTTTGAAATGGATATATGGCATATAAGAAGTGCAGCCTTCTGCATTTCAATACAGTAACTGTCATCCAAACTGTTGCCATAGTTTACAGCAAGTAATACTAACAGAGTGCACTGTTATATTAACAATATGACTAAGCATTTTGACTATCTTGTTTGTGAACAATGAAATGAGGACTTTTCATTCTGATGGCACTGATATGTTCATTGACATACTTTTTTTTGGATATTATGTTTTTATTTCAACATTATGACAATATAGAACAGTACAAAAAAAAACAACAACAAGAAAAGAAAAAGAAAAGACAAAAATTACAGTTAAGTACATCAGACTTTTCATTCTGATGGCACTGATATGTTCATTGACATACTTTTTTTTGGATATTATGTTTTTATTTCAACATTATGACAATATAGAACAGTACAAAAAAAAAACAACAACAAGAAAAGAAAAAGAAAAGACAAAAATTACAGTTAAGTACATCAGTTCCCTTTCAGTCGGTCACTCTCGACGTCACGTCGGAGGACCGACGAAATTGGGATCTCGCTTAGAGGGACCAATCTACTTCGAGTGTAAACTAAACGAGCCAATGCACATTGGCATGCAATTATTGCATCCAGCTGCTGCTGATCACAGCGTGAGTATAAGTAGGCAGCAGGTGCAGCGCATATTCAGCTTTTCGCTTCGGAGCCGAGCGATCACATCGTTCCGCTCCTGACTACTCTACGGAGAGAAGACTGAACGAGTTCAGCACGCTCTTGGAGAGCTCTTCG
Organism: Sinocyclocheilus grahami; assembly: GCF_001515645.1. Classification (NCBI taxonomy): domain Eukaryota; kingdom Metazoa; phylum Chordata; class Actinopteri; order Cypriniformes; family Cyprinidae; genus Sinocyclocheilus; species Sinocyclocheilus grahami. The sequence goes on from NW_015505203.1 coordinate 1,033,289, forward strand.
TGTTGGCGGACGGCGCTTCAGCGGTGGTGGTTTCCCGTGTCGAGTGGGTTGCACACATCAGGCTGCACTACCCCCTGATTGTGTTGCAAATGATCATCTCCCCTGTGCGCCTCAGCACGCTAAGAGCTTTTTCCCCTAAAAGGCAGACAGACAGACAGATAGACAGACAGACAGACAGACATATAGATAGACAGATAGATAGATAGATAGATAGACAGACAGACAGATAGGCAAACAGATAAGCAGTCAGATATAGATAGATAGATACTGTAGATAGACAGACAGACAGACAGATAGATAGATAGAAAGAAAGAAAGAATCAAATCCAACGGAGATCTGTACATTTTCCCAATATCATTATTACATTTCTGGTTAAAACTATGATGGCTTTTCTCTCTGATGTGTACATGTACTACACACACTCATAGACGTGAACACGCACACTCCACCTCTTCGCCTCTAAAAGTGGCTTCTTGATAAATTGAGGGTTTCTATGAATAGCAGGTTGACATTTTTACCGCAAGCCCAAGCATTCAATAGCAGCATTTCAGAGCCCCTCAGTGAAAGCCCAAAGACAAACACTATTCCTTTTTTTCCAGTATACTTTCCAAAGTGCAGATGTTGCAGAAGTGTCACGTTACGAGGATTTTACCTCTGTTTTTAGGGATGCTGCAAATTGTGTGTGTGTGTGTGTGTGTTTTTTGGTGTGTGTGAGAGAGGAGGCCAAAACTAAAGGTCTTAAAAAGTTCACAGTCTGCAGTGGAAAGTGTTTCTCCATCTCCCACAGATATCCTCATTCTCTCCCTCCGTTAGCTACTGAGCTGGAAGTAATTTTGTTGTTACTGAAAATCAGTTGACATCTGGGATTTCTGACAGTAACAACACACATATTTCACCCTTCCATGAACTTAACATACATTTGATAAAGAAAATGTGACATGGCTAAGTTTGTGGCAGCTCCCAATCTGTCTAATCATCCTTATATGTATTCAGACAAGATAGCATTGTGAGAGATGTGCATCATGTGTTTTTCTTTCTTGGTGCAGTCTGATGTGTCTTTATTTTACCTGTGCTGACATGTTTATCTGCTCTGGCTGTTTTCTCAGTACACTCTAACCTCTGGCTGTCCCCTCGCTCGGTGTTACAGGTGGAAATGCTGTTTGTGTCTCCATCTCTTTCCCCGAGTCCCTGAGCAACCTCAGCCAAGCTGATACATCACATCAGTCCTGAGGGCCCCATCTTCTCACTGTCTCTCTTTCTCTGTAGTGTTTCGCCATTTATCACAGTAACAACTTTGAATATCATTTGCGTGTATTTAATGGTACAGAGGAATATAAATGTTATTAGAGAAATGTCTTTCCATCTGTCCGTCCATCTAGCTAGTTGTCTATCTGTCTGTCTGTCTTCAAGGCTTATAAACATCTAGGTTTATGATTTTTTCAAAACTTTCAAACAAGGCTTTGTCAATACTCTTTTACACTGAAATTGAAATGGCTATTGTGCATCTTGTTTGCTACCACAGTTCTAAATTTAGCTCTGAATGAAACACAACTCTGGTAGCAACACTGTGACCCATCTACCCAATTCATGCTACAAATAAAACCAGAACTAGATCTGTTTCACCCCATCAACAACATTTCGTTTATGTGAATGTTAGTGATGTCGTTTTGCTGTGTCACGCAACCACATACTTGTTTGAAGATTTAGATGAGAACACACTCTTTCATTTATGGACGCCCCCGCCGAACCAGCCACCCACCCTGTCCAAACCTGCTTGTTACTTGTTCCAGAACCTCATAATTTACAAATACATCATTTGCATCTCTTTCTTCCACCACTCTCTTCCTTCCTTTATTCTCTATTTTTCATAAACATACACTCACCTGTTGTCTTTGTTATACAACACAGTTGAGCCAACGCATTTGTTGTTTGTCAAACAAATCTTACAGTTCAGTTTCAGATGACTAACTTTTGAGGCAAATTGCCGCATGTTGTTTTTCAGCATCTTTTGGTCATCTGTGTTTTTACAGGCCAGTGGTGAAGACCAAAGGTATGACTAAGATGTTTATTTACAGCATCCCTTTCCTCTTTCCTGCAAACATGCTTGTATCCCTTTATCCCTTCACCTTTTCAAAACTCTGTTTAAACTTTCACTTTAATTTTTTGCCCACGTTGCCTTTCTTCCATGTTTCTCTCATTGGCGTTCACTTTGAGAAGGGATCATGTTTATGTCTGCAGTCTGCATTTCAGTCGCTCGTACCAGTATGTCTCCAATACCTAAATCCAATTACATAGTCTGAGAAAAAAAATCTAATAATGGCCCTTAGAATGTTGGTTCCTCATGAAAGGAAAAAAACACTTAAAATGTTTTATTCATATTTTTTCCAGGTTTCTGTCTTTATAACCCACACATGGAAAATTAATTCAGCAGATCATTAAAAACAGAAACATATGCATAAACTCCAAACACTGGAGATCAGTAATATAGTGTGAAATGACTTAACACTAAGCAGCAAACTCATAAAAATGCATTAGAATTTCATAATAGCCTGTTCATAATGGTGTGTGGCACTGCCAAGCAACAGAAACTTTCCTAATCAACTGGATTCGAGAGCGAGAGAATGAGGTGGAGAGGGTAATGTTTTGTTTATGAGTTTTTTAAAGTTTAAATATGAAAACAGATTTGTCAAGTTTCACTGCACTATTTTATTTTTATGTTTTTTTAAATGATTTATGATGTCTATATGTTTTTGATTGCTAGTCAACTGTGTGGTATCTTGGTAATGTCAACATATCTACAGCACCTGTACAGTGATTGTATTTATTACAAATTCATTGAAAAAAAGAGCTTTTAAATTTTTGTTGACAAGTTGACTGGACAAAATTCTACAGTTTTATCAAATTAATTTACACATTCATTCTGAGTGAACTGAGCAAATCCAAACACATCTAATCATGTTTCATTCCACACTGTACAGTATGTATGTAAAGCTACAAAATAACTTTTTTAAATAAATTCAGCAATTTCAGCCATATGTATATATATATATATATATATAATTAGGATGCAGATGTGAACAACTGCTAGACTAGCTGTGCTCTTATATATTTTCTTTTTAGATTGGCTTTAATTGAAATGTGTCTTTTTTTCTAAACCAGATTTTTCCATAAAACAAAATTAATAAATAAAGTTTTATTAGTAAATTATTTATATTTTTCACTAAAACTTTATTCAGGGCTATTGTGTGACCTTTGACATTTTCTATGGAAGAGCCTCTCATTTAGATGATGTAGTTCTTGTATGATATATGTAAGATTCCTGTTGAGTCTCCGTCTCTTCCCTCCCTTTTCTCCTTTATTGTTGGTGGAGTTCAACCAATCCCCTCCCCGCCCATCATATCCCAGAGTCCCCAAAACCCGAGCATCTGGTTGTGCCTCAGCACCCACTTCCGACCACAGTTTTTCAAACAGGCAGAGAGGGCCTTCGTTCCCGAAAATAACTTGGACAGGGAGAGGCAAGCATGTAGCTCTCAGTGGCGATAGAGTTTCTATCTAAGACGCTACTGTAGTGTAGAGGGTGTGTAATATGGAGGACATTTTATGCTTCTGTTACATTATCATATGACCTGATGCTTCATACAAAGTACTTTTCAAGCTCTTGGTGAAAAATTAATATTCTTTGCATTCTACAGAGCATGAGACAGAAGAACAAACAAAGCGAAAGAGTTCATTAGCAAAACGCTGTAATCATGCGGATGGTTTGGGTGTAGTCTAAGGCCTAAACACAAAGTCTATACAAACAAAGCAAAGTTTGAAAAGCCTCTGAGCTAATATAGATTCATATTCATAAAACATCCCACATTTTCTCTGTAACTTCATATGTAGCTCACTCAAATTGATTTATTTTATCTACGTAAAAGCTTTTAATGGTCGATACATAAAGCTTTTAAAGCGTCATGGCTGCCAAGCAACTCAATCCGACCCCAAATCTCTCTAACAAAAAGACATAAACACATATGGAGAAAACTCTCCGCATCGCTAGCCTGTTTATTTGGTTTTTGAAATCAAAAGAATTGCACAAAAATATTGAGAGTGGAAGTTTCTCAACCATCTCTTCAGCTGTGCCATGTCATCTAGATTGTAATGTCTTGCGTGTAACACGCGAACGTTAGCAAATATAGACTGTTTTGGGTTTTTTTTCTGAAAAGGGCACAAACTCTATAGCTTAATTCACAAAAACTGAGCATTGAAAGAAAGTGTGTTTGTTACACACAGATATTGAGATACTGAGCAGCTGTAACTAGCACTTAATGTGAAATAGATGGAACTCAAACCCTCAGTCGACAATTCCCATGTTGGACCACTCAATACATCTGTCCCTACCACACAGTCATTAGGCTTTCATTTACCGTTTCCCCAAACGACTTTTTCTTAGGTCAGTCCGGGGTCAATCCAATACACAGCAGAAGCTTGAGGAGAACTGGTGTGGATCTGAACGGGTAAACCAGATTGGATTTCAGTCACTCTACTCCATTTCCGCGGCTCATCAAGCACCCCTGGAGAATGAGGTCACACAGAACATACACACACACACACACACACACACACACATACAGTATATGGCTGTTTCTTCATCTATGAGTGCTTTTGGCCTTGTGGACTTTAAGAAAATAAAGTCTCTTTAAACACCTACACTACACAATCATGGGGTGTATGATGATAACATTCTATGATGAAAATTAGATTTTAATTACATTTGAATAAAATTAGCTTTTTTATGGATTTTTTATTTAAATAGTTAAATACCATTTTCACATTTTTTTAATATTGCACACAAACATATTCTAGTCACAAGCTATATTTACCTTGATTTCTCCTTGTTTTCTTCACACATCTCATTCCATATTTTTTGGAATTTTCACAATTTTCTTTTCTGACAATGTCATCTCCTTCTTACACTAACTTTAGAAAAACAGTTTATTTGGAGCAAAATTCTTCAGTGTGGTGGAAATGATGCCACAATTGTAGGAGAGTCATAATTTTTGTAAAATTGATATGAATCACAATATTTAAGCTTTTATTTTATTTCACAATTTGTTTAGATTTCAATTATAAACATATAGTGATTCATATTTTTCAGAGGCGGACAGTAACTAAGTACATTTAATTGAGTATTGTACTTAAGTACACTTTTTGAGTATCTGTACTTTACTTGAGTATTATTTTTTCTGGGAACTTATGACTTTAACTTCACTACATTTGAAAGACAAATATTGTACTTTTCACTCCACTACATTTCTATGAAGGTCCTTGAAGTAGAAAGTCGTTAGCAGCTTTGAAAGTCAGTGGGTGATTTCGTTCTTCTTTTTTTCAGACAGTTTATCAGTAATCACTCTTGTAGGGCTACATGAAGTGATTTCCCAGCATTTTTTGAACACTGACCAGTTCCAAATGTGATATTTATTTACAACAATTCAATAATAAGAAATTAATATTGTGGTATATATTAGACACAATATTGTCTGATTTTGCTAAATTGTGTACATGAAATATTACCTATAAAGCCACAGAAGAACTGTTGTACGTCTCCTAATAAAACACAAAAGGTGTTTGACTGAAGCAGCACTGCACAGACCATTCTGTGTGTGACATCAAAGTACTGCGAGAGCGATTAGACAGCATTTTTAAAATGTTTGTTTTGATGTCAAATAAGTATTGCTGTTTTGCTTTTTTGTTTAAGTAGTGTTGCTGTTGTAAAGTTGTACAGCTACAGTTGTGTAGCTGGGTTTTAAAGCAGGTTTGATTTTTCTTTCTTTCTTATCACTCTGTATTTACAGGATTTCACTGTCCACTCTGTTCAAATGTGGACAAATGGTTACACATAGATGTGTGCACACACTGTCAGAACTGTGAGATCACTACCTTCCTGCTTTTGTGGGGGTGGGTATAGGGTGTTAATTTGTTTCCCCCATAGGTTTTTAACATTCTAAAAGCTCTTTATTCCAAAGATACTACAAGCTAGTAGGTGTAATGTATTGTAAGTTGCTTCAGAAATATTGCAAGTATTACGTACAATAATTAAACAGTGCATTGACATAAAAAAGGAAATTTACTTTTGATACTCAAGTTCTTTTAAAAGCAAGTACTTCTGTACTTTTACTTAAGTAAAAATCTGTCTTTACAACTTTTACTTGTAATGGAGTAATATTTGACAAGCAGTCTCTGTACTTTCACTCAAGTAATAGAGTTGAGTACTTTGTCCACCGCTGATATTTTTATAGATATTCATGTTTTAAGATTTTATGTCTCTGTGGCCACTAGTCTAGGCTGTTTTCCTGCATTCAGCCCAAATTGCAACCCTATATAGGATAAGTGAAGTGAAGATGGATGGATGAAAGTCTGGGTCTGTGACAAGACTAAAAGCAATACAATCTATATATACAATTCATTTAAATGTAGCAAAAAATAGTTTCCAGGTCAGTTTTATTGTGACTTCCTACATCAAAAAGAAAAATAAACACTAAAATTTGTAAGTTAGAATCATCATCACTTGACTGCTAGTAGTAATATTTAGATGGCGCTTCAGCGTTTCCTGCAGTGTGTTCTACAGCATTCTGCTTATATTCCCACATTATTGTATTTTGTAATATTCCTTTCTGTGGGAAGATATTCCCCTCCCTTTCAAAAGCTTTAAAAGGGAAATGGCTGGTGTTTATATGGTGTTAATGGCCAAATTTGTTTTTGCCCAAGTTTATTCAAAGCAGCCTCATTAAAATCATGTACAGTACATCCACGAAAAGGCATTAAACAGGGGTGGAGTGGGAGATTTAAGTCCTGGCATCCGTGCTTGTGCCTCTGTGTTTTCTCTGGCTTCCTCAAACAGCCACTTGTCCTTCACTGCTTTGTTGTTCACATGAAGTTCAGGGCCATTGTTTGAACTTTAAACGGTTTCTGGTGGCATCGCCCTGTGGCCGTCTGAACCATGGGTCTAATTTCAAACCTCTGCTCTAGCGGTATGATGTAGTAGCCTTGCTATGTTGCGGTTTTGCCCTGTGCGTTGAAAACACAAGTTTGTAAAAACAACACGAGTGAGAAGAAAAGAGCTTCCTGGAAGGAGGACAATAGTTACCTTGAATGAGTCCCAGGTCTCAGAAGTTGGCCAGTGAACACGCATGTATGTGTGTGTGTGTGTGTGTGTGTGTGTGTGTGTGTGTGTGTGTGTGTGTGCACGCCTGCAGTCATTTCACAGTTTTCTCTCCTCCTTCTCGCAGCCGCCACCACTCTGGAGCTTTCTGATTATTTTACTGGGAAAGAAAAAGTAAACATGGCAGCTGTGTGTATGTGTGTATGTGAGTGCAGGACAATTGCAGTTCTCACAGGGAGCAGCCAGAGCTAGACATAATGACTCACCTCTCGGCCTGGTCAGGTACGGGTGAGTGACGGACCCGTCTACTGACATACACACACTTCTCACTGCCATGACGGTGGGCTGATGGCTCTGCTGCTCCTCTATGGCCGTTATTGTCCAAAGAGAAGTACGAGGCGTCCGTCCAAAGACTCTGTAGGTTGGCTTGAATTTATTGTTGTGTGGGACGGGACGATTCTCTCGTGGTGCCAGGTTGTAGTATGGTGGTCATGTTGACTCACAGTGCGTAAAGTGGGTTGGAGACACATATCTGAGCTGAGAGGTGGTGATGGATGAATGTGGTCATTCAGAGGTAATAGCTAACGCAAATGATGGTGATTATTGAGGTTTCTTCAGCACTAGGCAGAAGGGCATAACAATGGGAAGCTCATGGATCCGCTGGACCACCCAGACCCATAGATGGACGAAGCACAGGGCTTAGAGGTCATTGAGAACAGCACTGACTGAAACAACCTCGTACACACTTCTTATGAAACCTATTGAGCTGCCTTTTTAGGCTGCATTTAAAGGTTTTTTATTTTGATAACTATGAACATAATGGAGAAAGCACTAAAGAATTTAAAAGTTATTAAAAATATATGTTGTTTTAAATGTCACATGCTAAAGTGAATGTAGGCATTACAACCGACACATCATAATGTACCGTATAAAAACAAATGCCTATTAATTTCAAGATTTGCAAAAAATGATGGCTTATTAAATTAAAGTAATGGTGTTTTTAAAGACTAAATTTGAGTCCTGGATGATGGCAAACATTTTCCAAATGTAAAACATAAGGGAAATGTGCATGCTCAGTGTTGCAATAAAGCTTGGTATATGGTGCATCCTTAGAAATGTTGATTAGCTATAATATTATTTTTCAATTCTGAATTAATTATATAGATGAAAAATTGTTTTATATAATGAGTCATGCCCAAGGTTTGGGGTTTGATTTTTTTTATTATTATTATTTTGGAAGAAGCATCTTATGCTCATCAAGGCTACATTTATTTGATAAAAAAAATCAGTCAACTGAAAACAGTCATGCAGCTTAATAATTTTGTGGAATCCATTATATATTTTTTTATCATTCTTACATGAATAGGAAGTTCAAGAGAACAGCACTTAAATAAATATAAATCTTTTGTAATATAAATATTTATTTAACATTGTCTTGCTGTCACTTTTTATAAAAATTAATGTGATCTTCCTGAATAAAATAATTAATTTCCTTTAAAAAAAGAAAAATAAACTTTCTGATCCTAAACTTTTGAATGGCAGTGTACATGTATAATTTACAAAAAAAGGTACAAAAAAAGCCTGTTTGAGCTCAGACAGTTAGAACACTGCAAAACTAAACTTTGTTGCAAGAATCACATTCACAAACGTTTTTAATAGAAATTTCATCACAGTCACTTGACCAATTTAATGTATCCTTACTGAGTAAAAGTAATATAAAAAAAAGTACTGACCCCAAACTTCTGAACGGTAATGCAGTAGGAGATGAGGTAGCTCACACACATATTTGATTCCCTCTCAAAAATGTATGCCATTTTGACTCTCACTCAGTAAGTATGTATCATCTTGACCCAATATAAACTTGCTCCTTTTTTCACACTCTTTCATGCTCTCATACACACTCACAGAAAAACACACATAAACACAAGCTCTCATTAATCAAAGTTCTGAGGTGATTGATTATTTCAGTCGACGTATTTGTATTGCACTGGCCCACCTCAATTCGACCTGAGCACTTTTCTGCATTTCGCTCCAGCAGAGCTTACACACACACGCTCATGTACACAGTCGCTCTCCATCACTGCACTATTATTGTGAAATAAGAGCAGGGCCTCAGTGTTAACAAAGGAATAATTGTCAAACACATTTTTCCTCTCTTTTTTGCCCTCATTCTCTGTTTCTCTCTCCTGCTCTCTTTCTTTCTGAAAGCAACGGCAAAGTCAGCAGAATACACTCATTTCAGACAGCTGTGAAAACAGATTGGATGGGGGAAAAGAAAAGGTTGGGGGGAATAATTTTTCAAGGTGGATGAGGAAGGGAGAGGGGTGACGTGCCTGTGTCGTGATTCACACTCTCACTCAATGGGGCGAGGGAACATTAAAAGTAAAGTAGCCATATTTCACCCATGGTGCTCCAAGATGTGTGCCACAGCTGGAACAGTCACAACACACATCCTTCAAACTTCGGCCAGGCGAAAATGAAAACTTCCCTTCGGGGTAATATTGGGCTGTCATAAAGATGGTGAACGGTTACTGACGATATTATGATGTTACACTTTGACGACAGTAAGAAAAATCCTAAAAAGTAAGTTCAGCTTAAAAGAAAAGGGATGTGAGGTGGAATTAACCTGCTATGTTTGTTTATTAAAGCACATTAAAGACTCTGTGAATGTGTTGTATGGCATGTTGGGGTAGATCAGCACCTTGGACAGCTCTCAGTTGTAAACCGTGCGTGTGCATTTGTGGGTTGGTGGGCTTGTGTATGTTTGTCTGGGAATGGAAAGAAAAGGTAAGGAATGAAAAAAGAAGCAAAGAGACTAGGTCTGCAGCTAAATTGAGATGCTGCAAGAGGGAGATTGTTGCAGTTCTCTGAAGCTCTGTCTAATCTCACCACAGTGAGGGGCTATAATCAGCTTCACCTCAACACAGCGTTCACTCACTGACACCACAGCCACATTTTTCCATCAGTTCAATTCGCTTTGGCATGCCATTTCCACCAATCACCTTTATTTTGAGTTTTGGCTTAAATGGCAGTTCTGGGTATAGTTCAGGGGGATATTATAGCCGAGTTTGAATGAAGAGTCGAGTCTAATAAGTCTACATTACTTAAATATGTGTTGGGCTTGTTGTAGATAATGTTGTTTTATTGGCTTAGGAAGAACCGCTGTGCTCCAAAAACCGCTGTGGTCTCAAATCCCTTGCTATATTGGTCCTAGAGCAATGAAATGTGACCCAAATAGTTTTCTTTATCAGCACTTTTCCATAAGCTATTACTCTAAGAGACATTCCAATGCACACAGTGAAAGACAAGCTTCCAGATTTTGGCTGTGTCAGAATGTCAGAGCAGACAGAGATAATAAAAAATCTAATAGACCAATTAGAACGTTTTGTCAGAATATGGCAATATCCGATTTTAAACGATATGGCAAAGAATCAAGGAAGGAAATGTTTGGTTTTAAGTCATTAATTGCAGAGAGCATGATATCTATAAATATATGCCAATATTTTGTGATCAAAGAGAGGAAAATATATATACATAGAAAGATATACATAGAAAAAAAACATATATGCTGTATATGATTTTAAATATGTACTATATAACATTTGTGTGCATATTCTTTTTTCATTTTATTTTTATTTATTTATTTATTTTTGTATACATAATCCATATTAATTAATTATATGGGCACATTTCCCAACACTTAAGCTCTCGCCAACTTTTTAATCTATTTGTACAGAAGAGCCCAGGTCTCATTAGAATAAATGTATTCACTCACAATAACAGCATTTAAATGGAGGACAATGTGATAAAAGAAACTGTTAAAAGTCTATTTTACATCTACAGTATGCATTCAGTCGTACTTCACAATTAATGTTCTTAAAAGCCTGTTGGACTGTATGTGGTTTCTGTTCAGACCCAGAGATTCTCTATAGTGATACAAAGCACAAACAGTTATATCTGAACCAGATGTTAAATGTAGAAATTAATGATATTGGTTTTATAATCAGTTTAGAGGTGAATCAATAAGCTTCCATTGACAAATGTGTCTTCTGCTTTTGAGAATATTATTGTTGGCATCTGTGTGGTCATGTACGACAAGTCAACATAACAATGCTTTTCTTGACCTATTTCTTTTGTCTTCACACCGCCTGTGGTTCATTATCAGTAGATTCAGATGATCCCTATCACGTCAATGGCACCTGCATGGGCAAAAAGGGTGTGTGGCCTGTCTTTCCAGTAACTGTCCTTCATCAAGTTCATCATAGTTGTGTAAGTCAATTGAGTAAGTTTCAGTGGCTGAAGACAGACACACAAACCAGACAGACACACAAACATCTACATACAATAAGACAGACGTCACTGGTGGTTGCTGAGAGACAATACATGTGCCAGCTTTGCCTGCCATTAGTATTTAAGATCCAACATTTCCATATCTAGAAATGTCATGACATTCACTCACTACCCATCAGGAAAATAAACATGCATCTTTCAAAGTAACATTAATTAATACATGCCCTGAGAAAAGGTTTATTTGCTGTATGTTTATAGGTTCAAAAGTTTGGGGTCAGTAATATTTATTTATTTATTTATTTGTTTATTTATTTATTTATTTATCAAAAGAAATGAATTAATACTTTTATTTAGCAAGGATGTTACATTTTCATGTATTAAATTAAAAGTCCCAGTCAATAGATTTATAAAGTTACAAAAGATTTCTGCTTTAAAAAATTATGTTCTTTTGAACTTTGCAAAGAATCCTGGAAAAGGTATCACTGTTTCCACAAAAATATTAAGCAGTATAACTGTTTTCAACATTGATAATAATAATAATAAAAATGTTTTTTAGCACCAAAATAGCATATTAGAATGATTTCTGAAGGATCATGTGACACTGAAGACTGGAGTAATGACTACTGGAAATTCAGTTGTGTGTGTGTGTGTGTGTGTGTGTGTACTTTTTTATGCTACATTGTGGGGACCAAATGTCCCTACAAGGACAGTAAGACCTGTCATTTTTGACAATATGGGGACCGGCCTGCACTCCTCACTAGGGGAAAAAATGATTAAAAATAGTAAATTATATTTATTTGAAAGTGTAACAATGTAAACAGGTTTTCTGTAAGGGGCAGGTTTAGGGTTAGGTGTGTGTGAGAGAGAGAGATTTTAAGTAATTGTGTTTATATTTTATATCTATTATACTATTATATTTATTTTATATTTATTTATTTATTTAGTTAGTTAGTTAGTTAGTTAGTTAGTTAGTTAGTTAGTTAGTTAGGTAGTTTGTTTCGATGACTAGAAACAGCATAAAAAGCTAAATGGCTCCTGCTTGATTATTTGATGAATGAGATTGAATATGATATGATGAATATGATTTTATCATTAAAAAAACTGTTTATACTAAATATTCCACACATTAATTGGTAACATATTGTTGTTGACCTATTGACTTATAGGCAAGGAAAAATTGAGAAAAAATAAGAAGTAGATTGCACCCAAACATATTTACAGCACCAGAACCAGCGTTGTCAAAATATGGAAGGTGGAAACACGATATCATAGGTTGAAATAAACAGCTCTTATCACACTTCCTGGTTATCTGATTATCATGCTGTTATCTGCGTTTTCTTGCCAAGGCAGTTGCAGTCTCTATCTCTTCGTTCTTTCACTAACCTCTGTGTGTGCTGTGATAAAAAATAAAAATAAAAAATAAGACGGAGGAAGAAAGAGCGAATGAATGCGCAAGATATGATCCTTCGGGACGTGCGCGGGTAAATCTTTCAGGGGAAGAAACAAACAAGCGACAAGCCACAACTGGACCCCATTATGATTCATGGTTGAATTAGTGTCCTTGTTTGGGGGTGAGGAGGGTCACAGGGCACAATCCCCACACACATACACGCTCATCCAGACCACATTTGTGGTTTGGCCCCGGTACACCCTCATGCGCTCACCAGAATCGAACATTGCGATTGCTGTTGTGTAGAAAACAGAAACAAAGGGAAAAGTAAATAATGGAGGGAGAGCATTTGGTCACGGACAAGCAGAGAAGAAGAAAACAAGTGAAAGGGAGAGTGAGAGGGCAGAGCAGAGGAGGAAAGGTTGAAATCAGGGCAGCAAAACAAACTTTTTTAGAAGCACCTAAGTGAGGTGTCACAAAGATGACAAAAGGTCATCAGAGGTCAAAGTTGAGAGAGTTACATAAATGCTCTCTGGCTTCTGGATTGGTGCAGTTTTAGTTGTGGAGTTCAAAAGGAGTTTGTTGCGCTTTAGCTGCCTTAATGAAACACACAATTTTGGGTCGACACATTTCACTTTCTCTCCCGAGGTGTTTTGTCGAAGAATGAGATGCCAAAGTTTTTATAGTACGACTTGCCTCGCTGTTTAGTGTTATTATGTTTCTCAACTCACTTTAGTTTCTGTCATAAATTGTAGAGCTGAAAATGCAACACAATCATAAAATGTTATATGTAAGTGTTCTTCTGCACTTTTCTTTTCAGAGCGCAGCAGATATTGTGTAGTCATTGCAGTCAAAGAGATAATACTAATTGAGAATTGTAATATTATGTTCAATAACTAATGAATGATCAATATTATCGTTCTATACCATTTTGATAATATTGATAATAAATAAATTGTTTCAAATGCATCATATTATAATATACAGTATAGTACATAATGTACAGTATGAAAAAATTATATTCATTTTGAGATTTGATTATATTTGACAGTTAGTAAATAATTTTGTGTTTTTAAAGATTAACTTTAAATGTTAGATAACAGCAAAGGTAGACAGGAAATTAGCATAAATAATTAAATACCTTGTATCACCCAATACGATAATTGGCCACTGATTGGCTGAAGACCAATTTGGTACAGATAGGCCTATACTGTGCATTCTTTTTTTTATTGTATACAGCCATCTATATCTTAGCATCAGCAGTTTGGTGACTGAAGGCTGGAATCAACTAGGCATTATACACTTGCCGACTTTGTAAATGGTTACAGAGAAAATCTGGCCATCATACACTTGCCGACAGAAGATCACACACTACCAGACTTTCAAGTTGTTCTGAACACAACAAACTCACACAGAAATGTGAAAACAATATGTATTCTAAAATCGGCTGAAAAAATCAAGTGATATCCTTCGACTGGTTGGAATCATATTCTGGAGCTAGAAAATCGTTCTTTGAGAGTCTGTGCCCATCATAAACTCTTCCATATTTTAAACCATGGCAAAAATCTGGGCAAAAGTCATGTTGCCCTAAGTATAGCATAGCTAACTAACCTGTTTTTTAACACACAAGGCTGGGATTGCAGACAGAACACTGGGAAAGGCCAATGCCCTGAGCCCTTAAAACCCTCTGGGGCTAAACTTTTAACCCCTCTCTTGTTGAATCAGGATCAGCTGTAGGTTTTTAAGTGAGGGGGAGCCGCGTGGAGGATGTGTAGGTAGCTCATCGCTCTCTAGCAGAGGTGAGAAGAGGATTTATCTGTCCCTGGTGGGGGTTAGCTCTGGGTTTAGTTAATCCCAGGCTGCTTGTAAGGTTAAACTCACAGATTTCCTGCAACAGATGTGCTGGAGTTAGTGTGTGTGTATGTGTTTATTTTCACAGGGGCCGTCGAGGAGGTGCATAGATGTGTATACTGAGCGCAATTAAGAGATTCTAAAGTGTGGGAGTCATCAAGGAATTGCCAACTCTGTTTGACCTTATTCGTTTGTTCACACTGTTCTCTGACGCAGGTGCCTCCATGTTACAAATCTCCCCGAAGACCCTGCGGGAGAGTGTAATTAAAGGTAAAAAAATAAATAAAAAGAGAGGCTGCTGGGTAATCCAGCACTTTGGGGGCTCGGTGTAATTCTGATGACCCGAGTTGTCACCCTTTTTGTGACCTCGCTGCCATATTTCACAACCCTTCCATAAACCTCTCCCCAGGCCACAGAGGTTTCCAGCGCCTTCCAAGAATGTCTGACACACAAAGTGACCTTCCTTTCCTACTGCCTCAGGTTTGTATGGAATACTGGCGCATTCATAAATTTCCATCAATTCAAATGGAAAATATTCTTTTTCTCTTCCACACTATTTCATTCCTCTGTCTCCCTGTCCGCCTGTGTGGCTGAGCCCGGTTGACTGATGGCTCTTTAAGTGTCTGGACCATCTTAGGCATGACATCAGGGGTCAAATCGGCAGTGACATCATCAAAGCCAGACAGACTTGTGCCATCGCAGGCACCTCTCCAAGCCAACTAGGGATTTTTACTCAGATAGACTTCAGTATGGTTTAAAGCAGATGAAATTTAAGGTCTATGATGTCAGCACATTTTTGTGGCGTTATGCGACAAGCCCCCTGAAATCATACGTTCGACCGCTTAAAACACTTGTCATGGCCGTTTATCACTGGACTTGGCCACTGTGAGCATTACGAAAGCTAAAAGCATTTGAACTGCTTGATTTGCTTTTACAATGTCTAAATCATGAATCAGTGTTTCTGTAGATGTAAAATATGTATTTCTCTGGGTTCCGAACCACATCACAGGAAGAAATCTGATCCTTTTAACCACGACTGAAATTATTTTCTCTTCATCCCTATGATTAATGGCTTGTCACATGGAAATGAAAGGATGGAGGTTGAAAAGAAGGTTTAGATGGAGGAAGCACAGCAAACCTTACGCCGACCGCAAAACCTTAACCATGAGTTTACACGTCATTTCTGAAGATCATCCGAAAATGAATTTGATTACAGAGTTCAGAGCATGTGTTTTATTGGAGGAAAGTCGTTTTGCATTTGTATGGATCAGTCTGAGAGCGTCAAAATGTATTAGTAATAATAATGTATATCAAATCACGAAAGCAGAGACAATGTGGTTTCGCTCAATTTCAGCCGTAAAGTAAACCTCATAAACGCACAGCAGTGAACTGAATTGTCAGTGTGCAAAGGTATAAAAAGGCCTTCTATTGTTTCAATTAGGAAATGACGGACAGTGACCAGGTCGTTGAAAATCATCATGGAAAAAGTGATTGGAAACAGGACACGGGTCTGCAGCCAGCACCTTGTGCACGCTGTCACTCCCTAGTGTGAGTAATCTGTTTCTAAACTCTCTTTTCTCCTTGACTGGATGCCTCTGTTAGTTTCTCAATAGTGCATTTGGACACATTCGACTTATTTGACGTCAATGTGAGTATGATGTCATGTCACTGCCTTCGACAAGGATTTTTCTTTTATTAAGTGTCTTGAAACTCGTGGGTCAAACTTTGGTGAAAGAAAGTGAAGGGGGAAAAAAAAGAATAAATTGAGAACAGTGGTTGATTTGGAAGGGTGTTGATGTTGATGTCTTAATACACAAGCTAAAAGTGACGTTCACGTGCATTCTCTCTTTCCTCTCATTGTCTTCTAAAAAATAATTTGACTCAGTATGGCTAGACTGGATATAAACCCCTTCATGCTGCTCAGAGATGGGGCTAAACCACACCAGCGCTGTAGACAAATGACTTACACATCCGCTTTCCATTCTTCTATTTTCCTCCTTGTCTTTCTTTTGTTTTCCTTAGACCTATGTCTCTCTGTTTTTAAATGGACTGTGCATTGTGCAGTCAAGATCTAATGATGACTATGGAAATTGTAACCATACTGACCCAGGCTTTACATGAAAGTGATAAAGAGAGAAAGAAGACTTTTTAAAGTCCAATTTAAACTCATTTAAGGACTAAGAATACAAAACAAATAAATAAAAGCGTAATTTTAAAATGCATTTAAAGTCATTAAAAGAATGGAAAAAATTAGGTTGTGCTAATCACCAATCTAATATTATATAATTAATTTTGCAAATGAAAGAGTATGCAAACTCTTTTGCACTTGCTGTTAGAGAGCAGTTCACACAGAACCCCTTAGTTGGAGAGGTTAGTTAGCAGGTCAACAGTAGCAAACAGGCACTCTATTTAAGCATGAGTGATACAGAATAGAGTGTTGCACTAGGTGTTGTTGAGATTCATTTTAATAATGTTTAATAACAAGGTCTATTAATTGTGCTTAGTTCCAGACTTTCTTTATAGATATTGGATTCTATTATACTTTAAGTTTTTTTTGTTGCTGCCACACGCAATAAGCTTGTCTTTCTTGTTTTTTTATTTATTTTATTTTTTTTGCCCGTTGTGTTTTATTCTTAGTACTTTAAACTGCCCCATAATTTTCCTGATCTTTGTAAGTAAAACAGCATTAACTGTTCTTATTAACGACCTAATGTGAACAATACTTGTTACATAGTTGTTGTCAAAATCATATCAAGTCAGACATTGTTTATAGGGCTAGTTTTCAAGGGCTTACAATCGCAGGCTTGTAGTCAGGCCCTGAAACCAACGGAGACAATCTGTTTGGGAGACAATCAGATCGGTCAGATTCCAGCATGAATCTTGATCCACTATGCCTGCGACATGTGCGAAAAATATATTTATTTATTTGGTAATTGAAAACATGCAAACAGGATATAAGCTTTCAGAATGTGTTTCCCCCATAACATCTGTACCAAACAGAGCACAACTAGTAGTTGTTGAGGGATTGAGGGGAGATGAAAACCAGTGATGCTGTACGTTCCTCATCTGAGAGAACCCTGGGGGAGAACAGAGAGAACAGGGGGATGAATGAGAGATGATGAGCGATGAAAGCACCCTGTGAGCTTAAAAAATCAGCCGTTTGAGTGTACTTGGTATAGAATTAGCCTTGAGTTCTTTCAGTCTCTGCTGAGTAAGACCTTAATATCACATTTATGTGTTGTATTTTCTGCATGGAATTCTTTAAAGTGGACATTACTGAAATGAGTAGTTCACTTAAAAATAAAACCTGCATCATCATATACTCACTCTCATGTCATTCTAAACCGACAGTATGTAAAGTTCTGACTGTTCCTGTGGAACAAAAAACTAAGTATTTTGAAGAATGTGTCAACTTGTCCATATAATGAAAGTTTATGTGGTCCAAAATAACATTGGACCCCATTGACATTAATTGTCTGGACAGAAAATAATCAAAATATATTTCTTTGTGTGTGTGTTCCACAGAAGACAAAAATAAGTTTTTCAGGTTTGGAGCCACATATGCTCATTGCAAAAACATCACTAATATGTTGCTTCTTGTGTGTTTTGTGGAATTTTCCAATTTATATGTTCAGTGAATGATGCCAAAAGTTTAAATGAAATGTTTATGCTTCATTGCATTTGAATATAACATACCACCTGCACTAAACCTTACCTTAAAGGTATAGTTCACCCAAAAATGAAAATTCTGTCATTAATTCCTCACCCTCATGTCGTTCCAAAACCATAAGACCTTCGTTCATCTTCGGATGTTTTTTCTGATGTTTTTTTTTCCACAAATTAAGATATTTTGAATGAAATCCGAGAGCTTTCTGAACCTGCATAGACAGCAACACAACTGACATGTTCAAGGCCCAGAAAGGTAGTAAGGACATCATTAAAATCGTCCATGTGACATCAGTGGTTCAACCGTCATTTTATGAAGCTATGAAAATACTTTTTGTGTGCAAAGAAAACAAAAATAATGACTTTATTATGACCTCACGACACATGCGTGCGGTGCTGCTGATGCAGGAGCCGGCATTCTGGTGTAGAGATGTGCCGCGGCTTGTTTGCAAGCAGAGGAATGCACACACATGGTACTCTCATGAGTGTGCCTCGAAATCTTGCTTCTACAAGTCTTTGAGCTCTTTTATCGTGACACTTGTTTCACAGAAGTCGTACCAAGTCATCCACATCGCAAGTGCAATGCTGTACCAGGCGAGCCGCAGAGGAAGTTTGCTATGTCAGAAAAGCCATACATGTGGAGCTGGTTATGTGACAAATATGACAGTGTATCAGTTTGCAAAACATCCACTGTGGTAAAAATGTTTTGAGGACATAACAGAGCTTTGTGCAAGGAACCATGCAAGAATGAGTCTTTATTAATCGATAATCTGCCCCTGTAATCATAATTTGTGTACAAAGGAATAAAAGTTGGGTTACACTTTATTTCACTAGTCCACTTTAGACGTTCTATTAACTATAAGTAACTTTGTAACTACATGTCAACTACATGTCAACTAATTCTCATTCATTTGCAACTACATGTCTACTAACTCTCAGAGTAGACAGGGTAGGTTTAGGGTTAGTAGAATAAGTTGACAGAAAGTATTAGAAGATATTAAGCAGATAGTCTACTAATACTCTACTAACTGCTAGTTGACATGTAGTTGCAAAGTTACTTACTGTTAATAGAATGTCTAAAGTGGACTATCGAAATAAAGTGTTACCAAAAGTTGTTAGTGTTTTACTGCCACTTATGTGAACTGGAAACTGGAGTAAATTTTATATAAAGGTAGTAAATTCTATGTATACATTTTCTAAGGTTTGCAAAATAGGCAAATTTTTCCATTGTATAACATGCATGCTTCATTAACGGTCTTCGTTAAAAGCAGTACATACTCTGACAGTTATGAGCTCACAGTGGCATCAGCATGTGTTCTGCCATTTCTCTGTTAACGAGTTACCATGGCTATTTATCTGCTGCTGTCCTAAACTGAACTCAAGAGAGCAAAAAACCCTATCGTGAGAGGTCATGTTTTTAAAATGATAGGAGGATGTGTGTTTTTGTGGTGAGCACTGCATATAATTATTCAGCATGTACATTTTTGCAGTTTTTCTTAAATCTCGCAAGTACTCACCATTCCTGTAATGGCATAAAAGTAAAAGAACAAAACAAAAAAATCATCAGTGCTCCTTAGCTAATTCTGATTGTTTACTGAAAACCCCACAAGAGACTTCAGAGATCTAGTGATTTTAAATGGATGCTCTGTAAGGTCAATGACATTTAACCCCAGCGACAGTGCTAACGGATGTAGTGGCATTCTTCTAAATGACAGCACAGTGTAAAATAGTGTGATTCATATCTTGTGGCACACTGATGCAACTTCTCACAGCGCTGCTTGGATAACTACATCAGAGTGCATTGTGTGCAGCCTCAGGCAGGAGAGAAACAGAGAGAGAGAGATAACCGCAAAGATGTTCTCAGGTCAGAAGAGAGAGAGAGAGAGAGAGAGAGAGAGAGAGAGTATTTTATTGACAAAGTCATTGTTATTACAGTCAGATGGTGAGGTGTTTGTGTGAGTGAGTAAAACAAGCCCGATCTAAAATAAAGCAAGTGAAAGAAACAGAAACACACTCACTGTGAGAGAAGTGGATGATGTAATGAGTGTGTGGAGATAAAAGCGAAGTAGGCTGATACAGACAGTGTGTTACACAGCAGTGGAGAGCAAAACAGCTTCCAGCCTGATGGGGGATCTCCAGCAGTGTCCGGGTTGCACAGAGGACACGGATCATCATCTCAGCTTCCTTACAAAGGTGTGTGTGTTTGGCTGCACGGTACTTCAGCACTGCATATCTGTAAATCTCTGCAGCGTGTTGTTGTGTCCCATATCTGTTCCTGCTAAGACCAGCTGCTGATAAGCATGCCAACACCCATCTTCTCAAAGAGACCACCTTAAGGCTGTCCTGATCCCATTTCCTTCTCTTTTCTCATTCAGACAACACAAAGGGCATTCAGAGGGTAAGACATTATGTTCCTGGCCACTGAAAAGAAAATATGTGGTCATTGGTATTCATATTATAGAATGGAATTGCACATTGACAGCAGTAAATCAAACATGTCAAGCGCATGTGATGACAAGATGCTGTAATGAGTGTTTTAAATGTGGCTGCCCAGAATAAACAAAGCACAAGTGAGTAGAAGAGTGTGTGCGCATACATCATTCTCTAAAAATGTTGAAGCTTTGAATTCAAAAAATTTTTGCATAAAGGCTGATGATATTTTTACCATCTTGACATTATTATGAATGCTGACTTGACACCAGGTGTTGATTTCATATCAAATTTAATCTTTTTTATTATTAAATTAAAATTTTCCTCACAAACGATAATAACACCAATGACACATTTAAATGAACTTTAACCTTTTGAGTGCATTTATATCTCTTTTTGTATTTTCAAAGTAAAACTTTTTAATATTGACACCAATGACAAAAAGAGCAACTGGTTTTTAAATTATGTGTTTATTTTATCATATACGTATATGTAATTTATATATAATTATTGTTTTGTTTTGCTCTTTGCACACTTTGTTAGAGCTTGAACTAATGCATAGGCCAGGGAAAATGGTTGAAAAATTAAATCATAAAATAATTAGAATTTCATGTGTTTTCAGGTACATTTTCAATATTTTTACAATAATAAAATACTTTAAATGTCATAATTATGACATTTTCTCACAATTATGATTTAGTATGTCATAATTTTAACTTTGCATCTCAGAATTATGACAATACCACATAATATGCTTTGTCATAATTATGATTAATCAAAGCGTGATTTTTTTCTTATGTAGCAAAAAATGGGCTTCTGTAATATACATTCAAACAATTTTATATTATGTTAAGTAATTGATTGTTGCCTTTTATTTGAAATTTGAATGACTATTTAAAATTATTTTCATCACTGAAAAATCTCAGAACATGTTTGTCACCATATAGTCTCAAAATATAGAGGCAAACATGTTCCTTGATTTCTCAAAGCTGCATATCTAATTCCTTCAGATTTGACCTTGAATCCTTCATCTATCTCTCTCCTCACCCATCATCTGGATTTAATTCTCTGTTTCTAGCTCTTAGAGGCGTGTGTGTGTCCATGCTAGGGCCTGTGTGCGTGCATGTAAGTGTGCTTGTGTGGACAGGGCTCTGATTGAGGTAGATGACTGTACAACAGCAAAAATGCCTCAGGCTAAATGAAAATAAAGAGAGACCGCTCACATTAAACTGATTTTTATCAGATATGCTATCTGTCTTTCATGTTCGATGTTCATGTGTCATGAGTTTGCTGACGTTTTTGGAGGTTTTGAAGAAAGAGGGTGGTTCGAGTTAGCAAAACACAAAATGGTTAGTGAAACAGCTAACATGGTTTACAAAGAATTCTTATTTAAAATGTTAGATCTTGAATAGAGCCCCTTCATCATGAACAGCAAGTCAAATGTGTTTATTTTTACAGAGACTCCAGCATTTCACGTGTGTTGATTTGCGGCGTTGGCAGGGGGGCTTCTTGTAGATCAGTATCACCCCATCGCACGTCCTGAAATATGAATCCAATTACTGACTCCAGACTGGCCTTTACCAAGATGGCTGGATAAAATACCCAAGGTTCACTCTCTCTTTTTCTTCAGTGCTCTGTCCACTTTTTCTGTTTTTCATTATCTTCTCACATCTCTCCTCTTTTCGCTTTACCTCTTCAATTTCTTTTTTCCTCATCTCCTCTGTTTGTGTCTTTGTCTTTGAGGTTCCTGCGTGTAGACAAAGCACTCGTGTCGTTCTTTCGCTGCAGAATGTTTTGGCTGCTTCGCCGAACCGCAGAATATTTCGTAACTCCATTGGAGAATATGGATATGAAACATGTGTTTCCAGTATAATGGAAGAAAAGCCCATCTATTAAGAGACACCTGCCAGCAGAGGAGACGACTAAAATGGCTTGAGTATGGAAATAAAGTATGATTCCATTAGCCTTTGGGGGTTTATATTTAACTTACATGACCATAATTTTAAGACATCGGTAGAAAACGGCCGTTCAGATCCACTTTAGAGTGAGCCCACCCTGGGGTAAACACCAGACGTTTTGTGTTAAATTGTGCTTTGATTTAGAAATCTCTCCCTTTAATGGTTTAATACTGCACCCTGATAAGTTAACAAGTAAACCACAATGGCAGTTTTAATAAACTGCTGTGGCGATAACACCACAGCAGTTTATTAAAGACAGAAAATTAGATTTTCATCCTGCTTCATAACAGCCATTCCATTCCGTTTTAAATAAAATTATGTAGAAAAAGACATCATTTTTGTCTCAGCGCCACAACCAAAGGCTTCTAATTACTGCTGTACTGATTAATTTATCGGTGTGAACTTAACAAATGAAGTCATCCTGACTTATTTATCGGTGTGCAAGCGTATTTGTGTGTGAATGAGTGCTGCTGCATATTTCATTAAAGTCCGGTGAGGTCATCAGAGAAGAGGCCGACAGTGGGGTTTGTAAAAGTTCAGTCGCTGACCCCATAATGTGCTACTTGTGGCGCTAAACTGTGACATTGACACACTGAGTGCATCGCGATTGAAACATCTTGCCTCCCTGCAGTTTAATGATCTTTTTAAATGACACAGAAGAAATATTATCCTGCACATACATCCCAACAAGGAGACATCATAGCGTATTTATCTTTTGTTGGACAGACAGAGAGGACCAAAAGCCTGTGAAGCCCTCCTCCTGTTCTCAAGCTGACCTGTGAAATCAATGTTCATGCAGTAATAATTGCTGTGATTATATATATATATATATATATATATATATATATATATATATATATATATATATATAGTGTGTACGGAA
>NW_015505203.1:1056983-1064423 GCF_001515645.1 Sinocyclocheilus grahami
TCTGCTGCACTTAAGGTTCCGAAGAGCACAGTGGCCTCCATTCCTTAAATGGAAGACGTTTGGGATGACCAGAACCCTTCCTAGAGCTGGCTGTCCGGCCAAACTGAGCTATCGGGGGGGAAGAGCCTTGGTGAGAGAGGTAAAGAAGAACCCAAAGATCACTGTGGCTGAGCTCCAGAGATGCAGTTGGGAGATGGGAGAAAGTTGTAGAAAGTCAACCATCACTGCAGCCCTCCACCAGTCGGGGCTTTATGGCAGAGTGGCCCGACGGAAGCCTCTCCTCAGTGCAAGACACATGAAAGCCTGCATGGAGTTTGCTAAAAAACACCTGAAGGCCTCCAAGAAATCATCAGAATAAGATTCTCTGGTCTGATGAGACCCAGATAGAACTTTTTGGCCTTAATTCTAAGTGGTATGTGTGGAGAAAACCAGGCACTGCTCATCACCTGTCCAATACAGTCCCAGCAGTGAAGCATGGTGGTGGCAGCATCATGCTGTGGGGGTGTTTTTCAGCTGCAGGGACAGGACGACTGGTTGCAATCGAGGGAAAGATGAATGCGGCCAAGTACAGGGATATCCTGGATGAAAACCTTCTCCAGAGTGCTCAGGACCTCAGACTGGGCCGAAGGTTTATCTTCCAACAAGACAATGACCCTAAGCACACAGCTAAAATAACGAAGGAGTGGCTTCACGACAACTCTGTGACTGTTCTTGAATGGCCCAGCCAGAGTCCTGACTTAAACCCAATTGAGCATCTCTGGAGAGACCTAAAAATGGCTGTCCATCAACGTTTACCATCCAACCTGACAGAACTGGAGAGGCTCTGCAAGGAGGAATGGCAGAGGATTCCCAAATCCAGGTGTGAAAAACTTGTTGCCTCTTTCCCAAAAAGACTCATGGCTGTATTCGATCAAAAGGGTGCTTCTACTAAATACTGAGCAAAGGGTCTGAATACTTAGGACCATGTGATATTTCAGTTTTTCTTTTTTAATAAATCTGCAAAAATGTCAACAATTCTGTGTTTTTCTGTCAATATGGGGTGATGTGTGTACATTAATGAGGAAAAAAAATTAACTTAAATGATTTTAGCAAATGGCTGCAATATAACAAAGAGTGAAAAATTTAAGGGGGTCTGAATACTTTCCGTACCCACTGTATATATCCTCGCTTGTTTCCAGGGCGACGCTGATGAAGCCTCGGGACCCTCGTCACACTCCCTCCCCCCAAGCGTCGTTCTGGTCCTGTTAACGATATGAGATAGTATGGGAGAGATAGGGGGTGGGTGGGGAGTGACCCCTGACAGACCTGCGAAAGCTGCCCAGATCCGAGAGAGGCCATCCGCGTTGGCGTTCGCGGCTCCAGCCCGATGACTTACCTCGAAGTGGAAGTCCTGGAGCGCGAAGAACCATCGGGTCACCCTGGCATTGGTATCCTTGGTGCGGGCCATCCACTGAAGGGGTGCGTGGTTCGTGACCAGGGGGAACTTCCGGCCCAGGAGGTAGTACCGCAGCTCCAGGAGTGCCCACTTGACGGCTAGGGCCTCCTTCTCCACCGCGGCGTAGTTCCTCTCGGCCGGGATCAGCTTCCTGCTGATGTAGATGACCGGATGCTCCTCACCCTCCCGGATCTGTGACAGGACGGCTCCCAGTCCTGTGTTGGAGGCATCCATCTCCAACAGGAAGGGGCAGCTAAAGTCCGGGGCTCGGAGGATGGGCTCCGAGATGAGGGCCCCCTTCACCCTCTGGAAGGCCTCCTCCGCTGCTGGTGTCCACTGTACCTTCTCCGGCTGCCCCTTCCTGGTCAAGTCTGTCAGGGAGGTGGCTAAAGAGGAGAAGTTGGGGATGAAGCAGCGATAATACCCCGCCAACCCTAAAAAGGCTCGTACATGGGTCTTAGTCTCGGGTCTCGGAGCGGAGCGTACCACCTCCACCTTCTTCTCCTGCGGCCGAATGAGACCCCGTCCCACCTGGAAACCCAGGTACTTCGCCTCAGAGAGGGCAAGGTGGCATTTGCGAGGGTTGGCGGTGAGTCCAGCCCTCCGGAGCTCCGAGAGCACCCTCCGTAACCGGTCCAGGTGGTCTTCCCATGCCTCGGAGTGGATGACGACGTCATCCAGATAGGCCGCGGCGTAGGCCTGATGGGGCCGCAACAGGATGTCCATCATCCGCTGGAACGTGGCGGGTGCCCCGTGGAGGCCAAAGGGAAGGGTCCGGTACTGCCAGTGGACACTAGGGGTAGAGAAAGCAGTCTTAGATTTGGCATTCTCAGAGAGGGGTACCTGCCAGTAGCCTTTGGTGAGGTCCAACGTTGAGATATACCCTTCCCAGCCGGTCCAACAGTTCATCTACCCGAGGCATGGGGTATCCGTCAAACTCGGATACCTCATTGAGGCGACGGAAGTCGTTGCAGAAACGGAGGGTGCCGTCCGGTTTCGGGACCATCACGGTGGAGCTGGCCCATGGGCTGCGTGATGGTTCTATCACCCCCAACTTCAGCATCTGTTGAATTTCCTCCTCAATAGCTCGCCGACGAGCCTCAGGGATGCGGTAGGGCCATTGCCTGACGACGACCCCTGGCGGCGTCCAGATGTTGTGCTGCAGGACGTTGGTCCGCCCGGGAAGAGAGAAGAACACATCAGAGAACTGACTGACCAGGTGCTGCAGCTCCGTCTTCTGGGCAGCTGAGAGGTGGGGGTTGACATCAACAACCACGGGATCAGAGATGGCGAGGGCCGCGAGCTGGTCTCTGGTCCCCATCCACTTCTTCAGGAGGTTAATGTGGTAGAGCTGCTCGGCTCACCTCCTTCCTGGCTGACGCACCCGGTACGTCACCGGCCCAATCTTCTCCAGCACCGTATAGGGACCCTACCAGGTGGCCAGGAATTTGCAGGCCGCACTGGGGACTAGGACCATGACTCGGTCTCCAGGCTGGAACTCCCGTGGCTGGGCTGCCCGGTTATAGTGGCGCTGTTGGGCCTGCTGCGCTTTTGTCAGGTGTTCCCGGACTAATGGCATGACCCGGTCGATCCTTTCCCTCATCTGTTTTACATGCTCGATGACAGAGCGATGGGCTGCCGGCTGCTGCTCCCAGGCTTCCTTCGCCACATCCAGGAGGCCGAGGGGTTGCCGGCCAAAGAGGAGCTTGAAGGGGGTGAAGCCAATTAAGGCTTGCGGAACTTCACGGATCCCAAAGAGGACGTAGGGGAGCATCAGGTCCCAGTCGCGCTTGTCCTCTGTGACCACCCGTCTCAGCATCTGCTTGAGGGTTTGGTTGAAGCGTTCAATCAGTCCGTCGGTCTGAGGATGGTAGACGGTGGTCCTCAACTGCTTCACCCGCAGCAGCCGGCAGAAGTCAGCCATTAGCCGGGACATGAAGGGGGTCCCCTGATTGGTCAGGATCTCCGCTGGGATGCCGACTCGGCTGGAGAGCAGGAAAAGTTCCTGGGCAATGGCTTTGGCGGTGACTTTTCGGAGGGGCACTGCCTCAGGGTACCGGGTGGCATAGTTGACGATCACCAGGATGTGTTCATGTCCCCGGGCAGACTTAGGCAACGGCCCCACAAGGTCCATCCCGATGCGCTCGAAGGGCACCTCGATGATGGGCACGACGAAATGCGGGAGAGGGTGGGGACCAGGCTGAACCTCCTTGCCTTTGATGACCCGGACCTGGGTCCATCCATGCTTCAGCCTGTCATCCTCCCGCTGTTCCTTCCCAAATGAGGGACTCACCTTCTCTCCCGCTATTCGAGGCCAGAAGCACGGGCCGCTGACGAGATCCTGTCGTGGACCTCCTTCTTCAGCGGCCCCCTCCTGGGCTGGCAGGCTGCGTAGCCGTGGCCAGCAGATGGTCAAACCCTGGCCAGTCTCTCCCGATCAGCACGGGGACGGGAAGATCCTTCATGACCACGACTTCCACCGGCCAGGTGCCGGGAGGGGCCGAATTGGTCACCCTGCGAGCGGGAACTTGTTGTGTGTCCCCGTGGACACAGGTTATGGGGAGGAAGGCTTTACACTCCGTTTGGGGGGCGAGGATATGCGACTGGACCAGAGTGACCGCACTGCCCGAGTCCAGGATGGCCCGGAACGGCTTTCCATTTACTTTCACTTCCACCTCTGGCGCTCCAACCGGCAGGTCGCGGTGCACAATGCAGCCTGCCAGCCAGGTCCGTGCGGGGACTTCCGTTGGCATGGGCTCATCCCGCTGGGAGGGAGACGCCCGCCTGCGTACTGGTCGCGGGGTGCCCTCCGGCGCGAGCCGCTCCTGGACCACCCTCCGGAGAAACGGCGGCGCTCGCTCCCCAGCATCCCGGTGTTGGGCCGCATCCGCCAGCTCAACAGCCTCCACAAGCTCCGACGTGGGGGTTGGGTTCCTCATCCCAACGGCCCGTCGGTGAGATCGGGGAAGGGCTCGGAGAAGACGGTCTATCACACCGCGCTCCGCCACCTGTCCAGCCGATGGAGCCCCCTCCAGCAGCCAGTGCTGCGCGAGTAGTGGGAGTTCGGCGGCCTGGGCACGGGCCGGCAAACGGGGCTTATACTCCCACTCGTGGAAGTGCTGGGCGGCACAGATAGGGGATAGCCCCAGGCGGGCTAGGATTTCCTTCTTGACCTCCTTATATTGATCGGCGGAGGCAGCGGGAAGAGCGAAGTATGCACGCTGCGCTTCGCCCATCAGCAGGGGAGCCAGCACCCATGCCCAGTTATCCTGATGCCACCCTTCCAAGGTTCGAACATTTGTAAAAAGGCTTCTACGTCATCATGAGGGGTCAGCTTGGGTAGCAGCTTCACGGCTTGCACTCGGGGGTCCGGCAGCGGAATGCGTTGAGCGGCGGCGGCATGCAGTGCCGCGAGGTCCTGCTCCGTCTCTCCTTGACGGGTGGCGAGGTGCTCAACGATTTGTTGTTGGCGGATGCTAACCTCGGTGAGCCGCTGGAGGATTTCGTCCATGGAGGGGGGAGGAGCGCTCGCCTGTGACAGAAACCGGAGACAAAAACAAGGAAAAAAGGTGAGGTGAAGAAGATCGCTTGTCGGTGATTCTTCACTGATTTGCCGTTACCAGTGTAACGGGGTGAAGAATCACACGACAAGAAATCTCAATCAATACCCCAGAGGGTGGATTTATTGGGGTGAGGGGTGCTCATGAGAAAGGTCCAGCTAGGTGCTCCGGTGCCGTGAGTGCTCTCTTCCGTCTTCCCAGTGCAGAGGGTCCGTGCAGTGCTCCTGTGGGGCTGGTCGGTCACACGCTGCTTTCTGTGGGGAAAATGAGAGGGCGAGTTAGTGCTCAGTCTCATGGAGGAATCTCCTAGATGGCAGGGCTTGCGTGGCTTATGTAGCCGTGATGTTGATGGCCAGGTGCTCCTCGCTTGTTTCCAGGGCGACGCTGATGAAGCCTCGGGACGCTCGTCACAATATATATATAGGCCATAAATGTATTGTCTAAAGTATATTTAAAATAACGAATATTGCTTCTCACCAATATGTATTTCTTGCCCTTTGAAGTACTTGATTTTGTAATATATTTTCAGTTAAAAAAATTATTTTCTTTTCTCTGCAGCATATGTGTGAAATATAGTTTGGTCAAAATTTGCATATTGCCATATAGGTAATGTCATGTCTGATGATTTAGAGCCAATTCAGTCAAGCTTTATCAGTAAGCAAGCAAATATTTTGTGAGTAAAATTCTTATTTATGTTTGTTCTTCCCTTTATATTTTGAATAGCCTAAATGCCATTTATGGGAAAAGCATTCATGCACTGCAATGCTGCTACCAGTATCCATGATTCACATTTACATATTAGGTTTTGGAACTGTGCTTGATATCCAGGGTGGTTTAAGGGCATTTGGCATTAAAGATCCAAGAGAAGTTGCGTTCCCGGTACTGTTTTTCCCAGTGACACTGGGAGCTGTCAGGCGGGGAGGTTTAAATGTTCCAACTGATTGCGATGGCCGCAAAACGAGCCAGATGAGAAATGAAACCTCAGATATCTGTACTTCAGCAGGAGAAGAAAGACCAGCGGTGCACTAATTAGCTTAGCTCTCATACTCCTGGGGCTGGAGAGAGAGAGAGAGAGAGAGTCAATGAAAACACAGGATGAGGGACTTTGGCTAGCCCACTCAGCCAATTCACATTAGAAATACCTCCGCTGGGCCTGTCCAGAAAAAAAGCGCCCATCCAGAAACGCGTCCGAATGTCTCAGTTAAGAAATTGCAAGCGGTTAAGAGAGGATGAATGCAAGCAAAGAGAGGTGCGCACATCTGAAGTTTATTTCAGTGTAAATCTTTTCCAGATAATGCTGTTACGATTTGGAGTCCTGATGATTTAGGGGTTGTGACCCGACGTGACACTCCAGTAAATGAATGAACCTCTAGACCTGGTCTTTGTCCGGACATTAGTGGTCAGTTTGTGTCCACCAAGACAAAACAGTTTGACAGATATGCCACCACAAAAGAGTGGTGAACTCTCATTAAACTGTCAGTGACCTTAATGTGTCATTTAGCATGTTTTGTTGAGACTGGAGATCAAACGCGTGTTTAGAAGCAGCTCAAACAGGGTGTGGTGATATGTCAGTGCCGATGGTGTCACTTGGACAAGCTGTATTTGATAGGAAAGGCAGTAATATGTTGCTGTGATGTGTTAATTGGATTCTGGACCCTTGACAATTTTGTGACTCATCATGCGGTTTGTCAGAGCAAGACTTCAGACTCTGCAACTCTACAGAGACAATGTTTAGGCTGTACTCATTCAGCTCAGTTGTGCTTGCACCCATTCTGCAATAAATAAATACAATTTCAAAATATACAAAAATGGCCTATGTATTTATTTATTTATTTGTTTGTTTGTTTGTTTAATATAATATATTTGGTCAACTATATATATTTTTTAATATTTGAAAATATAATTATGTAAAGAAATTTTCTTTCAATGTATTTTTTGACCAAATATATATATTGATATATTTCTTAAAAGTTAAAAAAATATATTTTACCCTCCGCATATTACAGTCCAAGAAAATATATTTACATTTTTCACTTTTGAAGAAAAATATTTGTTGTTTAAAACGTGTGAGCATAAAACACATTTGAAAAAAACGGCATGTAACATACTGTATAAACAAATTACAATACAACAATATATAAAATAATTAAACCTGTTCCATTCATTGCATTAGACTAAATGTAGGCTACTGTTAGATGCAAATGTATTTTCTTGCCCCGAAATACATTTTGAAAATATATTTTGGTATATCAACATTGAAGCTAAATATATTTTCAGTTTCAAAAATATATTTCATTGAGCTTCGCTGTTTGCAACATTCAGGTGCATCTCAATAAATACGAATGTCGTGGAAAAGTTCATTTATTTCAGTAATTCAACTCAAATTGTGAAACTTGTGTATTAAATAAATTAAATGCACACAGACTGAAGTAGTTTAAGTCTTTG
>NW_015505203.1:1064445-1178729 GCF_001515645.1 Sinocyclocheilus grahami
GACACGTCTGTGTGTGGTGGCTCTTGATGCCTTGACCCCAGCCTCAGTCCATTCCTTGTGACGTTCACTCAAATTCTTGAATCGATTTGACAATCCTCATAAGGCTGCGGTTCTCTTGGTTGGTTGTGCATCTTTTTCTTCCACACTTTTTCCTTCCACTCAACTTTCTGTTAACATGCTTGGATACAGCACTCTGTGAACAGCCAGCTTCTTTGGCAATTAATGTTTGTGGCTTACCCTCTTTGTGACGGGTGTCAATGATTGTCTTCTGGACAACTGTGAGCTCAGCAGTCTTCCCCATGACTGTTTAACCTAGTAAACCAAACTGAGAGACCATTTTGAAGGCTCAGGAAACCTTTGCAGGTGTTTTGAGTTGATTAGCTGATTGGCATGTCACCATATTTTAATTTGTTGAGTTAATGAATTGGTGGGTTTTTGTTAAATGTGAGCCAAAATCATCACAATTAAAAGAACCAAAGACTTAAACTACTTCAGTCTGTGTGCATTGAATTTATTTAATACACATGTTTCACAATTTGAGTTGAATTACTGAAATGAATTAACTTTTCCATAAAATTGACATTCTAATTCATTGAGATGCACCTGTATATTTAGCATATATTTCAAATGTATGGGCAGGTAAAAATGTATAGAAAGTTATCAAACACAAATGTGAAGAGTGTTATTTTCTGTTTTCACTTCCATCTTATACAGTAGTTGTGCCTGATGTTAAATTCATCCATGTCAAGCTTCTCAAACAGATTACAAGTCATTTTGGTGCCATTAGGGATGCAGAAATTACACACTTAAACTTTAATCAATTGTTTTAGGTTAAAATGAACTTTAAACGTCGGTGTCATGTGAACTTGTGGAGAACCATGTATAAATGAATAAAACAACTATATTGGCCAAATGACACACATATGGATGAGTTTTGAACCCCTAAATTAGAGAGAGGAGCTGACTAATGGCATTTTGGGTACCAATGCATTGACTTAGTAGAACTGTGCCACTGCTTTGTGTGTATGACTCAAATAAGAAAACCTGCTATATCTTTTCAAAATCGTTTGATCAGAATTATGTTTCACTGGTCATTTTTTCCCAGTGATGACTAACTATTGAGAAAAAAATGGAAGGTTGATTTCCACTCAAAGTTGCAACGTAATTTGAGATTGAAAAATAAAGCAACCCCCTTTCAACGTTCTCATTTTGCTGGCAGTCCAGTGCTTTAGATCTCCTCCAGCTTGGACCATACATCTGCAACATTTGCCCACAGATTTTGTCTTATGTGGTTTTTGACAACGCTAAATTCTTTAAATAAAAAGGTACAAACAGACAGTGGAAAATAAACAAATTGACATGACCAGGCATGTCCTGAGAAGAGATTTTGTTTATTCTACAGGAACACTGCAGAACTGAGAGTGACGGAGTGAAGCAAACACTGAAGTAATGATGCAAACTGAATTTTTCAGCTGCAAAAAAATAAAAAAATAAATATGAACATGAAATATCATACTACTCTAAATATTGCTGAAAATAGTATGTTTTTACTTGACTGTTCTTTTTAAAAAGGTTTGCATGAAACGTTACCTCAAAAAATTTAGAGAAGCAAATAATCTGAAGCAGCAGACAAATATAGTTATGTAATGTACTGAATAATTTTAGATGGAATAAATGTGAATCCCTTGGTTATTGAAGATGGTTGTCGCTCAATGGAACCTCATAGCATTTTCTTTTACATTGTGGTTTTAGGTTGTCCTCCTCTTCATACCAGTCATTTCATTCTTTTCCAGTATCATGGCTCTGTATTTCCTCATTGAGTTTAAGATCCAAGAATTTAAACAGAATCGTTCTAAATTTTAGATGTTTATGATATGGACCCCATTAGTCACATGTAAGTGTTTTTCCTACTGTTTTCCTACTACAATCAATGCAATCATCCAGATCTAACCTTTAGAAAGTTGCTCCATCTCCACCCATATATTTCAGCAAGGAACTCCACCTTCACCTCTTGCAAAACTCTTTGAATGTAACCATCATCCTGCTTTCTACCTGCAGAGGAAAATGTGCTTATGGGAAAGACTTGAGTGTTCTTTTATTCTGGAATATCTAAGCAGTGTCAGACCTGAGTTAATTTTAGTCTCCAGCATGACCCTGCTGTGTCAATGAATCATGCTGTGAATTTCCAATCATTATTCCCCCAAAAAACTCTACCAGATTGGACAGACACATAGATGGTCTGGACATGGTGTGAAGCACACTCCAGAAAGGTCATTGTTCATAAACAAGCCAGAATGAACGTCTGAATACAGTTACACACAGACATGTACACACTCTCTGGTTCTACATTCTGTCAGCCAGACCCAGAGCACAATGAAGGCTTTGTGAATTCAGACTGAAATTAGAAAGGAAGTTAATATGGTTTAGTTTAAAGAGTCAAAAAACAAAAGATGAAAGATTTAACCACTAGTATTAAAAGAATACCCAACATAAAATCCCCCCACTTCTTACCATATGCAATCCTGAATTAAATTTTGATCCTCCAAACCACACCTTATTCATCTGTCCCAAACTCCCCCAGCCAATCACGTCTGGTGTTCAGGCTGGTCAGGTGTATGATCTCACACAGTGATTCTCCTGAAGAGAGGTTGGAAGTGTACTTACCTTGGTCCAACCCCACCAAATGCCGGTTGTTTTGTGGGTTTTGGTTTGATTGTAATTCTGTGACCAAACATGGACCAAGCATGTCCTGTCATCACTCCATCCTGGCTTCTCAGCTGAGAGTTTTAAACCCCAAATCAGCTTGTAGCAATTACCGGCAAATTGAAAACGTGCTTTGCCGTGACTTTGTAACGATACACGTTGCTCCCACTGTTAGTGTACTTCTCTGGCAAGCCAGGGGTTGTTCCCATCACAAATTTGATGCTAAACAACCGCAAAAATGTAAAAGCATGTAGCCTCTCTCAAAAGTATCTCTTGCCAAGAAGAGAAGGACGGAATGAAAGAATAACTTATCTGAAAATTGAGAAAAGAAGGAAGAACTGAAGAAATCGATTTTTTGAAGAAATAACTTAACTTAAGCTTAACTAAAAAATTTTAAAAAGTGTTTTAACATGTAACTCGTCAACTTGCACGTCAATTTCAGTGTTTGCCTGTTCTGTTGTATGCGTGTATGTGTGTGTGTGTGTGTGTGTGTGTATATATACAGTATATATATATATATATATATATATATACATACATAAGATTATAAGATATGTTTAAGATTATACTATGTAGCAATGCTAAGAACATCCAAAGGTCAACTTCATTACAGTAATTGTTCTGTCATCTGCAGTTAACAAAAAGTCAAGCAGTTAACAAAGCGATCCGGCCAGCATTTGAAACCTAAATCTGCTCAGCGTCTGTGTGAACATCAGACATGTGCTTTTCCAAATGTCACAGGCTTTTGTTCCCAAATGTAGTCCAAATATGCTTGTTCAAACCGTTTGCATGTCCTTGGATTTTGAGTCCATTCAACAAGACTTATGTCTGTTTCATCCATGAAAAAGGGCAAACGGCAGATGGAAATGGAAACATCTGAGTGCTCATCAAGAATGTTGTAGAGAGGAGCGATGGCTAGATCAGCGCAGTCTCAGTAGTGATCATGGATGTCTCAGACTCTTCTCCACTGAGAACAATGAGAAAGCGCAAGAATCCTGGAAGCATTCCATGTCTTCCAAATATCTGCTCCCAAGCGTACTCGTAGACATTGTGGTTGGAAATGAGGATTCCTGGGAGGGTTGGGAAAAGGGGGGTGGAAAACTGAAAGGAATCCATTATTCTGCATCAGGGCAGATAAGACAAAGAGGCTAAGTGGCGTCACATAGATATTTGTAGAAAAGGGAATGGTGGGGAAATTAATATTAAGGTAAGATGGCACAGAAGCATATAGTTCCTTCACAGGTCCCATCATACAGCACCTGGCAAGGTGAGTGGTCTACAGAATCTGCATCAACAAAATTTGACTCAGAAATTGCTAATAAATTTCCCAAATAATTATATATATATATATATACAGAACTGGAGAGGATCTGCAAGGAGGAATGGCAGAGGATCCCCAAATCCAGGTGTGAAAAACTTGTTGCATCTTTCCCAAAAAGACTCATGGCTGTATTCGATCAAAAGGGTGCTTCTACTAAATACTGAGCAAAGGGTCTGAATACTTAGGACCATGTGATATTTCAGTTTTTCTTTTTTAATAAATCTGCAAAAATGTCAACAATTCTGTGTTTTTCTGCTGTGTGTACATTAATGAGGAAAAAAAATTAACTTAAATGATTTTAGCAAATGGCTGCAATATAACAAAGAGTGAAAAATTTAAGGGGGTCTGAATACTTTCCGTACACACTGTATATATATATAATTTTTTTTTTTTACTTAATCAATACTAAAATTCAGATCAAGGGAAAAGGAAGTCATTAGTGATCTCTAATGAGAAACCAGACAGAATAGATAAGCTTTCTTATGGTCCAGGTCGTCAGGATGGTCTTCCCTTAAAGGGATAGTTCACCCAAAAATGCTTACCACCAGGGCATCCAAGATGTAGGTGACTTTGTTTGACTTTGACACTCCTAATTGAGATTGTAGATAGAGTGTCAATGGTCCATTTGAGAGATAGGTGGCGGTAATGCACTTATAAGTCTGCGATCTGCCATAATGCAAGAAGAAGAAGACGCGTCATGCACCGGCTGTCGAGGATGCGCTCAGGACAGTTCAGACATTACAGTGCAACAGAGGTAAAAAAAATATATAAATACTGTTCAGTTTCTTGCACAGACCAATCGTTTCGTGTCTTTACACATCAGTGTATCGTCATGAGCCGCAGGGTTTAATTTGGTTTTGTTTGTGTATGTTTTTTTTTTACTCTCAAAGCCATGGTTCCCATTCACTTCCATTATAAGACTGACAGACTGCAATGGTTTGAGTTAAAAATCTTCGTTTGTGTTCTACTGAAGAAACAAAGTCACCTATATCTTGGATGCCCTGGGGGTAAGCAGATAAACATCAAATTTTCATTTTTGGGTGAACTATCCCTTTAAGTTAAGTTCACTTAACATGCATGGTGAGGATGGTTGTTTGTGTGCTAAGGCAACGCTTTGAAGTCAGTGCTGGTCAACACATCTGGCGTCTATTGAATAAAGCTGTTGTTTGATGAATTGTCGTCAGTGTGCAAGTGTGTGTCTCCATATCACTACTGTAAGTATTAGTTGAAAACCTAAGGTTGTACATGGTCAGTTTAACAATGTGTAGTGTCCCTTCACTGTATATTTACTGTATATATACAAATACAAATGTCTGAACATCAAGAGTCAACAAATCAAAAAGAGTGAACATCAAAGAGATCAGCTTTCTCCTTTTTCCCTCGCACAATATAGCTGCAAACCATCAAAGGGCTATCCTGTGGTTCCTAGGTGATGTAAAACAGACTTGCATGTGGTTAACAATTAAAATATTTAACCATAATTTTAGAAAATCATGTTCAAAACATATCCAGATACCCTTGAGTCTAAGTGGCAAACGAAGCTGTTAATGTTGTTAAGCAGTATGAGGCCAGAAGAATTAGGACCGAACGATTGATTTTCACATTATAGTTTATTACAAGGGTTTATAAAATTACCAAGTACATTTAAGAATCACTGTAACAAAAAGGAGGGGAAAACATTCATATTTGAACTAAGTGAAATGTGGATTTGTAAAAAGGAATAAAATATATGTACAGACAAACTCAACAATCAACAAAAGAACGTAGTCAAATGGCACTCAAAATAAACATACCTCGCAAGTGCTTCTGTTTATTAATATTAACTAAATGCAATGATAATAATGATAACCAAATATTATAATTATTACAATAACATAAAATCATATTAACATTTAAATACTGTGTACAATACAGTATAACTGAAATCCATATCATTCTAAATAGAACAGTATTTACCAACAGGCTTTACTTATACTAGAACTCTATTCTGAAATATAACAAAAATAGCACTTAAAATAAGATTTATTACAATAATAATAATATTAATAGCAAGAATATTAGGATATTAGACAATGCAAATATGCTTTACCCATGACTTTCTAATAGGTGAAATCCCTCTTGCTCTCACAACATTTGCTTAGAAATAGCAAAACTGTACTGTAGCTGAAGGTATAGCAATCTACTCTCTGTTAGAAAATGGTACACTGAAAGCAGCAGACATTAATTCATCTATTCATTAATTCATAAAAAAGATCAGTGGCATATTTTATCAAAGAAAAGTCCTTTGCATGGCCTGTAGATTAAGTGAAGGAAGAACCCTCATCAGGTTGCTCAGAGTCTTAGTGCCTCTCACCCAACCGCCTTTAAAGTCCCTTCAGAGAAAACTCTCCTGATTGGTGGTATATAGAGTTACTGGCTGATGATTGTCCAATCAGTTCCACCATCATCTACTGTATGTTCAGTTTAATTTCTTCGTATATTGATGTGGAGCAGCAGGAAAAAAAGAGAAGCCTTCCTCTTTGCAGAGGTCAGTTGGCACTCTGCTCCATCATATAAATAAAAAGCGACTCCCAAAGCAGCATATACGACTTGTTTTTTTTGTTGTTGTTTTTTTTGCTTTTTTTCATACATGTCTTCAAATATAACATTTGCAGCAGGAAAGAGTCCCTCATTCCCTCTATAGCTTGTTTTGAGAGCCTGCACTGGTTACTTTTCTCTTATAGTCTCTGTCTAGATATAACTCTCTTCATCTCTCGCCTCTTTTTCACGCTCTCTTAAAAAGAATATTATGAATTGTCACTTATGCACAGAGCATGTATAACAAGTACTGGGTTCGTCTGAAAGCTCCTTCTGTACTGCTAACACACCTGAGTAAATTACACAAACCTCCCATTCATTCTAGTTTACACTGCCTACTCTAACTCCTAATATCTTAGCTGAAAAACGACCTGTCCACTCACGCAAACAGGCACACAAGAAAAAACACGTATTTAAACACACACACACAAAAAGGACACACATACTGTATATACATATTCATGAATTCAGCATCCACGAAAAAAAACACTCACACAAAACTTCTCATCTCAAGACCCTGTGACATCTACATTGGCTTTTATGACTGTCCCTTTCGCCTCTTCTTTTCTGAAACCTTCCTCTTGTGCTCTCCTGATGTAGCAATACGTTCAGTTCAATTTATATATTTATGATATACTTCTTTACAAATGATAGACTATACATTTTTGGCAAATGACAGTCTTTTCGACTTCAGGTAACAGCTCAAGGTATGAAGTCTGTTCCTTCTTCTGCCCAGTCTGTCACACGGTGGCATCCAACATCTCGTTCGACTTGGCCATGATCTGGTTCTGATTGGAGTCGAGGCCGAAGAATTTTACATGGAGGCCGTCGGTGGGGTGCACCACGGGGACCGAAATCAAGCGCGGGAATGTCCGCGTGGCCAGCTCGAAGCGACTCCCTCCCGCGAGCTCCACGGCCAGGAGTTTGAGGAAGAGAGTGGCCAGCTGCTTGCCGAGGCAGGAGCGAACGCCACCACCGAAGGGCAGGTAGTGGAAGCGGCCCTCGCGATCTTCGTTTCGCTCTGGGCTGAACCGGTCCGGATCGAAGGCCTCCACATCCTTGAACACAGCTGAGGTGTCGTGGGTGTCACGGATGCTGTACATGACACTCCAACCTTTGGGTACCTGTACACCCTGAAAGATGGCCAAAAAGGAGGTTAGAAGTGTTGTTATTGTTAATTAAAACTATAAAAATATAATATAAATAATACAGAATATAAAAAGAATATCAAATATAAATATGTGACCCTGGACCACAAAACCAGTCATAAGGGTCAATTTTTCGAAATTGAGATTTATACATCATCTGAAAGCTGAATAAATAAGCTTTCCATTGATGTATAGTTTGTTAGGATAGGACAATATTTGGTCAGGCTACAAATATTTGAAAATCTGAAATCTAAGGGTGCAAAAAAAATCAAAATATAGAGAAATTCACCTTTAAAGTTGTCCAAATGAAGTGCTTAGCAATGTATATTACTAATCAAAAATTAAGTTTTAATATATTTACATATAAAGTACTAAAGTACTAAAACTGAAACTGAAATAAATGTAAAATTAAAGCAAAATGACTAAATGTAAAGCCAAATGGAAATATAAAAAAAAAATTTAATTGTAAAAAATCACAAAAACTCGAAACAAAAATTAAAATGAAAACTGATTATATAAAAATAAGATCTAATTCAAAATATTAAAAAATAATTTCTATTTACATCATTTAGCAGACGTTTTTATCCGAAGCGACTTACAAATGAGGACAATAGAAGCAATCAAACCAACAAAAGAGCAATAATATGTAAGTACTATGAAAGGTCCTGGTTAGTAATATAATACAATAGTATATAAATGATACTGGTTATAAGGATAAACCAGGTGAGCATTCACATTAACAACAATACAAAACAATAAAAGCATAGTTAACAAAACAAAAGATAATTCCAACATCATATACTCATCATCAAGTCTTTCCAAACCTGTATGACTTTCTTTTTTCTTTGATATTTTCATGAACACTGTGGTCCAACTGGAACCCCACTGACTTGTATAGATAACTTTTTTTCCCCTTAGAACATTTTAATATGTTTCTCACAGAACAAAAGTATGTCATACTTGTTTGGAACAACATGAGGGTGAGTTTTATATTTGGTTTAAAGTAGCTGCAGATCTTCAACAACTCACATCCAGCTCAAAGGTCTGTGTGGCAATGCGGTAACCTCCGGACACGGGGGCAAACAGACGCAGGACCTCTTTGATCACGCAGTCCAGGTACTTGAGGCTAATGATGCTGTCCAGTCGCAGTTCACCCTGGCACAGACAGCCGTCATGCAGCAGGCCACAACTCCGCAGCTCCTCACGCAGCTTCTCTAGCACCGCAGGGTGTCGCAGCAGCTGCATGATCAGAGACGTGCTGGCGCTGGCTGTTGTGGCAAAAGCAGCGAAGATCAGCTCAATAGTGGACTCCTGCAGGACAAAGAAAAAGGTCTGTGGTTTAATGACACATATATGGACACTAGTCCTAGATATTTGACACTAATATTCTGGCACGTTGACATCTGTTACTGATGAATTGTGGCTTGATTGCTGTGATAAAACTTTGCAGAAACTCATATCTGTCGTAATTCATTTTTAAATGTCATTGCTACTTGAATTGGGTGATACAATGCAAAATAACTTTTATATTTTAATATATTTTAAAATGTAATTTCATTCTGTGGCAAAGCTTAATTTTCAGCAGCCATTACTCCAGTCTTCTGTGTCACATGATCCTTCAGAAATCATTCTAATGTGCTGCTCTGGTGCTCATGAAACATTTCTTATTATCAATGTTAGTTCTGTTAAAACTGTTACTTTTAATGCATCCTTGCTGAAAAAAAAATTACTTGACCCTAAACAGTAGTGTAGATATATTGACTCTAGTCTAGCTACTTAACCGCAATCTAACTTTTTCTGAAATTCTTAGGATGGAGCTGCTTTACTTCTTTTCTTTCCTTCTCTCTTCTTTTTTCTTTGAGGTTTGGCAGCCATCTTACTCAGGTTTATTTTCTCTCTCTTCTCTCTCCCTCCCTATTTTAACTGCTTGCCAGTGAGTTGGTGTTGACAGGCCTGGGAGCCACCCCTGCCGCCACTGTCTGAGGAGAATACGCATGTACCTTACAAAAGAAAAAAGCTGAAACGTCTGAGCCGAGTGGAATAACCAGGTAACAATAGCCTACAGGGAAGCATTTATTGACTATTATCTGTGTCATTAAATGTCTGTCATCCTGGTTTGGGCATGGGACTAGAGAACTGAGCAGGAGAGAGAGAAGAGAAATAAAGAGCGCACTCAGTGGGTAAAGTGTGCAGCCAGAGAGGCGCTGCAAGCCTCTCAATATCGTAGTGTTGACTTCCTGTTTTGCTTTAATATGTAATCAAGTAATCACAATTTGACCTCACACTGAAAACAAAATGAAAAGAAAATGATTAGCATAGTAAGACTGGGAGGATGACTGTGTGGTGAAAACCATGACCAGTTTTACGAATGTGTAATGTACATGACAGCTCAAAATACAGTTGAAACTAATCTCCTATCAAATGTATGATAAAATATCTCCATTTCAGTAAGACTGAGAGAGAACTCCTCTATAATGTAGACTAGGTGGCCAATGAGGTTTTTAGCACAGACTGCCTCGCTTTCTACTGCCTACCTAGTAGGGCACTTTCTACTGCCTTCTAAGAAAGTATCCCAACAGAAGTGAAAACTGTCTTCAGTGAGTGATTTGAAAGAGCCTACATATGCTACAACAGTCACTCACACACGACACAAAGTGCACAAGAGGTGCTCACATTTGATTCCAGTGGAGTTTGACATTAGCATTTTGCTAAGCTAATGACATGATAGAAAACACAGTCTGATGAAACAATTTATTAGCCGTTTTTAGTATCATTATGCTGTACATTTATAATCAACATTTCTCCTCACAGTAGCTGATTAACTGTAAGCTTTTTCCACTTTTTGTCATGATTTTTAAAAATTTGGTGAGTGATGTTTGGAATAGCCTTAGCACAGGAAAGCGCACATATGAGGACTTAAAATGTTGTCTATGTAGGCAGCTTTTGGAACAAGGTTTTAGAACAAAGCTGTAGTGTATTAGCGCTGCTTCGCTCACCTTGAGCTCCTGCATCGTAAGCTCTGTGTTGTTCTCCTTGGCGCTCTCTAGAAGCACATCGAGAGCGTCAGTGTAATCTTTCCCCTGGGTGTGGAGTGGTTTCTCTCTGATGGCTTTTTCTATGCTTTTCTGGAGTGAGTCTCTTGCACGAATACCCTGCAAACACACAATTCTATTAGCTGATCTACCACTGTGTTCCTAATGCGCAGAAACCGTCTAATCCATTTCTCCATTTTGAAGTGATGTAGACTATACATATTGACATTTTACCTTCCTATAGCCACTAAATGGCAGGTCGATGGGAAGGCTAAAAACGTTCTCCACAAAATCCTGGAAAGTGCGGAAAAGACAGTGCATCTCCTCTTCAGAGACACGGAAACCCAGGAGCACACGCAGTGCCATATGGAAGGAGAGCCGCTGGGACTCACGATAAACATTGATAGGGTCAGGATTGGAGCTCCACACCCGCAGGGTCTCCTGAATGACCTGCTGGATCTTGGGCAGGTAGCTCTCCAGAGCCTCATGACTGAAGACTTTAGCAAAGATCTGAGAAACACAATTGAAAATGCAGTCAGTCTGCTGTGTTCTGGTGTTTGTACCAATAGAGAACCAATTTGACAGCATAAACAGTTTTGCAATCAGTTGAGAATTTGATAAATTTATAGCTGCAAGTCCCAAAACTTAATCTTCATAAGAACAATGTATTTTACCAAAGAGCCCAGGACATTATCTGACTGGCCCAAGAAAGCAATAGGAGGCATCTGCTTCCAAAAACATGCATGTTTATGAACCTGACCAGATATTTGACACTGCAATATTATTTAAGAGTTTGTATCTACATGTATATTGCATGAAAACAGAGTTGCACTGTTCTAAAAATACTAAACATTTGTTTTTGATTCAGGCTTATGGACCTGCATTGCTGAACTACACTTCCCACAATGCAGCTGGCCCATGAACCACATCATCCATCACAATCCAGAACCTCTGTGCTCTACAGGCAAGAAATGTCACAAAATTATTATCCTGAAGACACAGTCAGCACCTAAAGGCCAAGCTTATTTGTCTAATAGTTTGAAACATGGAACATTCTCATTAACTCTGAAGTCCTCACTGTTTTTGACCTTCTTGTACTCTTGACTGCCACTCATCTACCTCCACCTCGCTCTCAGAATATCTGAGAGTTTCCCTCTGCATCAGCAGTGAGGGTGAAAGGCGAAGGTAAGATTTTCCTGGCCGCGGCAGCGCATTTCTAAAGTACCTCAGTTGTACTGGTTTGTTTAGTGAAATAACATCCATGTTCCAGTGCCCACAACTAACAATAGCACTTTTTATATGCCATCTCATTCCAAATACCTCGTCTCCGCCCCGCTTTTTTCCACAGTAGTAAAGGGAAGGGGGTGGAGACTTGTGTGTCCTCCTCCTGTCTCTCCGTCTGACTTTCACTCGCCGAGGCCCATTTCTTTGTGTCTCCTTTCCATGCTGTTCTTCTCAGACCCACTTCATTTCTAACTCTAACGATCAACTGGCTTTTATTAAATCATTTAGGTATTAAAAGCTTATTTCACACCTATTTACACTTGGTTTTCAGTGTCCTTCTTCATGTACGTAAAACCACCAGTTATCTGTCCATTCTACTACATCATTAACATCGGATCCTTTTCTGGCACGTTACAGTGGTTCACGTGTGTGGAGAAAAAACGACTACAAGCATGTTTGTGTCACACATCTCTCTTAGCTGCTACCCATAAATTCATAAATGCAATACAACACCATATTTATACTATTTATTGGTTTGGGATTTTTTTTTGAAGGTTACTATTTTCCTTTTGCGAGTCTTTGCGTACTAGACAGACGTCAGTCAAGCTCCACTAATGCCAGTCCCCATTATACAAGATTTTGAACACTACTGGAAAAAAAACAGCCGCCTGTCT
Source organism: Sinocyclocheilus grahami (assembly GCF_001515645.1). Taxonomy (NCBI): domain Eukaryota; kingdom Metazoa; phylum Chordata; class Actinopteri; order Cypriniformes; family Cyprinidae; genus Sinocyclocheilus; species Sinocyclocheilus grahami. The sequence goes on from NW_015505203.1 coordinate 1,077,125, forward strand.
TCATTACAAAACGTGACTGCACTTTCCACACACATACACACACACGGCCTTTTAAAACTCCCCCACCCTAATAATTTCCATATGTCTTAAATTATATGAAACTGCTCAAAGCTGCTGGTTTGACCAGAATGTAAAGACCTCTTTATTCTCTCCCCCAAACCATTCACTTTCTTTACACTTCTCTCTACTTTTCCAATCTTTCTCTCTCGCTCTCTCTTTTCTCTCTCTTCCCCACTGACTAAAACAAAATCCCTCATTCAGAGCGAGAGCACTTTGTGTAGGCAAGTGAGCGCAGAATTAAGATCCTGTGCCCTCTACTGGCCAACCTAATAAATTCAACTCCTCACCAGATCCACAGTTTGATAGGCCTTCTGCTAGATAGCTGTATCAACAAGTGTGATTTAGTTCATCAATGAGCTGTTGTGCATCCTGTTAATGACCAGCACATCAAAGAACTTTTGAAGTTCCATTAATACAAAGCCAGTTAAAATCAAATATAATTTGCTTTCTTCTAGGAAATTATATAATTTATATAGCTACATCCCAAGCTCACAGAGCCGTTTGGATCTAATGCTCAAGTACATGTATAGCAATGGTCTTCAAAGAGACATTTACAGTAACTTCTTTTCTTTCCCAAACGTCCCCTAGAACGGGAGAGCTTAGAGGCTGTAAAAGGCTGTGTTGATGAACATACTGTACCTTTCCAGTCTAAAATATAGACTGTACATTGCTGTACACATCCAGAGAGGTTCAAGAACAAATTAAAATATATTTATGACATTAGTGTGCAGAGCAGGATGTTGAAACCAGGCTGAAGGGGGTCCATAAGGCGGTCTTTGTCCATCTGAGGCTGGCTGACTAATTAGCAGTCATTAGGGGGCTTGCGTGAGGCCCTGGACCTGGAGGATTAACCAGACTGATTACACCCCGCTGACCCCTCAGTGGAACAGGTGTGTGGGGTGAAACTCAAGCCTCCAAGGGACTGAAGATAACCAGGGTCCACAAAAAGCTTTTTTGTCTCCGGACAATGGGTTGGATTTGAGGAGAAGCTAGTTATGAGCGTAATCCTCCATTGTGAGCAGACTGATCTGTGTAACAATAGTGCACAGGGGAGCAAGGCATTGTGGGTATCTGTCTCCAAATCTGGACCTAAGGACAGCAGAGCCTTTTTATATTTGACCTTCTATCTTGTTTCTTTCACTCCATCTATGGTTCTTACTGTTTTGTCCTTCCACAAATTCAAAACATCTTTCACTGACAAGGCAGGGAAATGGTGCACACAAAAACCATCCATTAGGAGATAAGGATGGTTCCCACACATAATAAAACTACATTTGAGTGTACATGGACCTTACCTTTCTCCTTTTGCGGTGTATGTCTCCTATAGAGTTGGCCAGACTGTTGGGACCCAGTAGAGTGCTGGTGCTTTGGGGCCAGTCCACAGTGACCAGGCTGTGCTCTCCCATCAGGACCTTACGCACATTCTCTGCCCCCGTGACCCGGATGAGCGGCCGTCCGAGCAAGTGAGTCTTGAATACGTTACCATACTTCTGCCTCCTTGACGCATGGAAACCTGCGCCCTGAAAAAGAGAACCAGGTGCAAGAAGAAGAAAACTCATTAGTTGCAGATCAAGAGGCATTAAACCATAGATATAAATTACCTTTTAATTGATTCTTGGATTTTTTTTTTTACTTTAATAAATCACAGACACGCCTCTATCATTGTCACTGTGCTTTTTTATTTTTGCCAACAAAAGCTGTTGGTTTTAAACCCTAAATTGAACAGAATTATTACCTTTGTAGTTTCAATCACATTATTAACCTTTAGCCTAGCAATAACCCATCAAACTGAATGCAACACTGAAGGCTATGAAGTTTCCGTCTGTATATTACAGATGTAATGAGGTGTTAGGGCTAATAGGTATTTGGAATGAAGGGTGTTAACCTTGTGGGATTAGCCCACTTTGTTTGTTTTTGTATTGTAAGGGCATAAGGGTCCCGTTCACTGCATTCTTTATGCAATTGGGTTAGCTTTAGCTAAGAACAGGCTCAGGCTTAGCCTTCGGGATCACGCTGAGAGAATTGATCTAATGATTATATGAGTGCAGCCATTAGCTCTGAGAAGTCGGTGTGTTGCGTGAAAGATTGGCTGAAGGTGCTAATCAGCAAGGAATTCAGTACATCCTGCAAACTTTCACCTTTGACCCCTTCACCTCTACGATTTGAGAACAAGCAAAGTGATCTAAAAGAGATGTTTAAGGGTTACAGAAATACATTTCAGGCATTCTCAGGGCAGGAGACCTGAACCTGAATGGTGTATCATGGCCTATGCTTTAACTGTTGCCATAACATCAGCCTGACTGAAATGTCTAAATGTTATGTATATTGTAGAGAAAATATACATAATTAAATGTATTATTTTGTTCAATACTAAAGTCATCGTGCACATTCAAGTTCCGTTGAGCAGAATTTCTGGACATGATAAAAACTCTTAGCTCTGGAGTGAGTTGCTCTGTATAACACACAGTAATTGCCTGTAGCCCTCGAGACCTCTGCTGAGCACATAAAGACGGCCTGTAACCTCTCAGCCTCACACACACATACTGACCCCATGGCAGGAAGTGGCAGTAGAGCTGTTTGCTCCCCTTGCTACCCTCCCCCCTCCCTTACCAAAATTTGTGACCAGTTTCATCGAGCACACTCCAACACTCACACTCTTATTTGCGAGGATAAATTTAGCAGCATGCACGTCTTTTTTTCTGTTTGACTGAGAGAAACTAGTCTGAATACATTTCAGCTCAGCATGCTACATGCATGCTTCTGTGTGTTAATGCATGTTCAGTTGAAATGTGAAGCAAGTTTGTTTTTGCAAGTACTGCTAAATCATAAATTAAAGTATTGACAGATTTCTTTTTGGAGTGCTTTTATGGCATTTACGGCTTAGGTGATTGGCTTAATATCACTTGTGTTCAGAACTGAGAACCCACAAGCCAATGTGGCAAAATTCAAACTGCCTACTTCCGGCACATTTTATAGTCTTTTCAAAATGTGTGTATGGACAGAGTTTGTCACATTCACTTTCCCACCAACTCCTGGTCTCAAAAATGAGGGACAGGTCCTGAGCATATTGTTGCTTTAACTATGATGGCAAGCACTTCCCAATGCCATTCCTGTCTGCCCTATAGTCCAGCAAACAAGTCTCTTTGGAGATGGGCAAATAAGCGTTCCACCCCTTTTCGTGTACTTGTGGCCAGAGGCTGGGTTTCTCACCTCTATATATACTGCTAAATCATAAATTAAAGTATTGACAGATTTCTTTTTGGAGTGCTTTTATGGCATTTACGGCTTAGGTGATTGGCTTAATATCACTTGTGTTCAGAACTGAGAACCCACAAGCCAATGTGGCAAAATTCAAACTGCCTACTTCCGGCACATTTTATAGTCTTTTCAAAATGTGTGTATGGACAGAGTTTGTCACATTCACTTTCCCACCAACTCCTGGTCTCAAAAATGAGGGACAGGTCCTGAGCATATTGTTGCTTTAACTATGTTGGCAAGCACTTCCCAATGCCATTCCTGTCTGCCCTATAGTCCAGCAAACAAGTCTCTTTGGAGATGGGCAAATAAGCGTTCCACCCCTTTTCGTGTACTTGTGGCCAGAGGCTGGGTTTCTCACCTATAATAACAAATAAACAGATCAGTTCATGAATGATGTCTCGCCGTTGAACTTTTATCTCATATGTTGGCAAACATTAAAATGCATATACAGGCATAATCTGAAGTGCATCGCATTTTAATTTTTGACGTAAAACCATCTGTCAGTGGAAGCTTTAGTTCTCTATTTTGACCACTTTTTGATGCTTGTTTAGTCTCTTCTGACCTTTGACCTTGGCTGACTGACACATCAAACACCTCCATAATAACAGAGACCATAAATGACAACCTTAGCTCAAGACTGGCTGAGATGTCTGAAGACTTAGCAAATGTCTTATGACCCGCATGGCACCTTGGCCCCTAAAATCCTATAACAAATTATTGGCTTAATTAAATAGCGAGATTATGAGATCAGACTAACGAGATATACGAATGCACACCGAGGCTAGACAAGGTCAGACAAAAGGAGATTAAGTCTCATTTTCTCATCTGCCAAAGTTTAACCAGAACTGGCAGAACATATATATGGCTGTAAAATCTGCAGTGGTGGACAATGTAAACCATATTTCATACTTTCACACTTTTTTTTCTCAGTTTTCACAATTTTTCCTGCAAAAGCCTGTTTTGTGTTTTATAGTTTTGGCGGGATTATGCCATATTCAAACATTTTTGGTTCCTTGTTGGAAGGAGGTGAAAGAATTCCTGATTCTAGAATCATAACAGACCAATTTGGACTTTAGAAAAACCAGGTTTAGTCAGTAAGAAACACTTTAAGACTGTTGTTCTAAAACAGTATGACCGAAGTTTCCCCCAGAGAAACTCTGTCCATGGCCAAACAGACATCCCGGGACCTCGACAGGTGTTAAACGGGGCGCAGCCACTGCGTGAACAGTGTGTGAGGTGAGAGAAATGTTCACTGGCCAGCTCAAGCCAGTCTATACTTAAAGACACTGAGGATTTCACATATCAGGTGAGTGTGAGGGCAAGAGGTAATGCTGACATGAACAACCACATGCACACACACACACACACACATCCAAAAGCAATGCAGGGAAAGAGGGGGAAAATAAATGTAGTATCTTTCACCACATGGTGAGAACTGAGTGTGTGTGATGATGGATGATTGTGTGTATGTGTGTGTGTGCTCACCTCTCAGCAGTGGGACCAGTCAGAACGAGAGAGAGAGAAAAGAGCCGTTTTAACCTGACAGACCCAGGACAAGGCTGTCTTTCACACATGCCCAACATAAGGGCACTCTTTAACTTTCTCTCTGTTGATTTCAATGTATAAATACATTTACGCAGAAGTGAACTTGTCATTTGTATTATATTATGTTTTTTGTTCTGTCATATTTCCCCTTCAGACGATTTCTGTTTTGACATCATGTGTAACCTGCGTGAACTTGGTGTGTTTGATCATTCTGGGAACAGGAACATCCATTTTAAACACCACATGCTGTCATCCTTACCAGGCCAGAGCCTTTTTTCCACCTCTCCATGAGTAGTGAAAGTGTGCAATGTACAGTCACACACTACATCACCAAAAACACATCTACATTTCTCACATCTACATGTGTGTATTTACAATTGAGGGCCAACAGTTCCCTCTGAAACAAGTGTACACAGAAGGGCAGCCAGAGAGGATCCAGTCCTGACCTGTGTATTACAAGTGGAAAGTGCAAAAGACGTGCTAGAAGATGGAAAAAGGTAATGGTTTTCCGGCTTAGAAGTGACTGACAGTGAGGTGAGCATAAGAAAATGTGATTAGGATGGTGATTGACAGTGAGGTGCGCATAAGAAAATGTGATTAGGATTTTTTTAATAGTCACAATCTACTTCGTAGAAAAGTGACTCGGCGCACTGGAAATAGCAGAACAGGTCGTGAGGCAAAATGGGGAGACAGACACGCTGGGCTTGGCAGCGCAGATGTCATTTGGCTAGAAGGTGAGAAATGTCCTCCCTCATTTCACAAGGCCACAGAAGCTCAGACGTGCAGAGAACGAAAATAAAACAAAAAACCCAAAAGGGTCACTGACGCACAAAAGCTCCACACACCCTGGAAAAGCTATGAGGTAATAATCTGCAGCTTACTCGCACTGTCAAACACACACACACACACACACACGTATGAGGCCAGTGTGTCCGTTCACTTCTGCACGCATGCATGGTCATGGTGACTGTTGCTCCAAGCGCGTTTCCTTAAAAACCAAGTGAAATCGTCTGTCAATCAAATAGCAGCCTGTTTGTTTTGAGCGAAGTCAGATTGGGTTCAAGAACTCCGTTAGAGATTGAGGTTAGATGATCTTCAGCGATAAGACAGAAAAGCTTTCTACATTCATTTGGACCGCAAAACACATGTCAGACGTCGCTTGAAGACAATAAAGTGCACAGGGCTCTTGGGAGAAGAGCATCTGTGTCAGAAGCTCATGTGGCTCTGTAGTTTCTGTCACTTGGCGTATTTAAAGCCTTAGAATCAGAATGAAATAGATCAGTCAATAAATAGGCAAAACTTTGAAAACAGCTGAATGGATCAAATGTGTTTGCAGTACATGTGTGTTCAGTTACATGCACTTCGACCTCGCACAAAACATGCCTGTTCTCTGCCTCTGGAGGTGAAAAGGTTAACTCGCCACCTTCAATAGTTTCTTTTATTTTGAAAAGAAATATATCAGATATTTTACAAGGGGGCGCAATAAAGAGGACCGCTTTTTTCCACTGGCTCATTCCACACAGAGTGCGCAGGACTAAAAATACAAATTTCTGTGTAAATTGGACACCAGACGAGCCTCCCGTACATAAATGTAGCCTTTGTGTGCCAGTGGAAATGTTATACAAATGACCCCTTTATTAAAATAACAAAAAAACCTTTTAATTATATTTATTCGGATCAGCTACGGTTGACCCGAGCACAGGGGGCGCTACGCGAGGGACTGCGGGGTGCAATTTCATATGCAATTTCAATCACCTCAATGTGTTTGTTCAGCATACGACCAACATTAAGTAAGATGAGAAGAAAAGAAAGATGGATGAAGGATGGAGCGGCGGGAATTGAAAAGTGTACGGCAAGTTTTCCTTGGCACATCGTTCTGCTCCATGTTCTTTATTTGTATCACTCATTATTCTGACCCTTGTCCTCAGGTCCTTCTGTATATATGCATGCGTGTGTGTGTGTGCATGGCTTAGTCTAGGGGCTGCTGTGTTTATTGGTTCAGAGTGGCAGGTAACGGCGCGGGAGGAGTTCTCCGTACGCTGACCCACAGTTTCAGCGTAAATAAAGATAATATGTCCATTTACTGAAATAGCCCGTTGGAATCTCTCAGGATGTGTGCGTTGGCCCGTCTCCATTGGGGTATAGATGGCATTTCTGCAAAGAGAGAGGGGGAAAGCGGGCAGAGGCAGTAATACTTGAGGTCCCATTATTTGGCCATCAGTCACCCTTTGTTGTACCCGCCAAACATGGCTCTGCATAAATGAAAGGAGATATGGGAATTTCGGGCAACGCAGTGAGAATCAGCCATCGGCATCAGAGAGCAATGGTTTCGCTTAATGCCGAGCGAGCGCCAAAGCCCACGAGACAAGCGCAAAGAACCTAAATGTGGCCGAGCTGAGAGAATAGGCTCCCCTTTGACCTGGAAACACTTTGTGGAGAGAGATTATGGTTGTTCAGTGCAGTGTGAGCGCTCACCCCGGGGACCCCCTTTTCTTCTCTTTTCTATCCCCCTACCTTCCTCCTCCTCCCACTACTGCTGCCAAGCCCCCTTAGCTTTCACCCCCTGTCCCCTGTTCCTAAAGACAAGAGGCTGTTTGAGGGGTTGGTGGTGCGTTCCAGAGGTGAAAAAGGGGCCACACCGCACTGGTGCCAGTCATGCCCGTTTCATGCTCGCTAATCCCGACAAGCCCCAGGAGAAAGCCAGAAAGCGAGAGAGAGGGGATGCTGGAAGACTGTTCCTAAATCCCCCAGGTCTCTATAGGCCATGCTCTCTGGAATTCTGATCAGAGCCCCAAGCCGTGTAGTCTTTGTCCCAGGGTGTGGGTGTGTTTTTGACCCCCCGGCGGGCAGCTTTATTGCCACCCAGACTGGAGCGATTTGGGTCAAGGTGTAGACGTGGGGTAGAGGTAAGGGAGGGTTGCCCAATGGGTGAACTGTGCTCTCATGTTAGACAGCCTTCTCTGTGTACTGAGAAACTGCAGTATTGAGGAGTTATTGCTACAATGGCAAAGGAATTTGTGCTTATATAATGATCCTTATTAATGTTAAGTCTGAACTCACCATAACTGATCAGCACACAATTCAAAAGTAATAGCCCTGGCATAGACACAGTTAAGTTAATGCGCCATATGGATATTTCAGCAAAGCTTGGAGCACCGTTGAGAAGAGGACAAAAAAAGAAAGTTGTGACCAGATATTTTTTGCGGTCAATTGAAAATTCATACACAGACAAAATACAAAATCATTTCATAATTCAAAATGACAGACACACCGCAAGAGAATGCAAAAAAATTACACACCTCTGAGTCCATAAATCTATGTCAATCACAGATTTGACCCACTTTTGGATTCAACTACTGCTCCGCTGAGGCTTAAGGAGAGAAATGTGGACCACAAAAGGGGATAACCGACCAATTTAAGGGGTTGTCTTAAATGTATCGCTGTACACAGATTGTTAAAAAGCAATACATGTTTTCAGAAGCACAAGAAGGAGAGAGATCAACATTTCAAACTGCACGTTTGCACAGTAGCTCCAAGTCGCCTCGTAGTCATGCCTTGAGCTGTAGCAATAAGGAATGACACAAGTTTGGCACAAATGTACCGGACCAAATCCTTTTGATTTTAAATATATAACTCTGAGATGCAGTCAAGCCTGTTTGTTTTTCTAGAGAGCCTGCCAACTGCATGGAAATTCTCTTCTGGATTTCCAGCAACTTTGGAGAATCTATTCCTGACCAGAGAATTTGATCTGTACACCACTCAGACCAGGACATTCCTCACTTTTGAAAATCTCAGTTGAAAGCAACCCACTCCAGCTACTGTAAGCCAATGTCCAGGGACATCCTAATGCGCACCATGGATTTAATATGGAAAGAATTCCTAAGACATTTTTTACTGTATGGAATGCTTTTTTACAGCTTCAGTTCGTGTAATAACCTACTTTTAAAATACCACATTATGGCCGCTGTGCTGATTTTAATTCAGTTCATGTGCTACCTTATTTTCTAAGTTCTAAACCAGCCATGTCGCAGTGAGCGTTCACAAATGTCTCTAACTTATTAAGGAAGATGGCACAGAGACTCCCTGAATGTACTGTATGCGCACCACGCGCTGTCTAGGTATCGTGACAGAACGGCACGGCATCATTCACAACACGCGGGTTCGTCTAGAGTAACCGGCGCGCGCAATTACACAGAAACTCAATGAGAGCGCGACACTACCTGCCCTCGCGATCAATCCCACCCCGCGCTCCAAGAGGAGTTTACGCGCGCTTTGACAAGCGGTGCTCAGTGGCTGTGTTCTCGCGCGCATCGGAAGCCAAGGACTACAATATTTCTGGAACGGAGCGCGCCTTTCTTGGCAGCCGCAAACAGGTTGTTCCACGTGGATTGAAAACTGGCTGTATGAAACAAAAACTGTCGGCTATCTAAAACAGACAGCTTATTAACACCATGGAAATATGGCACGGATGAAATTGCACACGTGGGAATAACTAACCTGCAGGCTGTTCGCTTTTTAAAGCGCAATATTACGCTCGAGCGCACACGTGCGAAAAGCATTAGTGGACGTTATCCTACTCTTGATGTGTCTTTAACAACCCAGTTACCTACAGGGAGACTATATACACTGGTGAGCGCACGAATCCGCGGTGCCTGGCGCGCACCGGAGCGGTGTGCGTGCGACAGCAAGACGACTGGAAACTTGGAAAGACACAAGGAGATGGAGCGCTTACCTGAAAGAACCAGTGGCATGTTTCTCCAATGATGGGGAACCCCATGGAGCCCTTGGGCATAGGCAGCTTGCAGCTCTTGTCCCGTGTTGCGGTCCATCTCAGCTGCCAGAGTTGCTGGGACACGGCCAGAAGAAGTGCCATGGACACTAAACACGCAGCCAGCGTCGCCAGCGCCGAGACAAGGTCAAAACTCTCGAAGAGCATGGCTGTGAAGGTCCGGGACTTGTCTCAGATATTTCTTTAGAGTGATGAGCACTACAGTGGTTAAGCCTTCTCGGGAGTATTTGAGGTGACTTATATATGAGTTATATATGATTTGCTGCTACAACTAGCCTATTCTGAAAAGCAAAAATAACTGAGAAGAATCTCTCTCACCAAAAGGCAAAGCAACAAAGTTTTGTAACGAAAAGTAAATGAATAAATTGAAGTGTTTAATCAACAGAATGCTGGATATTACAAAGCGATCTTAAATGTTTGTATATCATTTTAAATTATGCAAATGGCTTTCCAATATTTCCGTGAATTCTAGATTCAGTTTTAATTTTTAAAATATCAATTTGACGTGAACTCGTCAAACTTGAAACTTGATTTAGAAATGTTGTTCTAAATTCCAAACTCTTCTTTAAAAATTAGCTTTAAGTGACTTTTTGGGGGAAAAAAATGTTTTCAGTTATTTTAAAAAATATCTTACAGGAAAGCTCGATATAATCTTTTAAAATGTACTGAAATCAAGTAATGGTCATAAGGAAGACGCAGAAATAAATGAAAGAAATAATCCTCCGAAGTTTGATGCCTATGAGCAGTAAAAATCTTCAGATGACTGTAGTGCGTCTCGCTAGCCCGTTTTCTGATGCGGTTTCACTCTCTACCTCTCTCTTGCGCTCTAGCTCTCTCTCTTCACATACAGTTTCTCAATGTTAGTTCGAGTTGCACAGCGAGCTTCCAATGTGTGTTTATATAGCGGAGGCAGTGAGGCGGCATTCGGCCAGGGTGCAAGCGGCTCCCCCCTTACCCCACCCCACAGAACTGAGGCGGGGTGAAAAGTGAACGGGCCGGGCGCTGGAGCGTGCGGGACCTGGAGAAGAGCCCAAAGAGAGAGAGAGAGACTTTCAATACTTTAAGCCTCATACGTTCGAGAAAGTATCACCTGCCACTCGCAGAATATGGATATGGTTTAATCGCATGGGCTTAATGATGCTGTCACGCTGAGCTACCTTGATTACTCAGCATGGTTCAAAAACCACAGGAAAAAAGGAGACGTAATGTTATAACAGTGTAAACTTGTCGTATACTCGTAATACTCAGACTCAGTAACACACCATAATAGACATGTTGGTTCAGTATCTGTTTAAAATTTCTAACAAATGACTGTTCAGATGCGCATCTGTTCCACACAGCAGTAGTGCGCGCCGTTAGTCCTGTGAATATTCACAGTCACAGTGATTCATTCATTCCTTATTTGTTTTCTTCAGAAATGGCTTGCTGTCTATCCAAAACTTTTAGGGGATCAAGTTTTTAAAATAATTTCTTTGAGACTACATTTTCGGGGCGCGAATACGATAAGATGCGTCTTGCGCAACCCCAGCTCTTATTCGGCGCCCACAGTTAACTAATATTACAGTATTTTTAATCAAATCAGTAAGGGTTATTGTGAACATCTGTAATAAAGTTTATAAATATTTCAGTATTTTTGCTAATTAAATAATGAACTTAACGCAAGGTGCTGATTTAGCCAACGGTCACTATGAACACTTGCGTTCTGATTAACTTTTGTTTTGTTACTTAAACATTGGGGGGCGGGGGTGGGTGGGGGGGTTGTTGGGGGCTATTAAAACATCCATCCATCCATCCATCTATCTATCTATCTATCTATCTATCTATCTATCTATCTATCTATCCATCTATCTATCTATCTATCTATCTATCTATCTATCTATCCATCTATCTATCTATCCATCTATCCATCTATCTATCCATCTATCCATCTATCTATCTATCTATCGTGTAAAATGAATCCCCTTGTGCTGAGAGTGTCGATGAAAGTGACCGATTCGTGCTGGTGTCATCTGTTACAGATGGTACGTGGTTTCAATTACGGTCACCTTATGATCACAATCACTCAAGGACAGTTATGTAATTGTTCTCAGCATATGAGACGACCATTGCAGAGCAGAACTCAGAGCTCCAGCTGTTTCGCTCACTCTCTTTAAGTCTGCTTCCCGAGGCGCGCAGCTGATGCGCAGGATGAGCGAGGAAGGGATGCTCGGCATATATTCTGTTTACTTGTCTGAAACCTAACAATTCTCTTAATATTAGAAAGGACGCGTTTAAATGATAGTTACTCGTCTTTTCGCTTACAAGATGAATGCGATGAGTTCTCGAGCGCGTGCCCATAAGTTAAAACCATCCATTGATTTCTTCAGTCCGTTTGAAAGAGTGCGACTTCTGCAAGCTTACGCATTCTCTCCCTTATGCTTTTGCTTTTCGATCTGTTTTAAGCCAAAGTAAACCTGTCCCGAGTTTGCACTGTGAAATGCAAGGGATTTCTGTCTTTTTATGATATTTTCCTAAGACATTCTTTCGCTCACGCTGTCAAACTGGACGCGTCTCTCAACGTCACACTGCCGCCTAGCGGAGACAGAGGGAACTTCTCAATCTCTCATTCCAGCGCACGCTGTCACGCATCTAACATATGTACATATAACTTCACATTTTCCAACGTGGGATAGAGAAAATAAGACTGAAATATTCCCTTACTGAAAATCACATAATTATTTTCATGTTACTGTATAAAAATGTATTTCTTCACACAAGCTTAAGCAATGTACTCAGAAATAAGAGGTGTACTGTTGTTCTGAACAAAATGATTTGGATCTAATACATAAATCTGATGCCTAGTTAATCAGTTTTTTGATATCGCCATTTCCCCCGGGAAATGCACAGACTTACAGCTTAGAGAGTAAGCAAGTTCACATCTTGATGAACTCTTGTTTGATGTGAGAGAATTAGCAGTGACGCAAGGTCCTGAGGGGCCTGGAATTACCAGATTTATTCCAGAAGCCTATTAAAAGTGGATGGGTTGAAGGTGCTGGTTGATTCATGAAATGTTGCTATGGGGATTTGTAAACTACATACAATGCACACAGCTTCCAAATTCAAGTTACTGAAAAGTCATTTCAGAGGAAGAGCAAGTTACTACATTTTGATTAGAGTTTACAAAGAGAATCGATTTTTTATAGTTCGGCCAAAAGTGAAAATTTGCTAAAAGAAAAATGTCCTTACCCTCAGGCCATCCAAGATGTGGATGAGTTTGTTTCTTCATCGGAACAGATTGGGAAAATTGTATACATCACTTTCTCACCTGTGGATCCTCTGCAGTGAATGGGTGCCGTCAGAATGAGAGTTCAAACAGCTGATAAAAACATCACACAATCCACAATTAATTCACACGACTCCAGTCCATCAATTAACGTCTTGTGAAGTGAAATGCTAGTTGTTTGTAAGAAAAAAAATCATTATTAAGGCATTTTAACTATAAACCACTGATTTAGGACAAAATCTAGAATCCATAATAATGCTTCCTCCAGTGAGTTCAAACAGCTGATAAAAACATCACACAATCCACAATTAATTCACACGACTCCAGTCCATCAATTAACGTCTTGTGAAGTGAAATGCTAGTTGTTTGTAAGAAAAAAAAAATCATTATTAAGGCATTTTAACTATAAACCACTGATTTAGGACAAAATCTAGAATCCATAATAATGCTTCCTCCAGTGAAAAAAATCCATCACCTCTTGTCCTCTCTCATCAAAATCCACCAACATGTTTGTTTAGAACTGCTTTGAATTGTTTTCGCTTATAAATGGTACTCGATCTGTGCATACTTCTCTCCTGATTCAGACGAGGCAACATTTTACAGAATAAATCAATATTATGGACAAAGGACCCACATTTTAGCCAGAAGCAACTATTTGAAGTAAAAACATCTTTTTTGTTAAGTGATGGACTGGAGTCATGTGGATTACTTGTGGATTGTCGTGATGCTTTTAACATCTGTTAATCTGACGGCACCCATTCACTGCAGAGGATCCATCGGATCTACTATTTCTTTAAAGTTTGAAACTAAACTTATCACAGTTGAGGTGTGATATACCTACAGTATAAAGTAATTGCTTTTGATTTTTAGCTTGCAATTTAAACACCAGTCCAGCTACATGAATCTGATATGCAATGACCCTGAGACCTTGTGACACAGCATTATGCCCGTGTATATTGAATTATTACATAATTCAAAGTAGGCTTACATACAAGCATACACACCATTGCTGAGGTTGGATCAAAGCTTTTAAATAAGACAAACAACACTAACACCATTTCAAACCAAGGTCACAAGAAATGAAAGAGGGGAGAGATTGCATCAATAAACACATATGGTTTATAAGGGTCTCACACACACAAACCTGTAGTAACTATATATTCTATATTATACAACTTTCACTTCCTGTTGAGGACACTGAGGAGCATGTTCTGTGAGTGTAACATGACTCACCAGTGCTATTCAAACACAATGAATCCATTCTGAGTTGGCTCACAGTAATGAAGGAAATGACAGTGGAAATAAGGTAGTGACTAATCACCATTAGGGCCACACACACGATTAAAGGATTAATCAAACCCACAAGTTTTCAAATCATATACAAATAAAACCGTTAAAGGGAATGTTTCCACAGACACATATCCCAGAAATAATCATTAATGATCCACTTTTCCATAAAGTGATTAACGTTGCTCACGTATTTTCCCATGTAAACAAGACTTCAATTCCCAAGAAGAACAAGCTCTGATGAATCATTTGCTGTTCTTTCTTTTGAACAACTAGGCGCTGAGAGAAACCGAGCATTATCAGCTGTCACTGTGGCGCTCATAATTCCTTAAATTTAGTTATATATGACAGATACTAGATAGTAGGTAGATCGTTATCTGAAAATCATCAGCATATCCCAATTCACTTTGATTACACAGACCACAGCCGGAATATAAGGGTCATCGGGAGGTCTGATGGCTTTCAGCTGCTAATCTGGTTTGCATTACAGCTAGTGGACGCAGTTTAGCCACAACAGTTTACAGTACATTACCTGATATAGAGGCTGAATCATTGTGTTTTGCCTATAAAAATCAAGCCAGGTCATTTCCAGTGTTTCCAAAGCCCATTTTAAGACCTTGTAGTATGTATAAATGTAACCAAACATAATCAAACTGTCACCCTGGAACCAACAGAACATTAGCACTGGCTTAAAGAGACCAGGTGAGTCAAGAGTGTAAGAACACCAGCAAGTTTCCCTGGTGTTGTTACTCAATGAAATCGTGTTAATCCCGCTCTTTCCCTTCCATTAGTGAAAAGAGACACATGGCATCTCTCCTTTAATGGGATGGACATCATCAGAGGTCATCATCACTAACAAAGATGTACAATAAAGCACACTCTAGGCAATTGATAATGTCAGTCCAATTGTATAGTAAATAAATTAGCTTGGATTAAAAGGGTCATATGATGCAATTTCAAATTTTCCTTTCTCTATGGAGTGTTATAAGCTGTTCGTGCAAAGATAAGATCCCTAAAGTTGCAAAGACTAAAGTCTCAAACCCAAAGAGATATTCTTTACAAAAGTTAAGACTCATCCACGCCCTCCTAAAACGCCTCGTTCTAACACGCCCCCCCACATGTCTACGTCACTATCTGGGAAGATTTGCATAACGCCACCCAAATGTTCACGCAAAGAAAGAAGGCGTAACTTTGATTCTCGCTGTAGTATTGTTGTTGCCCTGATGATTCAAACGCGAGTTTTGAGCAGTGTAGAGTAGCGCTTGTTGTTTGTCGTTTCTCCGTTCACTAATGCAGACATGGTTTTATGTTTAAGTGGCGCGATACACAATGCATAAAAAGACAGTATAAGTCATTATAATCGGTAATTATGTCCCCACTGGATGCAACAAATGCCTCGTTTGTAATGGGTTTTATTGGTTTTGTCTCGTCGTGCCGGGACACGGCATCACAGTAAGGGACGTAACATTTCCGTCACATGCTTGAGGTATTCAGCCAAATCACAACGCACTGGATAGCTGGCCAATCAGTGAACACCTCGCTTTTCAGACCAAATGAGCTTTGTAAAAATCGACGCATTTCAGAAAGGCGGGGCATAGAGGAGCAACAATAATGTACAGTATGTGGAAAATAATGTGTTTTTTAACCTTAAACCACACAAACGCATTGCATTACACCAAATACACAACATACTGTTCTTTTTAGCAACGTCATATGACCCCTTTAAGGGTTTCAGTAATTAAACACTGTGGTTTCCATAAAAACCGGCTCAGAGACACAATAACTAAATTTCTGCCATTAATTCAGGCGGAGCCCCATGCGATTTTCAGCTATCTTAGCTATCTAGTTCTTCTCTGTATTTACTTGTGCTATTGATTTATAACAGGAATCATTATTTACTGTCCACTTGTGGCTATCAAACAGAAAGCACCAACAAAGAGCCTCTGACTAAAGGTTGGAATACACTACATGTATTTTGTCCAGATTTTTGCCCATATTTGCAGTCTGAGTCAGCGCTATATACAAAAAGTCAAAGCCAATCTGCAGATTTTAAGCAGTCAGAGCTGACAGATTTCAAGGAAAATCACAGTATATGATGGACACACACTACAGTGTTTTAGAATCAGACTATGATTTCATCTAGTCATATATGTTTGGTATTTTTAGCATTTTTTAAAACAGTTTGTTTTCATTTGTCATGTGTCTCTTAATAATAATTGTGCTTAGAAGGACTTGAAAGTGTGGTAGTTTGTGATCCTCACTTGTTTTGTGCATGATGCCTATTTTTTTCCTCTGTAAACATTTACAAAGTCGGCAAGTGTATGTTGACTAGTGTTTGGAGACCTGTTTATATTGTAAAGTTCATGTAGTGTATTCCAGCATTAATACATGACTCATCATATTAAAAGTAAAAAAATGGGAACAAATGAGCAAGATATTTCTGAGTGAGGCCCAGAAACAGCATTATAAATATAGCTCACCCGAAAATAAAAAATACTGTCATCGTTTACTCACCCTTGACATTCAAAACCCGTATGACTTTCTTTTGTCCGTGGAACAAAAAAGTTTTATTTATTTATGTGTTTACTTTTTGAAGAACGTCTTTGTCTCTATTTCAGAAATGTGGTCCATACAACTTGTGCTCTATATTTCAAACTTTAACATGCCATTAGAGTTGAATATCATCAGTAAATAACACCTTGGCCTTTGCACAACTTCATTGTATTGCTTTAGAAGACTTGTAATATGGTGCATTACATATATGACACTTTTAATAGCATTGTCAAAGAATTGTACATTTAAAGATCCTGCATGTATAGCTGTGTAGAGCCTGTCACAATTAATCAGTGAACTCGGTAAAGAGGTTAATGACTTATTTTGGTGTCCTGGTGTCCACTGAATAAACACAATTATGCACAAAAGCCAGATTTGAAGACACATGGACCCCAGAATTCTATGCAACATAACAGGAACAGCACATAAATGTAGAAACCCAAAACTCACTATAAAACCTACTGGAACATGCTTGTAACACAAATGCATCATCTCCAGTCACAAGCACAGTTCAAAAGGCCATGTGTGACCCACACTAACTCAAAACCAAGGTTGCCTCTAGGTCCATCTGGGGTCGATTCAACAAGAAGATGCAGAAAGTGTGTTTCACATTAACACTGTCAAGTTGTTTCCCATGTCCTCTTGTCACCCTGAGCCTGTTTTGGGGATATTGAATTACTTTGTTCTTTGCCTCCTTAAAGGAATATTTGAATGTAAATGTATCATCTGAGGCTAGTTTGTTTGGTAGTTTGCTTTGGGAGTACCTGGTTTACACAAACATATAAATCTTATGTAAATCTTAAGCATGGTGGTGGATCTGAAAGAGGCTCTACATGGAAATTGGGAAAATGTTTAAATATGTAAAATACTGTCAAACACAAAGATTCCAAAATAGGATGTGGGGTCAGGGTGAAACCGGTCCATACGTTTTTGCCCAATTTATTGTTTTTGTTTGTTTTGTCTCTTATCTGATATCAAATCTAAAAAAAAAAAAAACAGTGTATGGCATTATTTTCGGTTTAGGATACAGTGCGGCAGGAAGTCAGGTACACGTTACTCACTGTGCCAGCTTCTGGGAGTTTCCAGGCAGAAGCAGAAAACCCAGGAGTAGAGCTGCAATGATTCAGCAGGTGAACGAATGGAAAGACAAGGTCAAATGAGGTGGGAGAGACCTGAAAACAGGTGAGTGTGTCATAGGCATACATGAGAAAGAGAAATTTACTGTAAAAAACTGGCAGCTGAGTTTACCAGAAATTCACAGTAGCCTATTACAAGATGGCATAGTGGTGCCTGTTTTAAAACTTAAAACTGTATATTTAAGTGATATAATGATAACATTCCAAGCTACTTGGACTAAAAAAAAAATCAAATTTTTACCTTTAAATATATCGATTATCATCATAATAATACAGGGGGCACAATAGAAAATCAAATGATGGATCAGAGTTCATAAAACATGTCCATATATATACTGTAGACGTGCAGATTCATACACACAAGAACAAAGCAGCATCAGGGAAACAAGCACAATGCTAAAATTATGCATTAAATATGAACTAATTAAAAGAAAATGTAACGTAAAACATCCTAATGCGCATTACTGATGACAAAAATAAGAATAAACAAAACATACCATATACATAATGATACGTTATGCGTCACTTCTGGGAATGTTCTTTTACCTTTTTTTCTCTAATTATATGGTAATTCATAGTGTTCATTTGCAAAAACAGTATTTTAGTCATTTACAGTAGAATTCCATACAATGCAACATTACAATATTTACAATTTTTCATGTGCTAAGATAACAAAGTTAACCAATAATACCATCTTGCAGTGTTTTTTCTGGGAGAGTGATTATAATTATTATTTTTTAAGTAGAAAAACTACAAATAAATCAATTCCATTTAAAATTGAAAGAGAAAGAGAACTTATAAATAACAAAAAATGTTTCTCATGCTGGTTACAATAGTTACAGGTTCATTTTCATAAAGAAAATGAGTGAAAAATCAAATATCAACTGGGTAATTTGAGCAGAATAAACAGACCTAAAAGTTATTGAAAATCGTTTGACTATTGATTACCAGCAGCTGGCTATTTCAACAAGTAAAACGTTTATTTTGTAACAGACTAACACTAGAGAACAATCCACAATACCTGCTAAACTTGAAAACTTTACCTTGAGAACTTTATCTAAATTCTATAGTTTATAGTTTACCTATAAAAACCTCAGTAAAGTGTGAGACAATTTGTATTGGTATGTTTTCTAAAAGGGGAAACCCCTGCTCTGGATTGTTAAAAATATGTCTGTTCCTTCCTGGTAAATGAGAATTACACACTGATATTAACAAATTATTGACAACTTTATGTGGCAAAATCCAGAAATTCTGCGCATCTCCTCACTTTGGGAAAGCAAGAACATTTGTGACCTGCTACTCAACGACAGACATATATTCCTGTACCTCAACACAGATGGAGAAGAGAAGAAACAGATGAGGGACAAAGGATTATATTCTTGTGAATCCCCTTCAGTTTTGCTGTAAGAACGTGAGTTTAAGTCAAACGATATCTAAGACTGGAACAAATGACCTAAAATCCTTCTCAGGTTTTATGCTTATCAAATTAGTATTAGTAGTTTAGTATTATAGAAATTATTATTATAACTACTTATGTAATATGTCCAATTATAAAACAAAAAATAATAACTAATAGCTGAATAATGACACAAGTAAATATTTAATATTGTCAGAACACAACATGATTGAAACATGTTTCGTCATTGTTTGCTTCTCTTAATTTAGCCAGCATATGCTCTTGTTTTGTTCCCTGCCCTGCAAACATCTGTGAGTGAAACCGAAAGACCATAACTGAAGTGACTCTGAAGTGGGCAAACATATGGAGAGCACCATTCCACAGAAGAGTCAATGCCTCAGAAGACAAACAACACACACGCTCAGTGATTCAATATCTCACACTTATTTTTAGACGCACAACACTAAACCGAATGTCTCTCTGAAAATCAGAGAGAAATGTTGCTGCAATGATGTTCCAGGATCAACAAGGATGCTGGTCCAGAAACATGTCCTATTTGGGCAAATCGATTCAAACAGTGTTTACACCAACTGAGGTCATATTATGAACCAATGAGAACAATTCTGCTCTCGAAAGCAATCATCTGTATATCTCCCAGACCTTCTCCTGTAGCGCCAACCCTAATAACACACCTGAACCTGAGCTGATCAAGGTCTTCATACTCACTAGAAACTTCCAGCCAAGTGTGTTGGAGCTACAAGATGTTGGACCTCTAGAAGGAAACTTGAGATCCAACCATGATACAATGTTTTTGTAATAATTGTTTATTATGATTTAACTGAACAGTTTTCTATTTTAATACATTTTAAAATGTAATTTACTCCTGTGATGGCAAAAAGCTGAACATTCAGACATGTTTTATTATGATCAGTGTTGAAAACTATTTTTTAGGATTCTATGAAGAACATGTGAGTAATTTTGGTAAAAATAGCAGTTTAAAGAGGAAAAAATTAGCCCTTTTTTGACATACCCTTCAGCTTTGGCATGAAATCTCTGAATCGAAATTGTTGCTGAAACCCTAAATCGCAGTTTTTTTTCTTGAAGAGCAGAGGTTTTGATTTCAGGTCAAGCATCTAAAATAGAGATATCAGCATTTGGACAGTAACAGGACCCAAAAGAATCTGACAACCAAGGGAGTCCAAATCTAATCTAACCGAAATTCCTAGCAACTACATTCCAAAGCAGTCATTCAATCCAATTTTGTCTAAAAGAGGGAAGAATCAAAATGCCAGGTCCTTTGTCTCTAGCATCAGCTGTAATGGATAATGTGTGGTTTAGGTTTTCCAGTACATTTTTATTATAGTCAGAAACAGGTTCCTCATTTACCCCCTGCTTTATGTCCTAAAAGTCACTCATGTTGGAAAACAGCTGTTAAACGTGACAAGAGATGTTTTTGAAGGTAATGAGTGTTACTCAACAAAATGCAGAGGCGTGACATTGAAAAAATGAAAAGAGCAAGCATCTTGATGCCTGGAGTGCTGGCCATATGTGAAGATGCTGGAGAACAGAGCCTTCAAAGTAACTGTAGACTTTTGATTCTCAGAATCTTAAAACAAATTGGTTTGGTCAAAAAGTTGATGCTAAAGCAATTCAAAGTAGACAAGGTATTACTTATGGCCATATTGTAGATGACTGATGGAGATTTACCACACAAAGTGTGTTAACTCAGAGGAAAGCGTGGAGTGATTGAGCGGCTAGGTGGATGGAGATGGATGGCTCAATGAGAACCCCCACTACCCACTGGCTTTGTGGGGGCCAGTGCTATTAGCATGTCCATGTAACAATAAATCGCCAATCCCACACACACACAAATTCACGCACACCCTCGGTGCTTCACAGCAATGATAGATGGGCCCCTTCAGCCCTGTGTAGGAACAGGGGTGTGTGTCGCTGTCAGTGTTCAAATTAAACCCGAGCCCCACCCAGAATCCCTCCCAAACACCTTGACTGAAGGGGAGGACACACAGAGAGCGCACAGAGGAAGCCAGAATTTTGTTTCTGTAACCTTTGACTCCCAGAGCCCATCAATAACCTCCCA
This sequence comes from Sinocyclocheilus grahami, assembly GCF_001515645.1. Classification (NCBI taxonomy): domain Eukaryota; kingdom Metazoa; phylum Chordata; class Actinopteri; order Cypriniformes; family Cyprinidae; genus Sinocyclocheilus; species Sinocyclocheilus grahami. The sequence goes on from NW_015505203.1 coordinate 1,098,509, forward strand.
GCAGCACTGAGAGAGGGAGGGTGGGCTGCCATCCATCTTCATTGGAGGAGAGGAGAACGTGCGCTCGCTGTCTCTCCTCTCTTCCCCTATCACTCCATCTTCTCCCACACGCTCACTTCACTTTCACTCACAACCTTTTGTCTTGTCAGTTCTCTCTCCTTTAACGTTCAGGTTGTCTCCTGTGAATCTCGATGTTGATGTACAGGAAATCAGATATGCAAATTGGCCGAGTTGAGATTTTCACCTCAACTAAAATAAACCGAACCAAATAGAAATGACAGTGAAACCAATTTCTGCTTCTAAAATGTTTTTAGAACAACAGAGCACTGAAAACTATGAAAAATTTGGTTTATATTTATTTAGGTTGTTGAAAGAAGTCTTTTGTACTTACCAAGGCTGTATTTACTTGATCAAACAGTACAATTGTGAAATATTATTGCAATTTAAATTACAATATTCAAATAGAAAACCACTAATACAGTTTATTGTAATATACTCCTGTGATGACGATGCCAAACTTTCAGCAGCCATTATTCCAGACTGCATTCGAATATGGCGATTGAACATTTTTTATTATCATTTCTTATGAGTTAAAAACAGTTGTGCTGCTTATTATTTTGTGGAACCTATGATCATTTTTTTTCAGGATTCTTTCATGAAAAAAAAGTTCAAAAGGACAACTTTCTTTGAAATAGAAATTTTTGTAACATTGTAAAAGTCTTTGTTTGATTTAATTTAACACATCATTGCTTAATAAAAGTATTATAACATTTTGACAATATTTTTTATCATGTTTTTCTCGGGTCTTACACTAAAACCAGGGGAACAGGCAACAATAGGATTTGAAGTACATAAACCACTTACGTTTCCCTAATTAAAGTTAAGGTGCTTATTTGACACATTGCGGACTTATTACACATGATCAGTGTAATAATCAGTCTTATTTTTACACTGGGGTTCATCCATCTCAATGCAAAAATAAGTATGCTTATAACATCAAATACAGCTTTGATCAGTTTGCCAAGTGATTGTTGGTCACTGTCCTGGTACTGAACAGATAAACTGCGGCATAGAGAGAAAGAGACAGACTGAGATTAGTTCACGGATCACCATATTTCCATAATCAGTCAGATATGAAGCCGTGGCAGACACTATGCAAACATCAAGCCACTGTTCTTCCCTCTTCTGCGTTTTCATTTGACCAATTTGCAAACACACTCACAGATTTTAACAATAACTTATATAAAGGCATATAAACATGCAGGGTTTTTTTTTACTCTCTTCCGTAAGAGACAAAGATCAATGGGTGACATGCTATCAGCCCTCGCTGTCGCTGGCAAACTGCTTTTATCTGTTTCATTTCTTTTTTTTCTTCCTTTTCTGTTCTGGGCAAATGTTTATTCTACGCTCCCCTGCACGCTATGTTGTCTCTCTGGATATTGAGACAGTAGTGAGACGGCAGTGACCTCACCTGACCTCTGCTGTTCCGGACACACAAAACAAGGCCAATTTTACTAGATACATTCAATGACTTTCCTAATGGAGGAGTTAGTAAAACAAATATTTCTAAAGTGAATTCATTATCAGATATCAAAAATACTGAATTACAATGCACCTCCATTCATCTTGGGTTGTTTTAACATTTTGACCATATTCTAAGGCAATACTGATCTAAACACAAGGTCTGCCTCAAGAAATGTTTGTACACCTAACAGACACAAGCATATACAGTATAATATTCCCATACGTTGCTAATAGAAAAGATCTACTGGATCTCTTAATATGTTCTGATAAAAAAAAAGTTGGAGTAATTTACTGAAATTGCTCTCTAATTATGTGCAACAGATTTACTCAATGGGATTTTTCTACTTTACAAAAAATAAGCCAAAAAAAAAACCTGGATGTTTCTCTCAGCATCTGAATATAGTTATATAGTGCTAACAACTTGGAATTATGCAGTTGCATGATTAAATACACATGTAGTTCATTAGTATTTCCCAGTACTTACATAAACATTTTAAATTTGATATAAAAATTAGTCATAATAATTTGCAAATTATTCCTTAATTATTCCCTAAATGTGCATGCAGAAGAGCATGATCTGCAATGAAGACATTTTCTCTAAATAATACATTATTTATCGGTTTCATCCTGATGTGTTTTTGTAGCACAACCCGGGCGATCGCAACATCTGTTGAAGCAAGAGATACAACATCTGTTTCTGGCAGATCATCCGTCTTCTTCTTTGTAATGGCCCATTTGAGGACACAGGACAATCTTTTTGTTCTGCTAAAAACAACATGCAAATGTGAAGCCTGATCTTGATCCCATCTTCTCTGTCATCTCTTTCCTTCTCTCTAACACACGCACAAAACTCAAATCTTTAACCAAACATTGCTGTTGGGGTATATGTAACAATGTAAAAGTCTTTACTGTGATGGTTAATGTGTCCCTGTTGAAAAAACTGTCCCCTCAACTTTTTTGAATGGAGGTATATGTACCGTATTTTTGTACCATGTGTGTGGTATTTTAGGTCAGGCTTAAAATGTGATGTGATAGGAGGTCCCCGCTCCTTTTCTCTATCCTTTGAGCAGTCCTTAGCTTGAAAAGGGTTAAATAACAGAATCAATCAATGAATGGATGTGAAGTCACCGTTATCCGTGAACGACCAGCATGAAATTACAGCCAATTGAAGGGTTATAGAAAACTTTCCAAGAGGACTGCATCACCAAATTCCCTCACCATGGGTTATATGACAAAAGTATAAATCATTCAAGCAAGTCCTTTATCTTGGACCGTAAGAAGAAACAATTCATCTTCAGTTTTACATTTGGCTCAACAGGGCCGTAACTGCCAGAACTTCCGAACTCCGCCATCGGTCCCGGGGCGCTGAGATGGGCAGTAGGAGGCAGGATTCATCATCCGGTTATAAGCTGGCACTGCTCGGTTCCTGAACCCCAACAAAAAGCCTGTCGCGCTCAAGTGAGCCCCAAAAGATTTGTTTTGCCCGACTCGCTCAAAACATGTGGGGGATCACCAGACCCGGAGGGCCACGGTGTCTCGTCTGAGAGGATGAAGGAAAATGTGTTTGTGGTGTGGTCACAGTTCAGTAACGTTCTCCACACACAGACATAAATGGTGGTGGCAGGGGGCATCTCTCACTGCATGATGGGACAGTGATCGCACAAAATTGGATAAGGCAGGTTTTGTGCCACAATGAAAAGGCGGAAGATGGAGTAAGATAGAGTGGGAGGAAGGGAAAGAGGAAAGAGTTGTGTACATCAAGCAGTTCTAGGTCATCTGAGGTCTCATCAAAAAGTCATGGACCACCATAATGCTCCACTGCACTGCTTTCATATCAACATTTTGAGGCTATCAGAGCCACTGACCTGTGGTTAGTGCACATCTGGACAAGTGTTATTAACAACTTAACCTTTTAAAAAAAATGTTAATTGAAATTAAATATTAAATTAAATGCTACCTTGGCGAAAAAACTGGAATAAAATAAGTTTAATAAAATCACTAAAATTGAAACAGGCGTCAATTAAAGCTTAACAGAAATAAAATTGTTACAAAATAATGTTAAAATCACATAGAAATACTAAAAATTATAATAAAATAAAAAAAACTATTTTAAAACATGAATACTATAATGGCATACAAATAATAAAAAAAACTCTCATGACCCTGTTCCCAAACTGAAAGTAAAATGCCATTAAAATTACAATTCAGATGCAAAATAAAAATACACATTCTTGATTTAATGCTACCTTGGCGAAAAAACTGGAATAAAATAAGTTTAATAAAATCACTAAAATTGAAACAGGCGTCAATTAAAGCTTAACAGAAATAAAATTGTTACAAAATAATGTTAAAATCACATAGAAATACTAAAAATTATAATAAAATTTTAAAAAACTATTTTAAAACATGAATACTATAATGGCATACAAATAATAAAAAAAACTCTCATGACCCTGTTCCCAAACTGAAAGTAAAATGCCATTAAAATTACAATTCAGATGCAAAATAAAAATACACATTCTTGATTCATTACTTATTTGTTGGCATTTGCTGAATTTATTAGTATTGTAATATTCATTAGTGGTTTAATATAACAATCTGTACAGCGCATCTCTCTGGAGTCAGTACTGTTCTCTACAATCAGAGCTGTCTGCTAAGGCTGAATGTTCTCATGCACGCTCGCGTTCACCCACCAGCACATGTCCATTCCCTGGCCATACGTCCAAGACCAGGTGCTGTGCGGGGGGGGAATGCCAATCAATGAATTCAAGGCACAGACAGAAAGAGCTGAATCCAGAAGACAGCTCAAAATTATTTTTCATGGCGCTCGTTCTGTCCCTAAAAATGAAGAATTCCATTTATCATTTAATGGTTTTGCATCCATTGTAAGGGACAGGCTTCAAACACACATCTTTTGTGTCAGTAAAATTGGAAATGAAAGAAAAAGCAAACTCCCTTTAAACACAACAATCTCTGCTAGCTAAAACTCTCAGGTCAATTTGAATAGAAAAACGTAATATTGCACCCTCATTCCAATCAGAGTAAATATCAAAGTTATGGGAAGACGACACTGTTTAAATACTAAAAGCAATTTATATTAGGTTTTAATGTACAGCGGTGTAAATAAACTCACACGACTGCACAAACAGAAAGAGCTGAATCCAGAAAACAGCTCGAAATAATTTGACGTGGCGCTCATTCTGTCCCTAAAAATGAAGAATTCCCTTTATACTTTAATGGTTTTGCATCCATTGTAAGGGACAGGCTTCAAACACACATCTTTTGTGTCAGTAAAATTGGAAATGAAAGAAAAAGCAAACTCCCTTTAAACACAACAATCTCTGCTAGCTAAAACTCTCAGGTCAATTTGAATAGAAAAACGTAATATTGCACCCTCATTCCAATCAGAGTAAATATCAAAGTTATGGGAAGACGACACTGTTTAAATACTGCTGTCAGCAGTATAAAGTGTCAGCATATAAATGTGCTGACATTAGCCTGCTCTAGTATGTTCCCCTACCTTACACATCTTCAGTCAGTTTTGGCATTGAATGCTGGCTGATATATTTGCAATTAATGAATACAAGAGACAAAAGCCTCTATTCTGCATATTTGAAGTCTAGTCAAATAACACCAAACCTTAATCTTAACCTGGTCATTTTCAAGACAATAGTAAACTAATCCTCTCCAAAACTGCCACACAGCTGTTGTTCTTTAAGGTATTAAGCTATAATCTATGTCTTTGCTGTAACAGACTAAAGCTGAAGTATGTCTAGTATACAATTACTACACTTGAAAGATTTAACAAGGGCACTAACTAGATTCCCTGTATTGAGAACTTCCCTCATTATAATCAGCACTCAAATGAACCCTAGACCCATCTGTGAGAATATTCATTTACATTCTCACACATATTAAAATGATAGTTCATCCAAAATGATAATTCTGTCATCATTTATCCACATATTCTCCAAACCTGTATGACTTTTTCTAATAGTTTTGGCTATCACTGACTTCCAATACAATAATTACACTTACAATAATATTATCTTTTGTGTTCCACAGAAGATAGAAAGGTTTGGAAAGAAGGGAGGGTGAGTAAATGATCAATTTAGGGCAACTATCCCTTTAAATTTGATCTGTTACACATTATGACAGCAATATTCAAGTCTAGTTCGTGTTCCAATTTCCTTTAACTTTGCAGCAACTGAAGTAATGTCCAAAAAACAGTGTAACTATAGTTGTCAAATTAAAAAATTAGATAATACTTTAGAACTACTGTAAAGGCAATTCAAATTGCGTGACAGGAGAACAGTGCTTTTGTAAGACGCTCAATACAAGACAATAAAAGGCAACCAAAACCTGTTTTAAAGAGCAAAATGTGATTTGGTATCCTTGATGTGTTCAGGTAGTCACATAGGAAGACACAGGCACGGGATGGTTTAGCAGGTGCACCTTTCAGAGAGGTGCGTTTATATGTGCATGTTAGTGCAAGTGTCTGTGTGGGAATAGTCCAACTAATGGAGGTGTGCAAGCGCAGTCCACACAGTCTGGTGGCAACTCATCAGGACGTGGGGCTGTGTGCTGATGTGATGGCTTTCTCAGGCCTGGTTGGTGGCGATGAGACTTCTCAGCTGTTTGACAACGGTGTCTATGAGCTTCTGCTTGTCCCGTTCGTTTTTACGGAACGGAGCGAACATGTTGTTCTTGCGGCTGGTGTCCTTCATCCTGCACACAATGAATGAAGCATAAGAGATCATTAGATTGCAAAAATAGGAAAAAATGGATTGGTTTCTTCCACTTGGACACTCTTGTATCTTCAGAATTAAATGCTCGTAACAGTAAATCAGAACAGAGAGACCAAGCAGAGAAAGCCTAACCAATCCAAGTTCGTCATTCATATGACCTGAGATGAATATGAAACAAGAGGGCCACTTAACCTAACATCATGTCGGTCACAGGGTGCTGCACCACTAAGGAGCTCGAGGAAGAGCACAGAGTTTCACTGTGTGGTTAAGAAAGGCGCTCCATATGGTGTTCCATGCAGGAGTCTTGGAGCAGTCCTGCATGGAGATTCTAATGAGCCTGCTCACTTTCCTGCCACTTGTGCCAAACGCTTCTTCTCAGTAGCCTGGAGATCACTGAGCCAATGCCTGCACATTCCTCTCATTTGCAACCAGACAAATCCTGGCCAAGCTCTCGGAGTTTGACAAAATACTGAAGTGACCCATCATCATTAAGGAAAGAAAAAAAAACACATTCTATTCTGCATAGTCTGTAGTCCTCAGTCTGAAAATTGCAAGGGGGCAAATTATGGAAAATAATATTTTCCTTGCTCATTTCAAACTGAAAACTGTTAAGTTTAACTTTTAAGCTAATCGTCAACAAAAACACTTTCAATTCAAAAGTATGGGGTCGTTAAGGTTTTTTTTTTTAACGATTCTGAAAGAAGTGTCTTATAATCACCAAGGCTGCATTTATTTGATCACAGTAAAATGGTAATATTGCAAAATATTATTACTTGTCTTAACACATTTTAAAGTGTAATTTATTTGTGGTGGCAAAACTGAATTTTCTGCAGCCATTACTCCAGTCTTCAGTGTTCCGAAATCTATATAATATACTGATTTAGTGCTCGAAAAACATTCCTTATTATTAATGTTGAAAACAGTCATGCTGCTTAATATTTTTGTGGAGTCCAGGATACTTTTTTCAGAATTCTTACATGAATAGAAATTTGAAGAGAACAGAACTTATATATAAATCTTCTGTAAAATAAATCTCTTAAATCTTATTTAACATTGTCTTACTGTCACTTTTGATCAAATTAATGTGACCTTCCTGAATACAAGTATTAATTTCCTTTCAAAAAAACTTTCTGATCCTAAAATTTTGAAAAGCAGTATTCATAATGTATATCATTTTTAAAAGTCCAGTAGCAAAAGAAAAAGGCCTGTTTAGGGTCAGACAGTATGGTAGAACGGGCCAAACCTTTTAATTAACATTCACAAACTTCAAGGAAACCATAAAATACAACAAAGTCTAGAATAAGGTCCTTATAAATACAGAATTCAAGTTACAAATATTGTTGAAGAGAGAGTCGATCTGCTACTGAAGCAATTTCATTATCACCACAGGACCAAATCCACTCACTCTACTTCTGTCAACTCATCCTGTGAGTCTTGTTCGCTAAAAGTATTAGGCAAGATAGCCATCGCCACGGATGCATGACTATATTGCCATAGTGAAATGCATCACTGCTTTATTACAGAGAGCCGTCTGTGATTACCATGTGATAAGAACCACCACCGCCTAGTGCGGAATTCTTGCTTTGTTGAGCAGGAGAGTTTGCAACTCGCTTCTGGAGTTCAACAAACAAGAGTGGAGATTGAGGAAGACGAAGTTTTAGAGAAGGGACGCTCAACTGGTTCTGCTTCAGGCAAGGATTTTACATTGGAGATTAGCTACCGACCCGACACAAGCAAAATTGTTCACTGTAAACTAAAATGATTAACACGGCACAGACCTGTCTTTATAGTTTGAATTTAAAATGTTTCTTGAATTTTGATGGTTTAATGCTCTTGGTTGGCGATAATTCACTGCACAAAAACATACTGTGGTCGGCACAAACCATGTTTATTCTCACTGTAAGTGAACCCTTATTTTCTTCTACCTTGTGTAGATGAGTACACTGGCCTAATGTGGATAGATGCTCTGGGGAACTAGGAGTGCCACTTAAAAATAAAAAAGCAAGCATTATCAGTGTACTAATCTAATGCATTCACTTTTGAAATTGACAAATAAATTGACACTCACAAGTCATTCATTTTCATGTTAACAATAATAAAATAGTAAAAATAAAATGGATCAATCATCTTAAATGCAACAATTAAACTGCATTTATTAAGCATTTACAAAACCATATTCTGTGTCCCTCACGTCCAAGTTAAAGTGCATTTTTACATCCCTGGCAACATGTACATATACAACTGAAAATGCTTGACTGACATAAGTTTGGTGCATTTCTATACTATATTTTTCTTATTCTACATTTTTCTTGTTCTTAATGTTAGAAAATTGTACATTCAACAAGTACCAGTGAAATATTGGATATCCCTGCAATGAGGTATGACACACAACCACATCACTGCTGGTCCACTTCTTCAGTTGGGATGCTTACTCCACTTAGAAACAATCAAGATTTTACTGGATTGAGTTTCTTAAAACAAATTAACATTACATTTAATCTTCATTTCCCCCTCTAAGCAACTAAAAAGCCTTGTCTTTTCAAGTACACTCCAATAAAGGAAAGCTTTTCTCCTCAACGAGCCAGTTGTGCTCTGATTCCAGATACACACACACGCGCACGCACACTGTATTCATGTTCAGTGGTGTGCTAACCCTCGCCAGGCTAAATAATACAGATCACTTTCACCGAGACAGAGGGGCAAGAAGGTAAGGCTGAGGTAAGTGCAGCACAAATGGGATCAGGCGAGTGTGTGTGGTTGTGTAATGCCAATCCACTGCTGCTTTATATCACAGATACAAGAGGACAGCCAAAAGAGGGAAGGAAGGAGGGAAAGAAAAAGTGAGTGACAGAGGAAAGCTGAAGTGATCGAGGTCACGAGTCTAGCAAATACACACATAAACAACATTGAGGAATGCATGCATCCTGCAAACACAAGGCGTTTTAATGACAGCATGCAAAACACTGACATTAACACTCACGCTTGTATATAATGTACAGTAAAAGTCATAATGTCATCCAAACCTTAACAAACATAACATACACTGAACATGCGAGTGAAAATTAAAAAAAAAAATTTGTTAAGAAAGTTCCAGGTATTATTTCACTCCAAAATACAGAAAAACAGAGATGTAAATAATATTATATTATTATTTTTGTGTGTGTTTTTATGTATTGTGTGTTTATACATACATACATACACAAACATAATGATTGATAAATAAGTTATCATTAATATATGCTGGGCAAAGATTTTTTTAATTGAATTTTTGAAAAAATGATTTTTTTTAAATGTAAAGTACATTATTAAAGTACATTGCAATTGTAAGTATCAGTATTGTTATATTATCATCATGGTAGCATTATTGTACTTAATTCTGTAGTATACAGTAAATATGGCTTCAATATTTTACATTATATTTAAAAACTAGATCACTGCATCTGGATAGAAAGTTTTTCATTACTGTATTACAAAAGTGAGATTTTTTTTAGTTATAATAATGGAAATCTAGGTATAAATTATGCTTTACGGTCATGAAAATAATGTCACAATACTAAAATCTTAAAAAGGGTTCATTTTCTACTAGGGCTGTCAAATCGATTATTCGCGATTGATTGAAACCAAAATAAAAGTTTGTGTACATAATATGTGTGTACTGTATATATTTATTAGGGCTGTCAGTTTAACGTGTTAATTAATTAGTTATGAAAAAAAAATTTACGCCGTTAGCGCACTGGCCCTGCCCCCAGACCTGTACGTCATCTTACATTTAGTACAGTTGACTGTTGACAAATGTGATGCAGGACAACAACTCCATAAATGCAGTTATGCCCTAAAATTCAAGATATTGGTGCAAAAAATGCCCCTGTATGTGTTTTTTTCTCATATTTATATCAAATGATAAGCGATACCAGCAGCGAGAGCAATATCAGACGAGTGCTGTTTATGTTCGAATACCACGAGTTTAAATGTGATTTTATACAACAGTTCTGTAAATAAAAAGTTGATATTGCATTATATTTTAAATACAATATTATGTTTTTTTTTTAACACAATATTATGCACAATTTTATATATGTATATATATATATATATATATATATTTTTTTTTTATATATATATATACATGTAGTATGTATGTGCATTTATATACACATAAATATATACAGTACACACACATACTTTATGTAAACACAAACTTTTATCTTGGAAGCGATTAATCAATTTGACAGCCCTATTTTTGACACGTATTGTTTTTTTATTCTTTTTCAGGGTGAAATACTACCTGGACATTTAATGAAAATCACCCATGTAAAGGGCACTTTCATCACAAACACCAAATGCAGAGTACTTACGACCGAGAAATCCTGCTCATGAGTAACATAATATGAGAGATGAGAGAAAAAATGGTTTGCCTCTGATCTGATGTCTTAACATAAGTGCATGTGGTTTGATGAGTGAGGAGAAGAGCGAGAGACCAGTGTGAGACTCACTTCTCTAGGAGGGCCAGAGCCGTGTGAGGATTGACTCGCAGGTACTTGCAGGTGGGTCGGCCGTAGTCAGCCAGATACGTGGACCAGTCCCACTGAGTGAAGAGATCCAGTAACTAAACACAGGACGGTGGCGATGCAGGGAAGAAAAGACAAAGAGAGATCATTAAAGTTCATTAAACACCATCGCTGGACCTTGTTAGATCAGGCCAGTTCACTTCTCCCAATGTTACATAAGTGAGCAGGGCCTCTTAAATTAGATTATAGAGGAGATGCAGGGGAAAGCAACATGACAAAGCAGGGGATTAGAGGAGAACGGAGGGAGGTTAAAGAGAGAACAGCCATTTACACTCTTTCACCCTGAATGCAGGGCTCTTTCTGACCCGGACCTGACCCGATAATGGGCCGGTAATGACCCGTGATTGACCCGGCCAGCTACTGACCTTGCTGGAGCCTGGCCAAAAATGCACCCCTCAGCACTGGCTCAATAAACAACAGAGCACATTCCTTCCTCCCAAACAAACCCACTCGCACAAACACACACATTTAGATGCAGATTCAGTGCTGGGAATGCAAACAAACACAATCAAACATGTCATCAAACTTGCAAAAAAGAAAAAAGCCAAATGACTATACAACAATCTCTGTATTCAATCGCAAAGATGCACAAAGGACGAAGAAAAAACGTGTGTATGAGGACATGGCTGTTAGTATGTTAAATTCATTATTTTAATTGAGCTACAGCAGGTTTTTGTGTAGTAAAGCTACAGTCTTCAGCTGTCTTTCCAAGTATATAGTGAAAATTTGTAGGATTAAATATACGTCACATATTGTCTTTGTCTTTCAGCATAAACACACAAGGCTGAGGACAATCAAAGTTTGATTAAAGTTTATATTTCCAAGATGAAGCCAAGCTAAATTGCATTATCTAAGTCTGTTAAGCAAAATATCAGCAACATTCCGTGGGTTGCTAAACTGCAAAATTAGCAAAATCTTGCGGGCAAAAAAGGTCAGTTTTCAATAGTGTATCAATGAATGAAGTCACTTTCAAACCAATGAGCTTTGTAGGATCTGTATGGGAAAATCTTTTGCTCTCAAGTGAAATTCCTGATCGTATTCCTGATGAAATGACTGGATTTCGCCTCACCTACAAAAACAACAGCAAATTTGACCGAATGATAATAAATGTAAAGTCACCTTTAGTCTGACTTCACAAAAAGAAAAAAAAAACTTGTACAATATCAGACTAAAGCAATTATTAAGTCCATCTGAAATCAAACTTGACAAACAACAAATTTAACCACCTGCTTTTCAAACCATGTGCACACACCCTGTGCGATGGCAGATAAGCACCTGCATAAGATAAGTGCTTTTTGGATTTGCATTCATATCTTGTTTGTTCCTTTCTTCTCTCTTCTTCCCGCTGGCATGGTCTGCACAGACCCACCAAGGGAGCAAGGCTGAGAAGCGAGAGAGAGAGTGTGAGAGAGAGAAAGAAGCCAGGTTTTGCCGCTGTCATTTGTAATCTGAATGCACTTGCATTCCACATAGTGCAAGCTAGTGTGTCAAACTCGTCCATGACCTGGGTTTCACCTTTCCGCTCTGCCTCTCTGCCCCGCCTTCACCTCCCAATGAACTTCCACTCGGTCTCTCTCTTTGACCTCAGCGTGACCCCTGACAGTGTTATCGGCCCCTCTCTGAACAAACAGAGGCCCATGCTGGAGAGGAGCTGGGGCAAGGGGGCGGGTGGGCGCTGGATTATCACTTCCTCTCATTCTTCTAAAAGAAAGAATGATGGAGAGAAAGGGAGGGAAGAAAGAAAACATGACGTTGCACATTGATGTGCTACTCTCAGTTCCCTCTCAGCTTCAGCGTCACCCCTCGTCCACACTATCTCTCCCCTCTCTGGGCCGTTTGGATGAGGGCTTATAACAGTTATTCCGACCGTCGTACTTGTTTGTTTGGAACGCAGCAGGAATAGCTATTCTCGTTAATAGCTTGGGGGTGTTGGGAATTGACTGCCGTGTTATTCTTTTTTCCCATTAGACTTGTTGCTCTTTCTGGCAGCGTCCTGGAAAAACAAGGTTTGATTTGCCACTTTACTGTTGCAATAAATCTAAAAATGCTCTGGTGGGGAGCTTGTTATGTAATGATCACCTATGCCCCAGTAACCTAGTAGCCACCTACAACGGATTGTGAACAACCAGCCGATGAAGTACAATTATTCATCACGACTTAATGAGGTCAATGTGAATGAGCTGCTATGTAATAGAAGGAAAACTAAGATGAGAGGATAACGTTCTTAACCTCGAAGTCAATTAGTTTTGTGTTCTCTAGTCACTAAAGTTAATGTGTTTTGTTCTCTTTGTGGCATCAGTGCGACTATCAGTTCAACCACGCCTTCTCCTCTCACTCCGTTTCTTGTTAGTTCTACTCTCACCTCTGGCTGCCCTCTGGCACTCACCGTTGTTTAGTGCATTCTAGAACTGGGCCATCAGCCTCAAAGGCTCACGCAGGCCAAAGTCAGTTGAGCTTGAGCCTGAATAATGATAACATTGATAATAACCAGCACAGAAAAAGCAATAACAATAACTCTCACCTAAAACAACCAGAAAAAGAGGCCAAAGTAAAACTTAGTAAAACATATATGTGGCTGCCCTATATTCAGAAGGGCCTACTCAGTTATCTGGCAGAGTAGCTTCAGGTTATGTCTTAAAGGGATCATATGGTGCGATTTCAATTTTTCCTTTCTCTTTGGAGTGTTACAAGCTCTTGGTGCATAAATAAGATCTGTAAAGTTGCAAAGACTAAAGTCTCAAATCCAAAGAGATATTCTTTATAAAAGTTAAGAGTTAAGTGTTCTAACACGCCCCCACATATCTACGTCACTATTTGGGTGGCGTTATGCAACTCTTCCCACATCTTCACGCAAAGAAAGAAGGCATAACTTTTATTCTCGCTGTAGTATTGTTGCTGCCGCCGCCATGTCGTGAAGGCACCGTGTGCTTCATTGCGAAAGCGAAACTACTTTGTTTGGTCTTCCAAAAGAGGACTATATCCGCTTCATCATGCCTGGAGCTGATCCGTGCTAGTCGCTGAGGAAATACTTCAACTTCACGCTGCCGATCGCCGGATCGGCTTTCACCGTGGACGAAGCGGAGTCCAGCCCAGTGTCGTCACATGTGGTTGCCGCTAGGAATGCGCGATATCTTATCGTTTGCAATATACCGATAAATAATAACAATACCCGCAATAATAACAATAAAGTCTAGTTGTTTACATATTTCTGTGTGCAACAGTGCGGAGCGACATCGCAGAAGGCGGACGTGAAATTGAGGAGGGCTGTACAGTGCACAAAAAATCAGTCTGAATAAATGTAGCAGCACGTGTGCGATACAGTTTTGCATGTGTATGAGCCTGTTTACAAACCTGTTGTCCAACAAAGATATAATTTATATACATGCCAAATTAACTTAATAGCATAGTTGAGTGTTTGAAATACTTCTTTTTGTGACCAGACGTGGTTTCATATTACAGAATGATAGTATTATATACAGTGATAAAAGCCATGTCAATTAACATTGCATTATAAATATGCTTTCCTTATAAAAATACCCAGGATTGAAGAACACAGATAAACCATATATTTTGTGAAATTGTATGTTTATTTTCCTCAAGTTTCATCAGTAAAAACGTCTCTATCTCCATTGTGCGTTTTCTTCAGCGATAACTGGATACCTTCCTGGAGCGTCATCAGTAGTATTACTTCTGCTATGGATATGTGGAGTTTCTGTGCAAGAGCGCCACAGAAGAAACAGGATTCCCTGAATTATTGTCATTGATATCATTATCGTAATAAATACCAGAAATATTGTGATATATTTTAAAGCCCATATCGCCCATCCCTAGTTGCCGCAGGCATCACAATATGGTAAGGGACGTAACATTTCCATCGCACGCTTGAGGAATTCGGCCAATCACAACGCACTGGATAGCTGGCCAATCAGAGCACACCTCGCCTTTTCAGACCAATGATTTTTCAGATGAGCTTTGTAAAAATCGAGCGTTTCAGAAAAGCGGGGCATAGAGGAGAAACAATAATGTACAGTATGTGGAAAATAATGTGTTTTTTTAACCTTAAACCGCATAAACACATTTCATTGCACCAAATACACAAAATAATGTTCTTTTTAGCAGCAGCATCATATGACCCCTTTAATAAAAATTTATTTTAAAAGTCTACTAAACATAGGATGAGTCACAATGGGCTGGAATGGGAGTTGTGATTTGAACCGCAGCAAATGGGCTCAAGTGCACGGTCGTAAATGTGAACGACGAGCAAATCCGATACAGATACAGCAGCAGTAAACGTAAAAATCGAGCGTTTCAGAAAAGCGGGGCATAGAGGAGAAACAATAATGTACAGTATGTGGAAAATAATGTGTTTTTTTAACCTTAAACCGCATAAACACATTTCATTACACCAAATACACAAAATAATGTTCTTTTTAGCAGCAGCATCATATGACCCCTTTAATAAAAATGTATTTTAAAAGTCTACTAAACATAGGATGAGTCACAATGGGCTGGAATGGGAGTTGTGATTTGAACCGCAGCAAATGGGCTCAAGTGCACGGTCGTAAATGTGAACGACGAGCAAATCCGATACAGATACAGCAGCAGTAAACATCTGCTGGGAGCAAATATGAGCATAAGAGATTCATAACATCTTCAAGTGCTCTGAAAGAAAGACGCCAGCAAAGAATAAATAAAACAACTGAAATCAAGAGGATAATCAAGTATCTTTGTTGGCCTCTTCAAATGATCTGCAAACAGTTTTTTCTGATCTACTCATCAAAAATTTTGAATTTTCCTAGTTTAAAGGCCTAGTTCACCCAAAAATGAAAATTCTGTCATTAAATACTTACGGTCATGTTCTTCCTAACCCATAAGATTTTCATTCATTTTTTATTTATTTGTCCCTCTATTGAAGTCAATTCCTCCAAAACGTTTTGATGCTTAAATAACAAATATTTGATCAATGCACGTACAGAGAGCAAATGGAAATGGAAGATCAACAGTACATGCTTGATGCGAAAAATTCTGTTTGGTTCTCACATCAAGCACGTTTGAGATTATTTTCATCATATTTGATGTTCTCCATGTATGTGCATTAATCATGTTTATTTGTGAATAGAAACATATATCTGCTCACCATATAAAGTAATCTTCATTTTTGGGCGAACTATCCATTTTAACTGTTCAATTATATATGTCTATGACATTTATCACTGATTCCCTGTCAAGTGTTTCAATACCTAATTTCCTTCAAATCAACATTGTGTTGCAGCATTTTCAATAGGAGTAAAAAGAGATCGAAGCATTTTGACGAGCAAGTTTGTTGGGTCTATGGCTAATAGAAATTGTGGAAAAATCAAAGAGTGGGTTGAGAAACTTCATAGAATAAATAGCAACTGTGATCCCCAATCATCCTGTCCACCCTGAGTCAATTAACAAGTTACGAACTCACAACTTTTAAGATGCCTAGTTAACATCCATGCATTCTGATCCTTATAGCATCACCGCTTATGGTCATTTTTAGATATTTTTTGTGGGAAATCTGTTAACGTTACTGAGGAAAGTTATGAAAAGAGTCTTATCTTAAAATTGACCTGTGTAGATATAAACAACATATAATGAACAGGTCTGAATCAAAAACACTTCGCTCAGCTATCCATGGTTCTGGATCATGTGAACGCAGAGAGAGGAGCGGAACGAAAAAAAGGGGGAAGGAGCAGCAACTAAAGCATCATTCAACATCAGTCAAAGTTCACCGGGAGGAAAATGATAAGCGGTATCTGGGTACTGAAAAAAAGGAAAAGTGGCTCCCTGTTTCTCAAGCCATATTTCAGTCCGCACAGTAGTAGCACACAGAGATCAGAGGTTATCCATAGAGGTTATCTTGGCTTAAGCTTCATCCACGCTAAAGCGTCCAGCAAAGCAGCAAGCAGGAGACACTCAAACACAAATCTCAGGCTATGCAAACATACACGCTCTTAACTGTTGGGAAAAGATACTCATGTCAATCATCAAGGATTAACAATGTTGAACATGTGCTTTCTTTTCTGTCTAAAAACACTTTTAAATGACACAGTCCTAGAAGCACCAGTGCTGGAGATAACAGCAACTGTCAATCAAAACAAGAGAAAGAGTAAAAGAAGATTAAGAGGTCGAGACCAAAAAAACAAAACATAAAAAATAAAGGGATTCATAATAAAAAGACGACGATGTGGAGGAGGAAGAGAAAAATGATTGAGAGGGAAAGGAAAAGGAGGCAGCAAGGAAGAGCAGGAGAAGAAGAAGAGGGAGTTGTTGTGCAGGATTCAGATGAGACAGGTCAAAGAGAGGGAACAAAAATAAAGGAGAAACATGGTCAGAACTTTACAATAAATTTCAACTCATTATCTTTAGTTAATATGGGTATATAAACTAACAATAGAAAAAAACACATTTTAAAGCATTTATTAACCTAGGTCGATATTAACATTGTAATATGTGAACCTGGACCACAAAACCAGTCATAAGGGTCAATTTTTTTTAATTGAGATTTATACATCATATGAAAGCTGAATAAATATCCTTTCCATTGATGTATGGTTTGTTATGATAGGACAATATTTGGCCGATATACAACTATTTGAAAATCTGAAATATTGAGAAAAAAATCTAAATATTGAGAAAATCACCTTTAAAGTTGTCCAAATGAAGGTCTTAGCAATGCATATTACTAATCAAAAATTAAGTTTTGATATATTTACAGTTGGACATTTACAAAATATCTTCATGGAACATGATCTTTACTTAATATCCTAATAATATTTGTCATAAAAGAAAAATCGATAATTTTGACCCATACAATGTTTTTTTGGCTATTGCTAAAAATATACGCCAGCGACTTAAAACTGGTTTTGTGCTCCAGGGTCACATATAACAAATTGCAACAGATAATTTCTACCGTCTTGTGACATACATCTGAGTGAATCGGATTATCGAAATTAAAAAAATGAAGGATGAAACTGGTGAGGTTTAAACTGACTAAATGATTAGGTTGTCGTTTCACTGGAAGAGTTTTGATTAAAAATGACAAGATCAAAACTCTACTTTACACCCTGTGCTAAAAATCTTGGTGTTCTTTTTGATTGCAAGCTGGGTTTTGAGAAACAAATGAGTGCAGTGGTCAAATCAAGTTTCTTCCACTTACGGCGTTTATCAAAAATAAAATCTTTACTCTCTATAAATTAGTTTGAACAGATTATTCACTTGTTTGTTCTATCTCGTTTAGATTACTGTAATTCACTATACTATGGTATAAGTCAGTCCTCTATAATGCATTTACAGATGGCCCAAAATGCTGCTGCAAGGTTGCTGACAGGCAGACGGAGGCTCGATCACATCCCATCTCGCACAATTCTTATTTCACTAAACTGGTTCCCAGTCAAATTTAGAATTATTTTTAACGGGTTTTGAGAAACAAATGAGTGCAGTGGTCAAATCAAGTTTCTTCCACTTACGGCGTTTATCAAAAATAAAATCTTTACTCTCTATAAATTAGTTTGAACAGATTATTCACTTGTTTGTTCTATCTCGTTTAGATTACTGTAATTCACTATACTATGGTATAAGTCAGTCCTCTATAATGCATTTACAGATGGCCCAAAATGCTGCTGCAAGGTTGCTGACAGGCAGACGGAGGTTCGATCACATCCCATCTCGCACAATTCTTATTTCACTAAACTGGTTCCCAGTCAAATTTAGAATTATTTTTAAAATTTTATCCTTTGTTTGTAAATCTCTGCATAATCAAGCCCCATCATATCTCTCTGAGGCAATCTCTACTTATAAGATCCAGTAATCTTGGTCTCCTGTCTGTTCCTAGATCGAGGCCTGTTGCTGGTCCTAGTCTGGAACAAATGACCAGCTTCTATTAGAGCTGCGCCCTCTTTGCCAGTATTTAAATACCTGCTTAAAAAACATATTTTGTCAATAGCTTTTATCTAGCCATGTCAATTATACAGTTATATTGCATTTTGATGTTTTGTGGTTTCTTATTTGTTTTATTTTAGCTGTATTGTACAGCACTTTGGATCAACCGGTAGTTGTGTGAAAGTGCTTTATACGTAAAAAATGTGGGAAACATGAATGATTATTATAATGATTATATAAATGCTGCTGAAGTGTTAACCATTATAATTTTATGATGTCTAATGCATTAACTAATAATAACAAATACCATTTTATTGTAAAGTGTTACTAAGATATTCAAGTAATAATCAAAACACAATCTTGCCACAATCTTAAAGGCATAGCTCACTCAAAAATGAAAATTCTGTTATCATTTACTCATCCTCATGTCACTCCAAAGATTTAACGCTTTCTTCTGTGGAATGCAAAATAAGATATTTTGAAAAATATTGTATTGTTTTTTTTTCTTTTTTGTATCTGTACCATGAAAGTCTAATCTTATTTTGACACCAATGTTCTTCAGAAAATCATCTCTTGTGTTCTGCAGAAGCAAGCAAGTCATACAGGAACATGAAGGTGAGTAAATCATGGCTTGAGAAATGGATCAGCTATTCTTTAAGTGCTATTAATATGAATGTTGCTGTATATTATCATGTCAAAACAGTGGCAGTGAAGTATGTCTATAGGGTGTACCAAAAAGAGACTATACCCTGAACTGAACTCCAGAGTGAGTAGGGCATAGTAATGCTCTCATTCAAATAGAATTCACCTTGCACTGAACTCTAAACAGAGGAAAATCTGAGTTTAAAAATGAACAATGACCACTTACCATTGGTCCACTCTGCTAGGATGCTGGTGGGGCTGTGCCACAACTGAGTGGCTCATATAATTACATTAGGAGAAGCAGAGACCTACATGATTAGGTCAGAACAGAAGTCTCAAGAGGGCTTCAGAGAATTTCAGATGAGCAAAAGCTCAAGCCCGAAGTATTCTGACAGCCGTAACTCGATTAAAGGGTACAAGCATCTCTATGTCTAAATTTAAACAAACACAGACCGCAAAATACAAAGAGTTCATGTGAATAAGGTTCCACCTTTTCAAGTCAATGACAATACTAAATTGATACAGAGTTTTTACTCTTACTGGGTGTGTGTAGAACAAGTCACTACAGGACACTGCTAATCTCTAACTACAAAATGAACATTTGCTGAGGAAACTGTAAGCAGGTCCAAAACGCACGAGGGAGGTTGGGGTCAGTGGGTGGTCAAGATGGCAATGGTTGCGGTGGCCGATACACTTTGTCTCTAAGCTGAACCCCACTAGGGTCATTGTTCTGTTATCAGTCCTTTTCGCTCTGTTAGCAAGCCACATCTGGGACAAGTGAAAACAGCCCTCTTCCTGAGGCCGCAACGTCTGAGGAGCCATAGTCTGGGGAAGACTTGGCCTCAAACTTACCTTCCTGTCCTCTTCAGACAAGGAAGAGTTATCTCGGGGGTTATGGTGTGGTGAAGCGGTCACAGAGACCTGAGGAAAGTGGCTAAATCCCACAGAACGCAAAAGAGTCTCATTTCTGAAACATTTAAAGATTTCAAATAGCTGCATAAGTGAACCTTAGAAAAAGCTGGTTCACTGAAATCTTAGTAAAATCAGATGACAAACTATGACAGAAGTATTACAAAAAGTAATCCAAAACATGTCCAATATTAAAATAAAAATAAATGTATAACTATAATTTTTTTATATATTACATTAATTATAAGGTGCTACATAGACAAGGGTCACAGAACAGTTGATTTGGCACGTCCCTCTGTATACTCTCTGTGACCTTCTGGCTGACTTGTTTTGACACTTATTTTAATAGAGTTAAAGACTGTAATTCATGGACATTTGACAGCGTTTACGTTAGCCTAGGGGAAGAGGTGGCCTCACTTTCAACTTCCTGTCCATTCAGAAAAGAGAGTTATTGCCAGGTCAAAATGACAACAAAACAGTCACAAGCCCTTTCGGTCGAATGCAGGACAGATCATCTAAGAATGAGTGTTAATAAATGAACGCACAACATCTATGGATGAACAGTAATGTCTCACAGGTGGAAGATGAGCTCATTCTCACTGTCCATTTCTCCACACAACCCTTTTAAGGGTGTTGCTGGGTGGTAATTAATAACTGTTAGACTGAAAAACTTGGCACTGGCCTGGGGAAGACATGACCTCTCTTTTACCTTCCTGTGGATTCCGACAAGGTAAAAGTTATTGCTGGAGCAGCAGTGTGACAAAACAGTCAGAGCTAAGAGCTGGTAGCAAGAATCTAAAAGAAGAGCTGAGAGGAACACAGAACAGAAAAAAAGAATGAGGTTGAAATATTTACAACAGAGGTTTTAACATTCTTAAATACATGCAGTCAAAATAATGTTCTATGTACGGTGGCCGAGAGAGCTCAACGCGCTGCAACTTCAGAAGACACAGGCAAATAGAAAAAGCACCAGCAAATCAAGAAAACATCTTCATCAGTTTGACAGCAGGTGCTGCAAATTCTCACAATGCAAACAAATAAAGAAACGCACTGCAAATGCTCACAACACAACCAAATAAAGAATTGTATTTGCAGCGCGTTTCTTAGTTTGGTTGTGTTGTGAGCATTTGCAGCGCGCATGTTGTCAAATTGATGAAGTTAATGTACTCAACACTGACATAGACTACTTTTATTCTGAAGTAAATATATAAAAAAAGAATTATGAAGATGTACACGATAGATTTGTGCCTTCACATTACAGGAAAATTCTAATAATTGAGGACTGATTGAGGATTTATCAAAAGTGATGGTAAAGATTTTACAAATTATGAACTTTAATTTATTTTTTTAACTATTCATGAAATAATGCATTATGGTTTTCATAAAAGTATTAAGCAGCACAACTGTTTTTAACTTTGACAATAATAAGAAATGATCCTTGAGCACCAAACCAGCATTTGGTTTTACTATTTTTACTTAGATTTGATCAAACAAATGCAGAATTAGTGAGCACAGGAGACTTTTAAATTTATTATAGATCCCAAACATAAACAGTAATGTATATGTATACACAAAGACATACAAATAGTAGAGTAGTTTTTTTTTTTTTTTTTTATCAGAAATTGTGATGTTAAACAATTTCTGTAAAAAAAAAAAAAAAAAAAGTTGAAATAACTGCTTTTAAAGGTCTGTCTTTAAAGGTTTTGTAAGCTAGTGCAGAAAAAGCACTTTGCCTATGGAGAAAACATGGGCTTTTTACTTTCGTAACTTGACTAACATGCTTTCTTCCAAAATGCGCTAAAACAGGATGAAATGCTGTGGAATATTCAAATATGAAAAGGAAATTCAAAACAGCTTTATTACGAGCATGACACAGTGTCTGTTGTTAAGGCGGATCCATCCAGAAATCATATTGGTGTCAAGGGTGTCTCATCGTTCACGTTTATAAGAAAAGAGCCTTTTTAAGGCTTACAGGAAATGGACGAATCAAAACGACTCTTGCAGCTGCTGTAAGAAAATGAAGATGGAATGTGGATCTGCGTGTGTTTGTTTGTGCGTGTGGTGTGGTGACAGACAATAAACCAGCATTACAGAACTCCTACCCCTTTCACAGGGCATGAATAACGATATAATCTGATCAAAGGCTTTTTTGGTGATGGCGTGGTGCTCTCTCTATAGACGTGAACTCTGATAGCCCTCATGATCAGGGTCACCAAAAGGCTACAGACTGAAAAGTGCTTACTCATGATCACCGCAGTATGAAGACAAACAGATAAACAGCTGCCAAAGTAAGGGAAAGAGAGAGTGAGAGAGAGAGAAAAACAAAACAAAATGAAACTAAGGGTCAGGTTGGTGCTTGTTATCCTGATGGAATTCACCAAATCCTATTTACCTTACTTAATGGCAAACAAATTGGCATTTGTAAATGGCCTACAACACATTGCGCTTTCCGGTAAGAAGGTGATGAGGGTTGAGATGGAGGTTATTAAAGAGGCAAGACCGGTAAAACAACCTCTCCGTCAAGCCTTTAAGTACAAATTCACAGAGGAGAATGAGAAAATAAGTAAAGAAAAATAGAGGGAAAAGAAAGAGGGGTAAAGAGAGAAAAAAGGAGAGAAGGGGAAAATAATACCAGGCTCTCTTTTCAGTACCCCCGTGCTCTCCCGTGAGGGCATAGCCCCTGGCGCGGGACTGATCTGAATGGAAGATGAAGTGGTATGGGGTGAGGGGCTCAGACTTTAGATCCCGCCTGACTCCCTGACTGGACCAAAGCCAAGGTTACTCTCTCTCTCCTGCTTTCCAGCATGTATAACATGCATAACACACACAGACTTACTGCTTTACCATACAACCCCACCTCGGCCTGCCAATACTTACTGAGCCTGCGAGAGACGGAGAGGGAGAAAGAGTGAGACAGATAGCACGTCAGGCTTATCGTCCGCTGGCTCCGAGGGAATGCGAGCAGGGTCGGCCGGAGGCCACTGGACTGGCCCACCCCCTACTCGCTTACTCTCTCTCCCTTGGACGGAAAGAAAGGCGGAAGGCTGGAGAAAGTGATTACACCTGGTCTGGTTCTGGCTGTTAACTAGAAGAAGATCAGCCAGCATGCGCCAGGGCCAGGATGAGTTCACTGTCCAAAACGCCACATTCATCCATCTTCCCGCTCGCTCCCCTGGGCTCTTTCCTCATCACTTAGAGTTGTCAGCTATTTGCTCTAAATAGTACAATGAATGAAGTTTGCAGTTAGCATGCATAAACAGCAATTTGTGCACATTAAAAATATTAATATGCACAACAATGTTGCTATGTGCATGAAAACAGTGATAAAAAACGAAGACTCCAAAAGAAAAGAAAAAGCATTGCTTTCAAAAGGCTAACAAAGATGTTCTGTAGATCAGATATGTAGAAGTGATCAATCATGAGCTGTTGTTTTTTGAGACGTTCCAAATGTGTAAGTTGCTTTCTAAGTTGTAATCTATCTATCGGAAAGCAAAACCACTGAATAGCTGCAGGGTATATTTATAAATATTAATTTCATAACAGTATTCATCAGTAATAATCAATAAAAAGGAATGATAATCATCAATAAAAACAAACATCTACTTGTCTCCACCTGCAGTTAAATAATTAAACCCTGGTATGGCGTTTGTTCCCCATTTATTGTCTCCTTTACAGCCAGATGTTCTGCACACAGGAATACTGAGCACAGGAACATACAATTCACGCAAACTGACTAAAACAGGGCTCCTAGGGTGTAAGTTACCAGAACCAAGGGCCAGAACTGAGGGAAAACCACAGATATGTGGGTCCCATAAATGACCCCTATATCCACACCCAGCCACACTCTCACAAAAACATTATATTCTACACATATGAAAAGTGGTGGAGCTCCAGTCCAGCTGATGGACAACAGGATAGTCTGTTTTGATCTGGAGTATTTTACATGTATTTTAGAAGCAGTGTAATTTAAGGAGGTAATTTACTCACTCTCATGCTGTTCCAAACTAGTATGACTTTCTATGGAAAAAAAACTTTTGACATATAAGAGGTCATTGAACTATAAAAACATCCTGTAAGTTTCAGAATCAAAACTTTCTTGTTAGTCTAAAAACAGCTTCTATAAAAGCCATTCTGCCAAAACGACAGCTTGTGGAATGTACCGCTCTATAATGTAATAGTGTGGCTAAACACCACCTCCAAAGAAGAAAATCAATGTCTGCTTCTACATCACTGCCTGTTTAGCCCTGCCCACCGATTTGCACATGTAGAAAGTAAATAGAGAGAGAGGCAAACGCAGGTCTAGAGACCAAACGGCTCCGAAGACAAGACAACACTGCAGTGCCAAATTGTGGGAAAATGCAGTCTTTGCATTGCCTTCCTTCTGATCCAAACATCAGGAGAGAGTGGATGAACTTTAATTTTAATGAGATTCCAGACCGCCTCAGTAAGAACTTGGTCTTTTGTTCACTTCATTTTGCCAAAGATTTGTGCAAAACAAGGCACAATTTGACGCAGGACTTTTCAGAAAGATTGAAACTAAAAGACAATGCTGTGCCGACATTACTGACAACACTGTTCGATTCTATCCGACAGTAAAATTGCACCACACAGCTGTGAGGAACTGTTTTTATTACGTAGTTACTTCCGAGTCTACAATCTGCCATGCCAATTCAGTGGGTTCTAATGAGGGGGGTCAAAACAGGACAGAAAATAGCCTATTAATTCTAAATTATGATTTGGTCTGTTTTTGACCATACAATGAAAGTCAATGGGGAAACTATTCAAGACGACTGATATTTTTGTCATTGTTCACTCCTAGATCAAATAAAAGCATTGATCAACTCACACAACACCATCAAATACGCCAACACACACCTCAAACGTCAACTAATGTCAAATCTTATTGGTTAACACGTCAAGTGGCCAAACATATTCAAGTTTGTGTTCCCATTTTTAATGTAGACTGAATGTGTTAACCAATGTTTTGTTTTGATTTGACAGTAAAAAGGCTTAATTTTTGTTCATCATACAAAGTGATCTTGTCACTTCAGATATACCAGTTAGTTGTATGGTTCAATTTCAAGTTACTTTAATGTCCTTTTTCGGACCTTGAAGAGTCTGGATCCTGTTGACTTTCATAATATGCTGAAACTCTCTACAAAATATCTCCTGTGTTCCGCAGAAGACAGACAGTGATAGAGGTTAGGATCAAAATTAGGGGGATCTTTTTAAGATTCCTTGATCTTTCACATCATCCACTGCGCTTTTATATACGAGAGAGAAATACAAAAAAGGGTAAGCTGGAGAAGCAGGAATCGGTTGACAGTTTGTGTTCATGCTGGAGTGAGAAAGAAGATGCATGTCAGTGCCATCCTCATAGGGCTGAATGGGACCCTGCCGCAAAGAAAGATGTCAACCCCCTGCTCAGAGAATATCTGCTCCCTCACTGACTCCATACAAGTAGGGCAGCTCATCCGTCTGACCCCTGGAGACCTGTGACAGCACCTCAAACAGGCCTTTCACTGACACACACCAGCACGCCATTGAGAAGGAGCAGGGGGGATGGATTTAAGCGTGACACACTCACTGGGCATTGAGAGGAAGCAAATGGGGGACGATTAAACTGTGACACCTGTCACTGGCTTGTTTAGGTCGACTATGGAGAAATGGTCTGAGGAGAGCGCTGCCTGTGACGTTTCCTTTTCTTTCTCCTTCCTACATTTCCACTCCTTCTCATTCGTTTTTTACTTATTTTCCATAAGCAAAGACAGGAGAGCTGGTTTGCTTGTACAATCGAAGTTCTGTGGTAGTCTTCATTCTTTCAAACGTTCTATCTCTCCCTGAAGGAGCCACACAAAGAGCTGATCTGTGGGAGGCTGTAGCTGAACAGGGTGAGGAGAAGAGCACAGCCCAAATGGTTTCATCCTTAATCTCTCTTTCCTGCGCACCTTCACTGCCGTCTGTCTGACCTCAGCTACTGAACCAGGCAGGTTAGGGTTCAGGGAGACTGCGGTTGACCGAGAGGCTCCATTAAAACCACAAACACGCACTCAGGCTCTGGTTCTTCCTACTGACATCACTTGAAGGGAATGTGGGACAGAGGGGTTCTTAAAATCTCCCACCACCCCCAAAGGTTCCATGGTTCATACAATCATTGAACTGTCAGTGGATTACAAGAAATTGACTGGAAATCTTATTACCTGTGAAACATGATTTTATTTTTATCTGAATTTGGGCCTTTCGGTCTCTTTTGCAGTGGCCTAATGTGTTTGATCAAAATAATGTTTCAGAGCTCACAATATAAGCAACATTTAAAGGGACAGTTCACCCCCCAAAAAAATGAAAATTCTGTCATTATTCACCATAATGTTTTTCTGAACCTGTATGACTTGCTTTCTTCTGTGGAACACAAAAGATAATATTTAAAAATGCCTCTGTGCTTTTTTTCCTCTATATAATAAAAGTCAGTGGGGTCCAATGTTGGTTTGAATTCTTCATCTTTAACTACATAAACACAAAAACAACACTGTTAACTGCATTGATGTGTGTATAAGGGAAGAATGTGGCATAACAGTTGCAATCACTCAGACAGCAGATTGACACTTGATTCCCTCTCCCAAAAGCACAAGTTTGACAGGGAAATACCAGCTGGAAATCCCACATCTAGGTAGATTTCGGTTTCATTTTCCAAAGCAACATTTATTTTCACCATAAGCTCATTCATCTCTTAGCCAGTATTTCTACTCCTTCAGTAATGATCACGTTACGCCTTGACATTAATCAGTGTTTAGTGGTAGTTTGCTTTCATTTTGACTTTTTAAGCTGCAGGGTCATAACCTTTCGCTTTTACTTGACTAGAAACTGTTAGTTGAAAATCATGTCATGTATAGATCCATTTTTCCCCAAAGCCTGCATGTTGGTACATGCTGAGCAGCAACTGCCTGAAACTAAATGTCACATTGATACTGTAAATGTAAATGTTCCTTGAATGGGACACTCCCGTTAATCATTTCTCTGAACCTGCTCTGAACTTCCTCCAATACCACAAACAATATGAAGATTAATTATAATGTCACAAATCAGAAAAAAAAAGAGTTTACAAAAACTAATTATTACAACTACTACAGGAAATATACACTACCATTCAAAATCTGGGATCGGTCTGATTATTATTATTTTTTTTTTTAAGAAATTAATGCTTTTATTCAGCAAGTTTGTATTAAATTGATCAAAAGTTACAGTATAGACTTTCACGTTGTTACAACTGATTTCTATTTCAAATAAAAGCAGTTTTTAAACTTTCTTTTCATTAAAGACTTCTGACGAAATGTATCCGTTTCAACAATACATTAAGCAGCATTTTTTATAAAAAAAATAATGTTTCTTGAGAAGCAAATCAGCTTATTTTTAAATAAGTAAATAAAATTTTAAACTTTTAAATAAATTCAGCTTTGCCATCACAGGAATAAATCACAATTGAAATATATTAAAACAGGAAACAGTTATTTTGAATTGAAATGATATTTCACAATATTACTGTTTTTACTAAATTTTTGATCAAATAATGCAGCCCTGGTGTTTTTTTTATTTTTTATCTTTGAATCTTACTGACCCCAAACATCTGAATTGTATATACTTAACACTAGGGCTGGGTAAAAAAATATCGATATCTCGATTTTAATCGATTCTCGTTTTTACGAAACGATATCGATTCTTAAATCCCAAGAATCGATTAGTCTAGCCTGTTTTCAGTTAATGGATGGAACATTGAAGCGCACCTCCCATCCAATAAATCGCAATAAGCATTGTGCGTTGATACTTTAAATATGAAACAAAGTATCAGATTTCAATTTATGTCCATTGTATTGCAGTATTTAAACAATAAATGCCGTTTTGGCGCGGTTTAATCTGGAGTGACAGATCGCTGTAGCGCCTCAGTTCAACAGACGCAGCAGCGCGAGGCGCACGTGAACTGATCATCTCCTCCACATTAATACCAGCTTCAGCACAAAATAATCATGACTAAACATCCGAAGGTAAGTTAAAAGAAAGAGTACAACTTTACAATCTGTATCCTGTCTCAAGTAATCGCTCAATCAGTGTTTCAGCCGAGCAAAGAAGTCAATATAACAGCTTGTAAACAATGTCACGTAAAGTCACATTTACCTCAGAAAGCATATTTGGTGACCATAAACTCGATAGTCAGCCAGAAAAATTAACTCTAGAGAGGAGCATTTTACTAAATATATACACCCTATAACATTCATTATATTTTTTATTTATGTTTGAATAAATTCTTCCAAGTTTTTATGACAGCCACTATTTAATAAATGTGTATATTTTAAAAAACTAACTGAAGTAATTGTAACTTAATTATTATAAAAACTTAATTAAGCGCAATTTAAGCAGTTGTACAGCACAAATCGGTCAATTTTAACCTTCAATATTATAATGTAGTAGCTACCAACTGACTCTCATGTATATTTTAGTTGAGAGATTTTTTTTCCTTGAGAAAATTTGGCACGTACTGTACCTGATATGTGTCCAAAATAATCTATATTGAATCGAATCGGTAATCGAATCGAATCGCAAGTAAACGATTTTGGAAAATAATCTAATTGCGATTTTACCAATATTGCGATTGCGATTTAATATGCAATTATTTTTTAAAGCTCTTTGTGTTCTGTATTATTCAACAAAGACAAGCTACAAATCATTGTATAGTATGACCAACACAATATGAAAGTGAAAAAAAGTGAAAGTGACGTGACATGTGGCCAAGTATGGTGACCCATAATCGGAATTAGTGCTCTGCATTTACCCATGTGCACAGCAGTGAACACACACAAACCGTGAACACACACAAACCGTGAACACACACAAACCGTGAACACACACAAACTGTGAACACACACAAACCGTGAACACACACCCGGAGCAGTTGGGGGTTTGGTGCCTTGCTCAAGGGCACCTCAGTCGTGGTATTGAAGGTGGGAGAGAGCGCTGTACATTCACTCCCCCCACCTACAATTCCTGCCGGTACGAGGCTCTCGTACTCATAACCTTTGGGTTATGAGTCCGACTCTCTAACCATTAGGCCACGACTTCCCCAATATTAGATAGATTAAACATAAATGTTCTTTTCTGTAGGCCAGGGATGTTATAAGTCAAGTTATAAGTCAAGTCAAGTCAAGTCACCTTTATTTATATAGCGCTTTTAACAATACAGATTGTGTCAAAGCAACTGAACAGCATTAATTAGGAAAATAGTGTCAATAATGCAAAATGACAATAGTAAATGTTATAGGATATTACGATATTACATATAGGATGTTACGATGAAATTAGGTGATGCATGAATTGATATGAATGACATTTTTATTTAACAACTACAATCACAGTATATTGTCAAATCACACAAACTAAAGTAGACTGCAGAAATATAAAAACAAATCTGTTGCTTTACCACACTACTTTAGGTAATTCAAAGTCACTGTAATAAACATATGCAAACATGTGGACTGCACTTTTTAAACACTGTCTGTTAACTTTAGACCAGTGGTTCTCAAACTTTTTTGGTCCCGTCCCCCTTTAAACCTATAAAAAAGGACATCCCCCCTGACATTAAATTGATGCCTTGTTCTATTTATGACGTACTGACACAAAGTTAAAATGATTTGCAATGGTCACTTTGTCGCGTCCAGTGTAGAGCTGTTGCGGTGCGATGCGACAACTGTAGCGTCCGGTATAGACACGGTGAGTGAAGCCGAGATCAAGATTTTCTGCATTTAGCTTTTAAATGACCAGCACCTGCCTGGGTCTGTGCGACTTCATCTATGGCTTTTCTCTTCCCTTTCACAAACCGATCCATCTCCCATTCTAAGTTATGTCCTTTGGCTGTTTACTGTTTTATTTCTTTTCTTTTTCTGCAGATGGCCCGCGCTCGACTTGAAGCAGCGCTGCTTAGACCGATGGGTGTGTGTCATCAAAGTACTGCGAGAGCTATAAGAGAGCGGATGTCTCCTTATGCTTTCTCTCGCCATACTTTGATGTCATACACCGATCGATCTTCAAGTCGAACACACCTCTTTACTCTGACGTGTCACGTGACCGAGTGTAATCGCAGCTTCTGCGATTCAAAAATCGTGTTTTTTCATATTGCGATATTATCGCAAATGCAATTAAATCGTTCAGCCCTAATCGCAAGCTTGTGAATGAGAATTGAATCAAATCGTGAAATTTGTGTCAAAACCCAGCCCTACTTAACACACACACACAGGGCAATATTTAAACCTCAAGAGAGCCTGCAATATTTAAATGATATACATTATGTTCTTTTAAAAAATCGGCTATCAGCTACACAAATAAGGACTTCATCTTGAAGTTTGAAAAGATGAACAAAATTGCTCGTTTTGTTACGAGAAGTCTTTATAACTGAGGGAACATTCTCCAGATTCCTTGACTCTCCAGAGGAGATTGCTGACTGAGAATTGGGAGCAAGCAGCAAATTTCCTTAAACCGCAGTGAACTCCTTTCAGATGGGGGGCTTCAACTTTCTGGCCAGCCAAGATGTTCCCGCCTTGCACCCTGTTGCCGGAACAAACACTATGGGTCACTAACGGACTCTGAGTTTGTTTAGCGATTACCAAACACACACACACAAAAATGAAGAAATATAAACAGACTCCAAAATAACCCTAAGAGTATTAAACCATCGGATGGTGCCAGAACATTATAAGGATTACATTTCAATCATTCGTTTCTGTACAAGCATCAAACCACGCTTAAACCAACATAACCAACTCTGACAGCAAAATTTCACCTCAGAGCACAGAATTATCACAATCACAGAAGAAAAGTGATAGAGAAAAAGAAAAGAGGAAATAAAAAATATATATAAGGAGAGGAAATCAGACACAGCTGCAGTTGGACATCTAGTTAGAATAGTATGACACTAAGAAACTGCCCCAAGGGTTCAGAAGGACGCAAGCATAAGCCTCTAGTGGTGTCACTGGTGTTAGGCTTTCACCGCCAAGGACTAAGAGAAAGGAATGGAAGGGGTTAGAGAGGGGAAAAGCATTTTACATTGAATCCTTTTAACAACGTTCCAGGAATTCTAGGATAATGCCTGTGGACAGGCCACAGGAATGCTTAGCAGCCTCATGGTTCCCAAATTCACGGGACCAGGAAAACGTTCCCCCGCCCCCTCTGCTCTTCAATGCAGTGCCCCAGAATGGGTCATGAAGGGTGGGGAGGAGAGACACTACCGTAGGGGATGTAAATATATGTCTCTCATACCTTCAACGATCACTCTCTATGGCACAAATGGATGCTGGAAGCAACGGTATTCCATCTCAACTTCTGAAATGCCCTGTGGCTTTTCTGCACCTGTACCAGAGCACCAAATTAATATGAGCCCTGCAGGGTTACCCACCAATCATAGCTGACGTGAGAATGCCTTTAAAAATTCCAATTCAGTTAGAGAATTTATAATGAATATGAATGTAGAATTGCTATTTGAATTTGAATGTAAGACAGCAGAATTAGAATGAATGTAAATTCATATAACTAATTTGAAAATCTTTTAAGTTTGAAGGTTATCCAAGCACATGGAACACGACAGACAGACAGACAGACAGATAGAATGACAGACAGACAGACAGACAGATAGAATGACAGAACCATAGATAGGTAGATACATCAAAACTCCCAAATCTAAAACTCTACTTAAATCAGCACTTCATACCAAATAACACTTCTGTGAGTCCATGAGGGCCTCCACATCAACCGAGGCCTGGCTGCTAGTTCGTTCCACACCCACCCCTTGGAGCTTTTGGGAAGAATTTGGGAAGGCAGAAGATCCAGGGCAAGAGTTGAGGCATGCGGCAGCCCCGAGAACATGCACTGCTGGGGGGACAGCCTCACCGCAGAGGCCAGAAGGCCTCCCACACCAAGGCCAGCCAAGGGTTCCCAGCGCCACAAACCTTTCCTAATATAATCTGCTAATATAAGACTCCTAAATATAGAACTGCAGCCTGCAGCATGCCATTCATAATATCTTTTTTCTGATTCTTCAGAGTCTATTATCGGTTTAGTTTTTTTTGTATCTTGCTAAAATAAACACATTTTGAAATTACAGAAAGGCCGAGTTCACAAAGTGTTTGTGAATGACAATCAATTTTGTTTTAAAGAATGTTATTTATATTCTATATGGTTCAGGCAAATCCTGCTGAGTTCAAGTTTCTCAAGTCCAGCTCTTATGTCATATTTTTTCCCCATTGTAGCCAGGCATTCTTCATGTGCTCATGCTATACATAATTAATTTTGCTATGACAGATGAACCCACTTCTCAAATTCAGCAGTCACATCTGAAAATTTCAGGTAGGCATTTCATTTGAAGAATCAACCAAACACCAACGTATTTAGCACTCCAAACAGCAGTATCCCCCTGCTGTAAGAACATGGCTCACGAAATAAGTCGTTCATCACGTCAGTCCTCCATCCATCCTCTTACTCTACACCATTTAAAGCACTTTGAAGCGGAGTCTGGACGTTCTTCTTTTCTTTTTGTATTCTTGTCTTTTCAGATAGGAGAGTGAATCCAGGTTCCAGCCTCTCACCAAAACCCCTCCCAGTGCTTCCGGACCTTTTCGTTGTCTATCTCCATAAGGATTGACCCACGGCCCCATCCCAGGACCCGGGAGACCGGGACACAAACGGGCCCTTCAGGTTGATTTATCGGGCGTATTCAGGGCCAGGCTCGCAGGGGGACAGAACGGTTCTGACGTCACTGATCACCAGAACAACCCCTTGAAAAAGCCACCTCTTGAGAGAAGACAGCACCTCTACCGACTTCCATCGGATGCTATTGAAATTATAATAACAATAACAGTATTAATAATTAAAGATATCTTTGTAGAGAGTCATGCATCATGACAGCTCAAAAGCAAAACATGACATTAAAAAAAGCAAAATGGCTATTTTGTTCATTCTTTTCTTCAGCATCTTCTTTTCTCCTCTCTTTAAAAAAAAAACAAAGCAAAACCACACAAGCGCCTTCATGGTGAAGTCAGGTTAAAAAAAAAAACTAAATGGAAAACAAGTGGCACTGCATCATGATGGCAGGCGGGACAAAACGGAATTGTTTTAGAGGAAGAAAGAGCTATCCGTCACTGTCTGTCAGCTCATTCATCCAGTACTCCCTGAGCATCCAGCCCATCCGTCATCCCCTCTCAGTCTCTGACACCCGCCCAGGTTGGCCACTTCGGCAACGAGGGAGGGGGTCCCAAATATGGACCCTTATAACCCCACTATTATTGTTTCCCATCCTCTCTAGATCTCGGAATTCACGAACACACATGCTACATTCTTCTTACCGGCCTTTTTTCAAACTTTCATTTGATGTGTCCCCCCAAAAAACTGTAGTTATGTTTGATACAACTGATGCACAACCGAATATAATTATTTAATAATTTTTTACTACTATTTTATACTATTAGTTGTTGCCTACTTTATTTGGAAGACAGTTGAGAGGGTAGAAAATAAGAAACAAACAGCGGGAGAAGTGAGATTGTAATCGAACTTGAATCTCCCATGTGTGCATCACTGCTTTTCTAGAACTGGGGAACAAAACTTATTCATCCATGTATTGCAATAGTCTCTATAACAATTCTGAATTGATTCACAACTGGTTTAGATAAGTTCAGTGAGATGCACAAACACTAACTCGATCACTGTTTTTTTGCAGTACGGAAGACGTGAGCAGCCAAGCAGGACTGCAGATGAAAGCCACAATGTTGCAAAATAATCACTGTTCAGTATAAAGAATATTCAAAGTTTTTATGATATTAAAATAAAATCCATGGGAAAAAGGTGTTTCTTTTGCAACAAGCATTAACAAGACCAAAGTTACTGCAACTGTCTCTGAGCATGGTTGAACCAAACCTAGGAGATCTGGTCATAACTCCTGACAAAATGTCAAGTTGCTGTGTTTTGCCTTTGCATGACAGAATAAATCCAATCAATAACCATTTCTGGGAAAAGATGATAATCGTTTCTGGAAAAAGACTCCCTGTAGCAGAATAAAATTATGAGGTGCTTACATATGCCCACAACATTCATGCTCTGGAGTATGCATGCTAGGCTACAACATTTTGAATGGTCAAATGAACTGCAGCAACAAAATCTATTCTGTGCTACCAAAAGGCTATCAAAATGTTCTCTAAACATAAATAATGGGATGAGAGAATAATGCCTTGGGCTGTTGCCTTTCTGGTTGCAACATCACCTTGATGTTCTTCTCAATGTGTTTCAGTTTGTGTTTTTCAAGCCAGAGCACAGGCCAACATTTGCTATAAACGGCTCCAGCTCTGCAATGTTCAAGAGTGCAGAGGTGCGAATGGGATAAGATGACCCCTAAAGAACCATCTAAAAAAAATCTTTAAACCGCATAAACATTTCATTACACCAAATAATGTTCTTTTTAGCAACATCATATGACCCCTTTAAACCGAACAGGAGGAGGTCTTGAGGCCATCTCCGCACCACAATGGTAAATACAAAACCACCAAGGTGAATATCAGGCCAGCCTTGGGACCACAGATATGAATACAAACACACACAGGCTCACACATTGAGGAAAGAAACCTTTAAACAAAACTAAGGCTAGCGTGGAGGTTTAGGGGGTTGGGTTTGGCGGTAGAGGGGAAAATAAGAGAAAGAAGGGGGGGATGTTAAGGGGTAAACAGGGGAAAACAGAAGAAAAGGGAAAGAAGAATGAAAGAAAAGAAAAAGGAGTGGAAAAAAACAAAGACCTACTTGTCTCAAGTCGATGAAGGCGAGCAGCAGAGTGTCCCCCTGGAAGCCAGGCACCGGGCCGGCCCTGGCAAACTCTGTGGGAAAGAGAGAGGGATAAAGAGAGCAGGGAATTCGCCATGGAGCGGGAGATTGGCAGACGGATGACAGCCGGGACAAGGGGAGGACAGGGGGAGGTTCAGTGGGGGCGGGGGAGGTGAAATGGAAGGGGGCTTTGAAGGTTTTGGGGGTGCTGGCAGAGGGGGTGGAGGGTTAGTTGGGTGGTTCAGGGCAGAGTCATGTCTCTTGGTCTGCCACCGGCTTTGTGCGGCCCATTGGAAAAAAATCATCATCAAACTCTCATTAATTCTCCCCCAACGTTGATCTGACAAGCCAGATAGAAGGGATGTGTGGGGATGAGGGGGCTGCCTTTACCCCGTAAACCAAAACCTGATGCCGATTCCCATGAGGCCGCTCTCCCAGACCAGTGGCGTGGTACTGAGTGAAGGGGCCGACAAAACTTGTGAAAAGCCAATGGGCTGGGGGGGTGTGAGGAGCACAGGAGTTGTAGAGGTTTCAGAGGGCCATTGGACCTTTCTGTGCCTTTGGACGGGAACCCGTAAACAAGCGGTTTCGCCATTCTGAAAAACAGAACATTTGACACACAGGGACAAAACAAGCCGGGGCCAGGAGAAATCCCTTTCACCTCGTGATGCTGCGTGCCTTTCTTGCCTCTCACGCAAATTACACGCCTGCCATCTTTATTTCTGACCCCCGCAAACGCTGAGCCAGCGACTGCTTACCCTCTCGCTTTTGTTGCTGCGTCTCGGTCCGGGACTCTGTCAATTTTGCGAACTTCCCGCTCGCCTTTTTACAGGAGAGCGACCTGCAAAGGCGGCATGGTTCACGTGACGCGTGTCAGAGCGCATCTCATCAAGATTCAAGAACAGGGACCTCTAGGCTTTCACCTAACTGCCACATACCAGCATAAAGCCCTGTTAGTGACTATGCTAAGAAACCTCACGAGGGATAAGCAAGGACAAGCTGTCAAGACCTTTATGCTCCCCAAAACTGAACAGGAATCAACTCATGATGCTCGCTCCCTTTGAGTGTTCCATCGCCCACTTGTGTTGCCGTACAGGTCAAAGAGGCACAGCAGACACGGGAAAGGCCAATCTCAGCTTAACAGAGCCTCTTGTGGGCTCAAGATAAAACTGCAGTGGTATGATGACTGATAACCTTTAACTAAGAAAAGAAAGTTATTAGAAAGTATTCTAGTATATCACTGAAAGTTCATCTATATATGTACTCAATCTTAAACGAAGAGATTATGAATTGCAGAAACACTTCACAACTAAGTCCAATTCCTTAGTCGATGCACTGGATATAATTAACAGTATCATTAACAATAGTTCAATTAAACCCTACTAAGACTGAAGTCATGCTTATTGAAGCAAAAGACCCCTTTAAAGGGTACAAGAGCTTGTCACTTGGCCAGTACCCTCAAAGGGACATCTTTGTACATATTCACCCCTAAAGGGTTCATAATTAATGGGGTACAAATTTGTCCTTTAAAGGGTACTGTCCCAGTGACAAGCTGTTGCACCACTAAAGATACAATTATTGCACATTTTTTCCTGACATTGCTACCATCAGGATGCTTGTCCGCACCTTTAACAGTACACAGTGTTATTCTTTCTTTTAAAACAGTTTCCAGACATTCAAAACGCAGAAACCAGAACACCTGCACTTTACGGTTTACCCATATTTAACATTATTTAGGTCTGCTTGTGATCAAACATATTACACATTATTTGGGCCTGATTATGATAAAGCTTCATAAAAAGATCCTTATCGTTTCTTGACTTCATGGTGTCTTCACATTTGCCTCCCTCCCCACAGCACAGACACATCCAAACTATTGATAGATTTAACCACAGACATATCATCTGTGCATTCAAGTGGTTACATCTTTAAGAAGTTATTTTAGTTCTGTTATTATTTATTTATTATTTAATTATTTCCTAAGACCAAACCTCGAAACTTCCAGAAACCGTAAACACAGTGAACTCATTCACCAAGACTGTGTATGGGGGAGGGTTTTTTTTTTTTTACTTGAGTGGTATTTTGATTAAAGCTCAGTTTTGTGGTTTGAGGCAT
This sequence comes from Sinocyclocheilus grahami, assembly GCF_001515645.1. Classification (NCBI taxonomy): domain Eukaryota; kingdom Metazoa; phylum Chordata; class Actinopteri; order Cypriniformes; family Cyprinidae; genus Sinocyclocheilus; species Sinocyclocheilus grahami. Next base: position 1,135,758 of record NW_015505203.1, read on the forward strand.
ACAGATACATGGGGGGGTGCATTCAAATCAACAGGACATAGTCTCTAAAAATGAAAGCAATCACTGATATGGTACTTATAAGGCTGCTTGGTAAACCAAAGCAAACCACACCAAAAAGGTGGCATACGGTGTGACTGACATGACCGTTTTACGGCGAGGGTCGTTTCTCTCTCTCTGCCTGTGACCTACGTGTAATAGCGTGTGCTGGCGGAGGATCATGGGAAATCCATGTTTTAGCTGTTTTAAAACTAGCTTTAGCTGTGGTCACATGCAAAGCCGTGAGGAGAGATGATCCAAGCGAAAAATCTCAGGTGCTAGCCAAAAATGCATACTCTTCTCACCTTTTTCTATAACTTTCACCTCAATCTCTATAAAGTGGTGTCAAATAAAAAGTTGGTTACAGCACTGTGCCGTAAATTTGTAATTGGGCCACAACAGAATGAAGCACAATCATGCAATCAGGTTTAAGGAGGCTTATGAATGGTCATTCAGCTTTTGCTCCAGGTCAAACTTACTCTCGCACTCTTTGACATCCACGTTGAACTGCTGCAGGGCTCCCATAGACACTTGCCTGACATCAGCCTCCAACAGCAGCTGTAGCAGAGAGGTTGAAAGGTGTTTACAGGCTGACATACATGCCGTCTGAGCCACCTTCCCCTACAGAGAAAGAAGGAAAGGGAGATGTGAGGTTCACATATGGGGTATCTTTCACATACAGTATGACCCTCTCCAGCAGGTGGTAAAACTATGGATTTGAATTAAGTTTGCATGTTTCTCCCCTGATTTTTATCCCTGTCAAACTGAATCTCATGTGATACTCAATTAATATACTTTCAATCAATTGAGTCTGCTGCATTCTGGTCTCTAATGTAGTCTCCATGAGCACACACACACACAAGAAACACAACTGATATTGTATTTACAACCAAACAAGTCCATGCCTACATGCAATCTCACAAACATAAAAAGTGGAGCTTAGCAGCACTCTGGTGGACATTTAAGCCGGGAGAACCGCAATGCTGTTTAAACATCAACACACGTTCACCATCACACATGCAGATGCACACACAATTCCAGCTCCAAGCCGAAAACCTCAAATATGCCCTTGTCTGCCGTCCAGCACCTTCCTGACATTCAGGCTAATACTTCAGGGGAGATCCAAAGCTATTAATATGACACTAAACCTGAAATAAAACAGCAGACTGGAGGGCCAAGAGTCTATGTGGGATTTTTATCTGATGGGGTCAAAAAATAAAAACAAAACACCATTATACAAGAGGACTTCCTGCACATTGGAAATACTCGGGCAATAAATCTAGTGAAATGAGGGAGGAATACACAGTAAATCCATAGGAGAGAGAGGGAAAGATCTTTTTATCCCTTTTTTGCCCATGTGCGATGGGCAGAGAATGGAAGGAAAAACAGAAATCAAGACAATGCCCTCTTTGCTTCGAAGTCATCTAATCCTTTCCTCTTCTTCTTCTGTCTCTCTCCATCTGCCATGGAAATTCCACTGTAGTCATTTCTTAAATGAAAGCCACTAGCATCAACTAATCAATGCTCAGGTTAAATAAAATCAAATAAAACAAGCACAAATAAGGTAATAATAAAATTAAGACAAAATATAATAATAAATGTATAAATATTTTAATAAAATATAATAAAATTCAAATAAAAAAGTAGGGTAAACGTACCTATTAAGCTCACCAAAATCTACATTGAGACATTTTTAGTGCACAAGATATTGGTTTCAGTACAAAAAGTTGTTAAAATAAAAGATTAATCTCTCACACAAAAATATTTAATTTTATTTTAAATGACAAAAGCATTTCAAATTAAGATATACATCATTAACTGCAAAAAGTCCGGCTGTGCTTAATGGGTACATGTACCCTTTAAGCACACCCAGTAAGCTCACATCATGTTTTATTAAAAATTCTTGTTTATTTTAAACAACCTTTTTAAAGAATAATTGAATTTTTTGAAGTCAATCACACACACAAAAAACAGAACACAAAAATCAAGCAACAAGGCATTCAATTTGATCAGTTATATATTCATAGTGAAGTGTCATTTAAGCACATTACAACATCTATACTAGTCCATGTTCAGCTAAGTAACACAAATTCAAAAATCAAATAAAACAAACCAATAAAACATTTGATTCACAGGGATGAACACAGAAACTAGCCTCATTATGAAGCCTCTTATTAAATGGATTTAATTTATTATTCAACTTATCTATAGTCTCTTAAGGCTGGAATACACTACACAATTTTCGCCCCAATTTTCCACTGATTTACAGCCTGGAGAAGTTGATGCTAGTTGCCAAAGGTCAGAGCCAGGGATGAACACAGAAACTAGCCTCATTATGAAGCCTCTTATTAAATGGATTTAATTTATTATTCAACTTATCTATAGTCTCTTAAGGCTGGAATACACTACACAATTTTCGCCCCAATTTTCCACTGATTTACAGCCTGGAGAAGTTGATGCTAGTTGCCAAAGGTCAGAGCCAGTCTGCAGATTTGAGTTGACAGAATCTATAGAAAATCAATTAACTTAACTTAAAGTGATAAGTTAACCATCAGTTAATATTTAAATATCTGTTTATGAAGTATTTACAGAGATGTTCAATGTGGAAGAGCTTAAAGAGAGCACACTGAGCTTAACGGGAGCAGAAACTATTTTTTTACAATTTCATGTAATATTTATTAAAATGACAAGTTTGTGCTAAATAAATAATCTAGGTCATGCATTAAGTTCATACATATTTTATTATGAACAACTACTATTAGCTATGAAATTATACTTTTTCTTACTGATGTTACACTGCAGCTGTGTGATTTTCATAGTAGTGTACCCTTTAAGCTCACCTTAAAATAATATGAAACTAAAAAAAAAATAATAATAAAATATATATATATATATAGCAGTTTAAACACCACAGACCAGCAATAAACTATCAATTTATAATATTATGGATGTAAAAATACAAGCCAGTAATGCCTGTGAAGTAATATGTTAGCGTAGCACACAATCTTATACAGCTAGTCTGCTAACTGTGTTCTGTAGCATCTGCGCTATGTTGCTAAAACTATCTTTTGGATCTAACTGTAATTATTTCCCACATCCAGTTTCCAGGTTATAATCTGCCAAAGTCTAAACATTAATCTCTTAATTTTACAATAAGTAGTGAAACTTACCCAACATAAAAGGCTTAAATATCTAAAAACTGCACATTTAAGCGGCTCCTCTTTTGGTGAAAGTTTTCAGACAGCTTTCAAAATGGCCGCCAGACAGTGTGAACACATGGAGACCCATATCTCAGGCAGTGTTGCCAACTGCTTTCAATTGAAAGTAGCTAAAACTGGTAGCTAAATGTCACTAGATGACATCACAATGGCAAATTCACTGATCTATATAAAGATGAACGTAGATCAGTGGGCAAGATGAGAACTTAGATAAGGTTTGTCCAAGAAGTTGCTATATTTGTCTCTAAACTTTTGAAAAAAGTCTCAAAAGGAGCGGGGAAGTCGTTAAATCTAGCTACAAAGTAGCTAAATTGGCAACACTGTATCTCAGTGTGCAATGATCTGATTTACTTGAAATTACAGGAGGTATGCAGTAACAAACACATTAATTTGTTAAGACATCAAGTATGATAATACATTATTTTTTATTTTTATAATCTGAGCTCAAATATGGAAGTGTGCTTAATGGGTACGTGAGCTTAATAGGTACGTTTACCCTAACACAAAATAAAATAAAAATAGAAGCTTAAAAAGTATTTAAGCCACACTGAATGAATGTCACTGCATTTGAAAACAAAATATCAAGCCAGGTGGCATCAGAAAAGCAAATAATGTGTGACCTATTCTCAACTAACTTTTCTGAGCCAGATCTAACCAACTACTCCAAAGTTGTTCATCACTTTAACTATGGACATGTTTTGCACTTGCACCATCTTTAAAATGAATTCCACTTCCACATCATATTCAATGAACCTCACACAGCGTCACCACGCACATCAGTTGGCCATATGGCTGTGAACTACACTTAGCCTAAGGCTTCTTTGTACACAGTCATATAAAGTATACAGTACAAACACACACCTAACCAACAAAGACCTGAATGGTTCAGGTCAGGTGGGGTCAGCAGGAAAAGAGGAAGATGGAGGAGTGTGATTGTATCCTGTGTGGGCTCAGGTCCCATGTGTAACTGCTCTAATTCATCTCCAGCAGCTTCTGAAATACCTATGGCCTATGTTAGGGCTGTGCAATTAATCGCATGCAATTGTCATGCGCATCTAGTCAGTAAAGCCGGTTCCGTGATTGGTAGTAAATCACCATCACCTGTTTTCAGATTGAGAGGCATTTAATAAACAGAGCCGTAGTTCACTGACAAGCTACACTCTTAAAAATAAAGGTGCTTCAAAAGGTTCTTCAAGCGATGCCATAGAAGAACCATTTTTGGTTCCACAAAGAACTATTCAGTCAAAAGTTCTTTAAAGAACCATCTCCTTCTTACCTTTTTATAATCAGAAGAACCTTCTTTCGCCCCAAAGAACCTTTTGTGAAACAGAAAGGTTCTTCAGATGTTAAATGTTCTTTATGGAACCATTTAGACAAAAAGGTTCTTCTATGGCATCGTGAAGCACCTTTATTTTTAAGAATGTAGGCGATATCGCGTTGATAATCGAATGCGATTCATCTGCGATTATGAATACGCTATTGCCTAATTGTCAGTGAACTACGGCTCTGTGTAGTGAATGCCGCTCAATCTGAAAGCAGGTGATGGAGATTTACTACTAATCACGGGACCGGCTTTACTGACGAGATGCGCATGACAATCGCATGTGATTAATTGTACAGCCCTAGCCTATGTGTTAATCTTCAGATGACATGGATATAACCAGTCGAAAACAGTTTAGTGTGTTCGACATGACGGGTACAGAACATGGCTTAACAAATACCATAGAACAATCAGCACAGCTACACATACGTACACAACATTGCAGTAGTATTCAGCCAGCCACTAATCAGGCTGAAGCACTAACTAGGCGATTATAGATGATTAGAGTGCATGCTATGCACTGCAGTGATTAAAAAATAAACACGCTTGTTTTCCGGCCTACCGTCTGTGTATGTGTAATAGCCATAATAAATCACAGAGGCCAAAGTAGTAAGGGGTTTGTTGTTTCTGGTCCTCATGGTGGAATGAAGACACACATGGGTACCTGTCTCCTACTGGGGACACACTAATCACTCATGAGTCATTTGGTCTGATTGGAGTGAGGCGTTTGTAAACTCAATGTGGTGAGCTTTGATTTTTTTGCAACAGAGTCATAACTGAGGATTGCACAATCGTGGAGGGGGTGAATAGATACTCTTTATATATTGATCTGTAATTTATATGTGCATTCTTATTTTCTGCTGTTCAATTAATGAAGAAAAGAAAACACTGAAGCCTTCAATTCTATGGTGTGTGCACCATAAGCGAAACGAATATTCTCATTGCGTTATTGCTCTAGATTACTCGCGGGATGTTCTTCGTGTCTCTCGTGTGAATAAAAACATTGCGTAATGCTCTCCTCCATTTTTTGATACAACTGGACGTGTCAATAAGCTTTTCGCTGATTGGTTTGCGCAACAACGCGTCATGCAAATTTTCTGCTCGAGTTGGAAGACGCGTAAGACGCAACTGAGGCGTAAATCGCCCAATGCGATTTTACATCTATTTGTGTCTTTGCATTGACTTTGTATGTAATCTACTTGTGTGAATAGGGCTGGGTATCGAGTTCGATACTTTTTAGCCACCGACCGAATTGCCTTGATACCATCGAGTATCGAAAAACGTCTCATCGTTCGGTACCAAATTTTGATACCTAAGGGGTTAATCTCATCAGCGTCAGTGAGCCAATAAGCCTGCAGCACTAGACTAGAAGAGGTGCGGCACAGATCGATCAGTGTTTGACATCTGCGAAAGCGATTCGAAAGCACACGGAGCAGTCTGCTCTCTTTAGCTCTCGTGGTACTGTAATACACCGATCAGTCTGCACTGCACAGTCGGTCCACGTCAAGTCAAACACACCTACTAGTTTACACCGGTTACACTCAAAGATGTGGCGCACACGTGAGGCTGTAGTGTGAATGCGTCCCAGCCCCCTTAGATGTAAGGCTAAATTTACACTGGTGTGTTTATGTTCTAAAATGAAAACGATCCTTGTCATACTGCCGTTTCCACTGCGTTTCAAGCCGGCTTTCCACAATCTCTGACAAACGACAAGCGACAGACTGGTCATTTAGTTATTCATTTCCAATGGAGAGTAGCGCGGGAGCTGCGTGGAGTTCTGATCATATGAGCTATGCTTTTTAAAATGAACACGCACCAGTGTAAACATAGCCTAATAGATGTGTAAACTGAAGACTATTTGAGGTTTATTAAAACTATTTGCACTGATTTATTGTGTTGGTTACATTTTGTTCCTTTGTGCAGTGGCTCAGGAGATGAGTCTTTGAGTTTGTATACATCAACAAGCTGAAACATAAAACCAAAGTTTTTTTTTTTAGATAATGTAATCTTGTTAAAATTGATTTCATAAAATTGGTATCGGAAAAAGTATCGTTCAGGAACCGGTATCGAAGTCAAAGTATCGGTATTTTAAAAAATTTGAACGATACCCAGCCCTATGTAAGAATACTTACATTTGCGGTCCTTGTTACAGTGTAATTATATCTTCAAAGGGGTGGTTGACTGCTTTTTTTCTAGGCTTGATTGCGTTTATGGGGTGCAGTCTAACATGTGTGTTTTTTTTTTTTTTTTAAAACATAATTTTTTCACATAGTTCACTTTAATTCTACACCGCTCTGTCCCTTCTCCTATAAACGCTCTGATGATTTCCTGGTTTTATGAAGCCCCTCCCTCAGAAATACGCAATGGGCTCAGATTGGTTAGCTGGCCTAGTGTTCACTAAACCGCCTAGTGCATGACTGCACATCCAGAAATTAGGTTAGATTAGGGTTTGGTCTAAGGTTACGTGCATGTAATTTTGCATAATGAATTGTTATTATAATAATTACATGTAACGCGTGTAACAAGGACACCTTAAAATAAAGTGTTACCAAATTCGCTTTTGGTGTGCGCACACAGAGTTACTGGACATTAGCAAAGAAAATGACATAAGAGCAACTGGAATTGATCAATTTACATTTCTAATTTAGTAATTTTATTATTTATTTTAAACTTTTTTTTTTTTTCACGATTTCTGTTTTTTAATAGATAAACTGAACTAGACAGTGAAGGAAAAACTACTTTTAAAAGCATCAGATTAAGTTGGCTGCCTTTGAAGAGGTTAAAATAAATAAGTTGTAATGACTGTAATGAATTCAAAATGTTGAAAAAGAAGATGCGTCTAAACTCTTGAACAATGGTGCATGTATCACATTGCGTATCATAAGTGAAGAACTTTTATATGGACTGAAAACAGTAAAATTCTGGGCTTCACAGGCGAATCAAGTGATTCATCTCAGATGCATCCATTTACTGGCTTCAACCAGCCATGTATAAATCTGAACAGATTAGCTACTGTCAACACTTAAACACAGGAGCCTTCGTTCAAAGATATGTGTGTTTAGGGTCTGATTTAAACAGTTCTGCTTCGTATGGCACACCCCTCTCACAGTAGCACATTTGTTTTACAGTTCAGGTCAGGGGGATGTTAACAATTAGCTCAGGGGCTCAAAGGAGGGAGCGAAATTCAAAAAAAAGGAAGAAAGTAGGAAAGGGTAAAATGAGTGAACAGTTAGAGGCTGCTTGCACTCCTCTCCAGTCCCCTTAATTAAACAAAGGCTCATCGAAGCCCTCATTAAAAACTACTCAAAAGCAATTGGCTGTCAAAATAAACAGAACACATGGTACAGTGAGACAGAAAGAGAAACAATAATAAAGCAAGAGAGAGAGATAAAGAGGAGGAGAAATATTAGAACAAGGGTTTCTGGACAGTAGGCCAAGGATGGATTTCTTAAAGGGGTCATAGGATGCTACATGTACTTTTACAAGTTGTTTGAACTTAAATGTGTGTTGGCAGTTTGTGTACACAACCACCCTATAATGATAAAAATCCACCCAGTGTTTTTTTTTTAAATCTCTTTAAATATGTTTTCCCCTTTCTCAAATCGAGCCGATCTCAGATGCCAGTCTGTGTGACCTCACACAGACTGGACTGGTGTCTTACCTTAGACCCGCCCTGAGTGATTTGTCATCAGTCCGCCATTGTTTCCGCTGGAGCAGATGTAGACAAGAATGACTCCTAAGAGATTGAGGTGTTTCTGTTGTTGGATGCAATAATGAACATAGCAGTCCTCATTTACTCCCGACATCTGAGCCGCTGAACTCGCAGTGGATTACGTTTGTTTCTGAAGGGAATGTGCCCACAATCTACATAAATGCGTCTATGTTCGCGCGAATCATTCATGATCCAGCCTCATCTACAGAAGAAGTGAGTATAATGTTTTGCAATAAATCTTTGCAAATAGCCTTTCCTAATTAATGTGCTAATTAGCAAGTTTCAGGATGAAAGAGGCTAAAGTAAACAGTCTCTCAGAGCAGCTTGGAAAAGAGGGGCGGGGTCAGCAGAGCTCATTAACATTTAAAGGAAGATGCAACAAAAACGGCTTGAACTGAAAAGAGCTGTTTTTGACAGGGTAAAAAGGGTGTTTTTTACACTACCATTGAGAAATTTTAACCAAACTATGTTACAGACTTTTCATTAAAGAATCATATCAACTTGTGGAAAATGGGCATTCTATGACCCCTTTAATAATAATATGTTTGAAACGTCACAACACTTCTACAAACAACCCCAACACACACCACATGCGACCCCTGGGAAAACTCAGCAGAGAGCACAGAGGCTCTTTCGTTGTGCTCATATTTCAAACGCTCCCGCTTATTTATGCAACACACACCGATCCCTGTTTGTAAAAACAACGAATGTACACTCACGATATCCTAACGAGAAGCAGAGACTATCGCTCGAGGAGAACCGAAGCCTGTCTGCGCTGATTACGCTCTGGTCAGAGGAAGGGTGATAATATGTGTTGAACTTCCCGACACCATGCTGTACCGTTCCAGCATTTCACAAACACAAAGGGAAAACTGAGACGGCAGCCAAAGAGTTTGGAGCTCCAATCAGGTTTTAAGTAAATAATGACAAATAGTGCTCTTCTTACAAGGTGCTTGATGATATAGATATGGAAGGCCTTTCTGTTACCTCTGGGTTTCCACAGCTACAGTACAGCAGGCCAAGAAGCAAATCAGAAATCCAACACACATTTTGACACCTTGCTTTGGAAATGAATAAAAGAGCTGTTTGAAAACTTTTAACAAAAGCCAGGAGAAGTTTTCAACCAGAAAAAAATGGATGATACTGCGTGTGATCAAAACAGGAGTTGTGGCTCCCACTCTTTGAAAGACTTTCTAAAGATTACCTACCTGACTAAAACCACCTATTCACACTATGCACATTTTGGGATACTGTATTAAAAATACTGAAAGGAAACACTTAAAAGAAGAAAAAGAAACCAAAATATAATTTGATATGGACACATTTTTTAGCATGAAGACAAGATTTTATTTGAAATGGAAAGGCTGCTTTATTCAGAAATTGTTTTTAATTAAATTCTATTCGGAGTCAAACTTGAATGAAAAACACCTAATGACAAAGCAATCATTCCACTGTTCAAAAGTTTGGGGTCGGTAAGATTTTTCTAAAAAAGCCTCTTATGCTCACCAAGGATGCATTTATTTAATCAAAAATACATTAAAAAAACTGCAATAATGTATCAAAAATACATTTACAAATGTACCAAAAATACAGTACATTTTAAAATACAATTTATTCATGCGATGGCACAGCAAGATTTTTAGTAGCCATTACTCCAGTCTTCAGTGTCACGTGATCCTTCAGAAATCATTCTAATATACTGATTTGCTGCTCAAGAAACATTTCATATAATTATCAATGCTAAAAGCATTTGTGATGCTTTGTAATGCTAGAACAGCATTATTTGAAATAAAAAATATTCAGTAAAATGACATTTTTTCTCTCATTTTTGGTCACTAATGTGTTTAACTTGCTCAACAAAAGCATTAACTGCTGTAAAAATAAATAAATAAATAAATCTTACTGACCCCAAATATTTGAATAGCAGTACAAGTTTGTTGACAGTAAATGTTGGTGATTTAAGACAACACCAGCAACAACAACCATTGGTTATGCAATGAAGCAGAGCAGAGTTCAACTTCAGGCAAATGTACAGTGTGAAGTAAACAGCGACTACAAATGGGAGAGCAGACAGGGGAGCTCATGTGATCCACCTCATACATGTAAAAAGCAACAATCAAGATTTTGAAACAATACCACTACCAAATTAAATAAGAAACACAAAGCCAGTGATACTAGCAGACAGAGTGGAACGTCTATGTTGTGGCTGCATAAGACACTACAAGATAAAGCTCTCCACATTTTCAGAGCATCTTGCCAGCATCAGCTTCATAATGACAAGTTAATGCCACAAAAACACACTGAATGTTGAGATTGCACACAAACACTCACAAAATGTATGCTGAAGCATGTCAGTCTATGAACAGACCACCACATAGAAACAGTGTGTTATGGCACAAAAAAGGCTCCACAACCCTAAGTGACCTGCCAATCATTCAGTTCCATCAAGAAAAATACTGTTTTTCCAATAAACTTCAGGAAAGGAGTTGACATCATGAATTTTTTTTTTGCCTCAACCCATTTATAAAACCACAGTGTGCAGCCAGGAACTCAAATCCTGACTGGTACCTGTCGTTCTCGCTGCTCTTAAGTATACATGAGTGGGCCTTGTGTGTTTAATACAGGCCTTAACATGCTTCATACAGTAAATCGCCATCATATGATGCTTTAAGTTGTCAGTACATGGTTTTATGCAAACATCCATTGTCACATTTCAAGAAGCTTGTTTACTCTGCATGTAAGTGTATGCAAAGTAACATTATTGGTGCAGGGCACACAAAAACTCACACCATTAACTGAACTTTACAGTAAAGATCTACAAACAAATTCTAGAAACCTAAGCAGCACTTGTCACCTCATTTGTGTTCCATAACAAGCATTAAAAATCCATCCAAAAATCTATGAGTGGGTCAGATGAACACCAGGCAGCATGCGGAAGTACTGTGACGAGAAATGGCCAAGGTTATGCCTGAAGTTAGACCACACTGCAACCATACTCACCGGTAACGTGGCGTGCTCTATAGCATTGCCCTACAGAAGATAGACAGAGACAAAATTTTGGTCAAATGTCAAGTTCATGACTCCCCCTGGGTTCAAATGAAGTCGGTCAACCACACTGCCCCGTATCAACTTGGCAGAACTGTTTACGATCGATACTGAAAGTCCCTCTGAGTGTCAAAGATGGTTTGTGGTCAGGTGGGAAAGGCCGAGCAAGCGAGCGTGACTGATGGGACTGTGGCTTTGGAGTCATTACCAGAGTTTTTGGCTGTGAACTTGATTGCAGGGCCGCTTTCACACACACAAAAACGATCAGTTCTTGACCTTTCCTGAAAACCATCAGGAGTGTGAACTGGGGCTGATTGAAACAGGATGCACTATGTTCACATGCAGAGCTGGAATGTGCAAACACAATAATATAAGCGGCATATCTGGAAGAGTACAAGATCGTTTGACTGTACGTGTGTTGTTCTGTTTTGTGTGTACGTGCGTGTATGCGTCGACTGAGAAAGTGAGACATTCAGCCTGACCGTAACCCGACCTGGGGTTGTACAAACATTGCCCCCTGTTGGTGAAATCCAGCCAACAATGTGAGGGCTGTCTGCAGCGGGCTGAAAGGGTCATACTTCTCTGTTACTGAAAGCTTAGAAAAAGGGCAGTCAGGAATTTAAGAGATTACAGGAGCGCAGGAAGCCGCATTACTGCCACCAGCCCTGGATCAGAGACAATCCCAGCCAGTCATGCAGACACAGGAAGGTGTTTGGTAGGAAGGAAAACTCTTAAATTCTTTGATTATCAGAAATCCCTCATGACAGGGGTCAGGGCCGGGCTGTGCCAGTGCTAGACTTCCTTACCCAAAGCTGAAACCTAAGGTCACGCCACAAAATATCTTTAACTCCATGTCAGCTGAGCCACACTGGGGCTTGCAAGCCCAGAACACTGCAATCCTCTTACTTGCTACGAAAATACTTAGCTTTCCATCAAAGTTCAAGTGTACTGTTGAGTACAATCTCCTTTAAAGCAATGGTGTCAAATAGGGGAGACCACAGGCTCAGGCAGAGCATGTTGGGTACAAGCATGGATTATGGCCTGGGCCAACAGAGCCTGTGCGCCAGGACCTCAAGGTGAAAAACAAGTAGCATGACAAAATTATTTTTTAAAATAAATTAAAATATTTTATTCAGCTAGGATGCATAAAATTGATCAAAAGTGACAGTAAACACACAAAAGATTTCTTTCAAATAAATGCTGTTCTTTTTACTCTTCTATTCATGAAAAAATCTTGAAAAAATGTAGAAATATTAAGCAGCAACTGTTTTTAACACTGATAACAATAAGAAATGTTCTTGAGCGTGAAATCAGCACATTAGAATGATTTCTGAAGGATCATGTGACACTGAAGATTGGTGTAATGACTGCTGGAAATGTAGCTTTGTCACCACACTGAATTATATTTTACATTTAAATAAATTACATTTTAAAATAGAAAAGTTATTTTAAATTGTAATACCGTTTCACAATATTGCTGTTTTTACTGTATTTTTGATCAAATAAATTCAGCTTTAGTGAGCATGGGACATCTGGTCAATCCCAAATTTTTCAACGGTAGTATGTATAAAACTGATGTAAATGAGCAAAAGAGAAGTGGAGTGAGTGCCACCCAAGACAGTCGCCTTTGTCACCACTACAAGATATCTTACTTCAGATCTATACCAACTCTATTTTTAAGGAGTACAAGTTGTAAGCTGCAATATCAGGAAGGATAGAAAGTCCAAATTCTCCACAGTTGCACAGGACCATAACCTTTTCTTGGCTGTGTCCAAAAAACATTTAGTTATATTAAGTAATCATGTAATTAGAGTGCTTTTACACAGAAATAATAAAAAATATTAATATGTATGTGGATGAAATACTCACGGGCAAGTGAGTGAACACTGCAAAGGTGCTACAGAGGAAAGCGATGAGGTCACTCAGGTAGTCACTGGCCTGCCCACCTCCCTGTGCTGCCGCCCAATCATAATCAGCCAGCTGCAGAAACTGGTCAATCTTTTGATTCAGGTTAGTGTAGATCTCCTCTTCAGCGGCATGCCTTGCATCCTATACAGACAGAGATGTGATCCCTAACCAGTCACAATACGTATTGTAAAAACACTGAATAATAATCCACACAATCCATGTGTGTGTAGGGGGAGGGTATGACATGCAGGTTCGTACCTTGAAGGTGGAGGTTCCATAGAGTTTGGTGGCATTAATGGTGTCAGGAGGCACGTTGGTTATGTTGGAGATGAACTCTTCTAGGTAGTGACAGGACTGCTCCAGGTGAGTGGTGTTGATGATGATCTGAACCAACTTTGGGAATCAAATGTGATTTCAAATGATGACTAATCCATTTTTGTCAAAATCAGTTTTTACTGACAAAGCCCAATTAGTTATATGCATGAAAAGGCCAAGATTTGTAGGTTTGTGACACTGAAGACTGGAGTAACGGCTGCTGAAAATTCAGCTTTGCCATCACAGGAATAAATTACATTTTACAATGTACTGGAATAGAAAACATTTATTTTAAATTGTAATAATATTTCACAATATTACAGTTTTTACTGTATTTATGTTAAAATAAATGCTGTCTTGGTGAGCATAAAACTTCTTTACATTAAAAAAAATTACCAACCACACATTTTTAAGTTGTTAAACTTAATTTACAGTTATGTTGCTGGATCAGCATCTTTTATTGGTAAAGGTACAACATTTAATAATAATGCAGCATATATTCAACTGCATAGGTAGTACAGTCATCACAGAGAAAAGTAGTGCTTTGGGGAAAAGATTCTGGAGGTATAAGTAATAACAACCAGCAAAAGCCCCAAGTGTGGGAGTAATTTCAAAGGGGAAAGGGCATAGAGAGGAAGTCAAGGGTGCGTTTAAAGGGACAGAGAGAATCTGTCTGTGGGAAACAGACCTGGAGCTGCTCTACGTTCAGTTAGCTGTTCTGTGGTGCAGAGTTTGAGGTCCACACGCAGGGCAAGGCGCTGAGGCACATTGGTGCTAATTGAGCTCAGACCTTTAACTTGGACCCGGTCTTCCCTCCCTCTCTTTCTCCAGTCATGGTGCACCATGCAGGGAGGGAAGCCCGATGCAGAGCATAGGTCACACTTCCGCACCTCTGCCAGATCCGGGGTAAGACAGGGGGATGAAGGAGCTTGATATCTGATCTGGTGTGTGTCTGTGTGTGTGTCTGTGTGTGAGTGTAAAGGTAGTAGTAAGACTAGACTTTGCTGTGCAAACTACCTGAAACCAACAATAAAGCTTTTGCTTTTTTAAAATACAACACTGAATGTCTTTCTTTCTTTCTCTGCTATTCTTTCATAATTTTCTCATCAGCGACACCCAACTGAACTGAACACATCTGGATTTGAGGGGTTATAAACAGGCCAGACTGCAAGCAGAATCAGCAGAGCAGAAAAGAAAAGAAACTAACCACATTTGAGCAAGAAACACGAGCAGAGTATAGCAAGGATGGAGTGAGAGCAGGGTGCAAGTGCCAGCCAATTGAGGCTGGACCGATACAACATCAATCAAGAGCAACATGGATGTTGGCATATAAACACAGAAACAGATGAAAGAAAATAAAAGATCCTCACCTCTGCCAGTCCTACGTTTTTCTTCTTTATGGCATACTGTAGACAGTGGCTAAGGGTTCGTGTGAGCAGGACGTTTGTAGACTTGCGGATCATGTCATCAATTTCTGTGGAGCTGAACATGAAAATTCACCTAATTAGAAATATAATTATAAATATATATTTATGTTTATATCTATAAAGCAAATCCATAACCACATATTCAGGATTGGAGGGACAAAATGTATCATAGAGGGCTGTGCCCTGCTTCAAGCAAAACAAAAATGGATTTACTTATTTCCTTTTTTTATAAGAAATAATCTGTTATTAGCTGACCTTAAAAATGTGTGAGATGCTCAATGTCTAAGTTGCTTAACCCTTTAAATTAAATACACTATTGTTAAAAAGATTGGGTTCAGCAGTTTTTTTTGTTTTGTTTTGTTTGTTTTGTATAAATGAATACTTTTATTTTGCAAGAATACATTAAATTGATTAAAAGTGACAGTAAAGTCGTTTAAAGACAGTAAAATAGTTACAAAAACAGTAACAGTGACTGTAAAGATATTGTTACAAAAAAATTTCTTCAAATAAACACTGTTCTTTTGAACTTTCTACTCACCTAAGACTCCTAAAAAAAGTATCACCATTTCCACAAAATATTAGAATATCATTCTAATATTGCATAATATTACAATACATATTAGAATGGTTTCTAAAGGATCATGAAATGCTGCAAAAAATTCAGCATTGCCATCACAGGAATAAATTAGGTTTTAAAATACATTAATACATTAAAAGACAAAACAGTTATTTTAAATTGTAATAATATTTCACAATATTTGTGGTTTAACTGCATTTTTATCAAATAAATGAAGCACTGGTGAGCTTAAGAGACTCCTTTCCATAACACAAAAATCTGACTGCGTAAACTTACTGTAACATATATAAATATAGACTTTCGATATATGCATTTTGTGCTACTAGTCTCATTGAACACTTCTAGAAACACTTGGTGCAAATTATTTCCTTTCAGACCCAACATATGGAGAGCAGAATCCCGAGCGAGATGTTTTTGTGGTCCTGATTTACATAAGCATAGTTCTGACTCGCAGTGTGTCCTATGTGCTTTAATCCTTAATACTCCACCTCCTCTGAGAGAAAAAAGGCACAAAGTGAAACCAAAAAGATGCAGTGAATAAGATGGAGAGGCCTACACACATTCAAACACTCACAGACTATGGGCTGAATTTAAAACCACTCTTCAGGTTTCAATAACACCCTCTGGGTTTCAGTAACGCATGTTCCAAAAACCAGAGAACAACCACACACAGATATACGGTCTAAATCAACATGAGGGGAAAAGGGGGGATATCACTTTTCTTTACTCTTCTCTTCTGTTTTACTGAAGACCGATGGGGTGGGGAGGAGTAAAGGGGGCTAGCGCTCGTTAGTACGGCTGCAGCTGTATCTTCCTCTACTCCCCCCCCCCCCCCCCCCCCCACCACCACAGATTGGTTCACAAATAATTAAGAAGAGAGTCAAAAGAAAGAAAGGGACAATATGTCTCAAACATGTCAGTCAATGTGAGCCAAGGCCCAGGGTGCAATAGTTTCCCCCCTCGATCTGGGCAACAAACGCATTCCTCGCAAATTACTAAATCGCCTCTCATTGTGTTGAGAAAAGCAGAGGAGGAATTTGAAAAACGTTCCTCTCCTCAGCAGGGGGAAAAAACTCTGAGCTCCCTCTGCTGACTTGGCAGGAGGAGAGCCAAACGGAGCAGAGAGATGGAGGACATAAAGAGAGAAAAGGAGGTGCTATCTGAAAAAGTTGTTTCCAGACCAATATACAGATTAAAATATTACCATCTACTGTCCCGCTGCAAACTCCAGGTAAATGTGAGACATTTTCTCTGTTGGTTTTGTTCAAAATTTGTGCAAATGGCATGTTGGGTTACGGTCATCGGTTTACACATGTTGATTACCATAACATAGCTCTGATTTTGTACATTACAATATGGAAATGTTCCCAGTACAGAACCTCAACTAGGGTGAAAAAGAAAGGCCTGGCTTTAAATCGAGGCATTGGTATTTTTGTGACGATCTGGAAACTGACAGTGTCTGGATGAATCCAAAGGCCTCTGGCTATTCCTCATCTTAAGAGGGAGGGGGCTAAGAAACAGAAAGAGAAATTGTAGTCTGATTAAACACAGACGCTTTACTGGCATTTACATTTGATTTATTCTTCCATTCAACTCTCTCGCTTTTTCAGTGAAAATTAGGGTGGGGGTTCGGTCTGATAAACAATGATCTGAGAGGAACAGATGAACAGGGAACCAACGGAGACTGAAAATGCCCAATTAACTTCATTGGAAAATGAGAAACTAAACATAAGGAGCAAGCGAGACAGATACAGCTCACATCAGTTAGCACAGAACGTATGTTCGTTAGCTATTCAACCATCACGAGTAACATTACAGCTAGCTTCAACTCAAGGGTAACTTTAGGTTAATACGGTAAATGAGCATTTGTAAAGTGGCTATCGTGACAGAGGTCTAAAGTTCGCTGGACATGCATTTGGGGGGGGGTTGCATATGTCTGGTCTCCAGGCACCTGCACATGGACTTGAGCCCCTTCCTTCCCACTCTGACCGCATCTCATCTCAATATTAGCAGAGGGAGAACACAAAGACTAATTGCCTCTGGTGGACTAGTCTGGGTAGTATGTTGCTGTACCTTTGCTCCTTTGGTGTGTGAGTCATAGGTTTCCGTTTCCAATAGCAACAGGTTTTTTTTCTCTACACCATTCCATATATACCCAGAATCCTGACCCCATCATTCAAGACCTTCGGTTGAACGCCATCTGGCTGCCTTTTGCCCTCTTACTCAATCGCACTTGCTAATTGGGATTCATTTGTACAAATATGTAAAATACGAAAGGATCCAGCGAGTCGAGACATTATTTGACAGTATTCTTAAATTAGCTCTGTGTATGGGGGATTTTGGCTTGATCTGGAGCCCTTGGGCCCCACACGCCGAGGCACAGACTCCTGTAAGCATAGCCAAAAGAGGTCAAATGTTTGTTGTTGAATTTTAACTGACATTTGAGCGTGGGGATCGGCCACGTTCTAAAAACCACATAAGGACATGACTGGTGAATGTGAGGAGGCAGTGAGTAGCCAAAGTCTTGGTAGGGGTCCCAATAAAAGTGAGACAACTTCCTCTGCCAACATACATACAGTGTTATATTATGGCATGGACACCTTTAAAACACAATACAAATGTAAAATACTAAATGGCTTCTTTTTCAGTAGTAATCCCACAGAGTTTAAAAGCCAATGTTTGGATTTTACCACTATGCATAGAATAATGTTTAGTGATGAATAGACACAAAAATGTGACTGCAGAATGACGGCACAGACTCCTGTAAGCATAGCCAAAAGAGGTCAAATGTTTGTTGTTGAATTTTAACTGACATTTGAGCGTGGGGATCGGCCACGTTCTAAAAACCACATAAGGACATGACTGGTGAATGTGAGGAGGCAGTGAGTAGCCAAAGTCTTGGTAGGGGTCCCAATAAAAGTGAGACAACTTCCTCTGCCAACATACATACAGTGTTATATTATGGCATGGACACCTTTAAAACACAATACAAATGTAAAATACTAAATGGCTTCTTTTTCAGTACTAATCCCACAGAGTTTAAAAGCCAATGTTTGGATTTTACCACTATGCATAGAATAATGTTTAGTGATGAATAGACACAAAAATGTGACTGCAGAATGACACAATTTATCAGACAGAATCTATAATTCTAGACAGCCATGTAATAAATTAGTTTTGATAATGTGCTATATGTTCTTTCTATCTAACCTAAAGGTGTCTCATTTACGTATATAAATTTCACCAGTGTGAATGCATGCAGATTAAATAATTATACAAAATAACTAATTAGGGAGATTTAACCAAACAATTAACTTTGACAAGAAAGAGAGAATACCACGGTTCTTGGCTGAATAACTTTAAACATATTTCCAATTATTAACACAAATTGGACATTTAAAAGCTCCAAAAAAAACAAAAAATAAAATATACAGTGTATGTTAGGCCCAATTTTGATTAAGGTTCTGCTTCTCAGTTACACTTTAACAGCATCAAATCAGTATTACTAATGTAGGTTTATTACATTTAATAATTATCAATTGGAGACATGAAAACAACTCATTTCTTACTCCTAATATTTTACTTGTACATATCCATTTCACATAAACTTAGATTAAAGTTACATGCAAACATTTGGCAGATGTGTGCAAGACGTGTGTATGTGTGTGATGTTGCACAAAATTAAAAGAAATGTTCTGCTTCTTTCAGACGCAAGCTTTAACAACAACAAATTTGGCTGTCCTAAGAAAAAAAAATAGAATAAAACAAATCAATAGAACAACAATATAAGAATAACACTCATATAATTAATTATTGCAAATGTTTTTAGCATAGTTTTTCCCTTAAATCATTCTGCAGACGGGATTGGGCCCCTCCACAGGCCAAATACTTTGACACCTCTGATATAAACCAAGCAGTTACCCTCAACGTCCAGAGCAGCTACACTCAGTTTAGAAGAGTTTAGCATGCACAGACTCTGTCAGACAGGAAAAAGGTATTATTGCTCATTTAAAGTCAGTGCAGTGATTGTAGAATGTATCTCCAAAAACAATACTTGTACAGCACAGGTAGTCTTTGGACAGGGCAATCATTGCTTGAAATTAAGCCAATGAGCCTTTTCAGTCTTTTCTACGGATATCATGGGCATCATCTATCTGACCACTCTACAGACGATACTGTTAAGAGTGTCTGGCTAGCTAGACAGTGTCTCAGACACTAATCGCTAATGATGATGATAATGGAGTAGTAATTTGGTAGGATGCAGGTTTCTACATGTTCTCGGTCCTGAATCATGTTCCCTCATTTCCTCAGTAAACCTCTAAACTGCAACACACACCAAAAAACTACACAAACATACACACAAAGATTAGGATACCCAACCGGGACATCCGCTTCTTAGGTAACCAGACCTGACGGGGTGCTCAAAGAAAGAGCCAGAGACAGAGAACATCAAACGATAACAATCGGGAGGACTCGTCTTAGGTGCATGGCGCAATCAGGAGGAGGCAGACGGAAATGCCAACGATAGTTCTACAGACAGTGACCTTTAGCCTCGACCCCTTGACCTACTGTTCCGTTTGGGAGATTAGGAGATGGGGTGAGATATCGGATCACAACACAACGTGACTGGGGTTGAGGAGTGTTTGGGAGATTAATGGTTGGAGATTTTAATAGAAAAGGTTGAAGGTCTGGTCCTAAACAAAGGTGACCCAGAATTTGAATCCTGCCTGAGTACGGTACTTAGTTTCAGGAAATTTTTTTTTTAGAAACTACTATATTTTAAGGTGCACTATTGAAAAGCGTATTGGTTCATGCAATAAAATGGAAATTAATTATTTAAAAATCATACAATGTGATTTTCTGGATTTGTTTTTTTTTATTCTGTCTCTCACAGTTGAGGTGTACCTACGATGGAAATTACAGATCTCTCCATTCTTTGTAAGTGGGAAAACTTGAAAAATCGGCAGTGTATCAAATACTTATTTGCCCCACTGTATGTCCAAATTAAACATGTCTATTTAATTAGTGACGGAAAGGCTATAGAAATAACTATATAAGCGTAGATACCAATTGACAAAAAATGTTCCCTTTATTCAAAGTGTGCACCACAGTTATGTTTGCATTTGGGGTCAAGTACGTTTTTTTAGGTTTTTGATTTTTATATTTTTGAATATAAAATAACTGTTCTCTATTTGAATACATTTTAAAATGTAATTAATTTCTGTGACGGAAAAATCACATCATTTATTTGTAACAAAAGTATTTTGTAACAAATGTCTTTACTGTCACATGTGATCAATAAAATTTGTCCTTGCTGAATAGAAGGATTATTTTCTTACAAAAAAAAAAAAAAGGAAAAAAATTGTAGTGCAATTGTTGATTGTCAAAGATTTTGATTTCATTCTGAAGAACCCTTTTATGCTGAAATGGTTCTTTGTGTTAGAGTTTAGGGTTCTTTATCCCCATGTTTCTCAAATCTGTAACTGTCAAAGCACCTCATTACTGATTTTCTGGAGTTCAGTGATCCAACTACACAGACTGCCAACACACTCTCAACAGGTAAATGATTTCATTCTTAAATTTAAATACAAACTTAACTTTAAAATTGTAACTGGTTTCTAAAAAAACATGTTCTTCTCTTTTTTTTGTTTGTTTTTGGTCAGCTGTGGGAACTTCTCTCCTCTTCTCCACTAAGTAAGTAAAAGAGACAATGAATTTATAATTCATATTGTTCGATTTTTTTTTTATTATTACTTGGGTTTATGTATAAACATACCCAGTCACAAAAAATATATATATAGTCAAACTATCCCATGAATTTATATCACTTTTTTTCTTTTAAGATTGTGAAGGGCTTGAAAAGAGTCCATTTTTGCTTTTGGCCTTCATAAACAATTGTTTTTACATAAACACACTGTAACTCTAAACTCAGTTGTGTATTTCAGATGCACCACATCCTGCAACCTCATCATCTGCAGAGAAAAATTGCCACTTAATCACAAAATGATAGACTTAAAGGCATCATATTGATTGGATTGTTGTTGTTTTACTGAAACTTGGTCTTCATCACATCTATTTTTGTGTTTTACTTATTTATGTTCGATGTCAATTGTCATTCATTAATGTATTCAGTTAATAACTGTTGTTAAGAGCACTGACGATTTTGCATGTCAATAAAAACATACCTAATTTGCACACCATGCTGCTGTTGTTGTTATTGTGGTTGTTGTTGTTGTTTTACTGTAAACCCCTAACCCAGGCTACACTCTAAGATGCCTCATTACTGATTTTCTGGAGCTCAGCCATCCAACTACACAGACTGTCAAGCGCACACTCAACAGGTAAATAATTTCTTTCTTAAAATGTCTATAAATGATAACTTTCAAATGCTAATTGTTTTTTCCATGTCTTTTCTCTTTTTAGTTTAAGAGAACATGTAAGTGCGACCAGCTCTATTCAGTTAAGGATACTACTCTCCTCTTCTTCACAAAGTAACAAAGATATTGAATTTATGGTCCATTTTGTTAGATTTTTTTATTACTAGGGTTTATGCATAAACATACCCAGCTATCCCATGACTTTATATTACTTTTTCCTTTTAACATTGTGAAGTGCTCACATACTACTTTTGGCCTTCATAAACAATTGTTTTTACATAAACACACTGTAACTCTAAACTCAGTTGTGTATTTCAGATGCACCACATCCTGCAACCTCATCATCTGCAGAGAAAAATTGCCACTTAATCACAAAATGATAGACTTAAAGGCATCATATTGATTGGATTGTTGTTGTTTTACTGAAACTTGGTCTTCATCACATCTATTTTTGTGTTTTACTTATTTATGTTCGATGTCAATTGTCATTCATTAATGTATTCAGTTAATAACTGTTGTTAAGAGCACTGACGATTTTGCATGTCAATAAAAACATACCTAATTTGCACACCATGCTGCTGTTGTTGTTATTGTGGTTGTTGTTGTTGTTTTACTGTAAACCCCTAACCCAGGCTACACTCTAAGATGCCTCATTACTGATTTTCTGGAGCTCAGCCATCCAACTACACAGACTGTCAAGCGCACACTCAACAGGTAAATCATTTCTTTCTTAAAATGTCTATAAATGATAACTTTCAAATGCTAATTGTTTTTTCCATGTCTTTTCTCTTTTTAGTTTAAGAGAACATGTAAGTGCGACCAGCTCTATTCAGTTAAGGATACTACTCTCCTCTTCTTCACAAAGTAACAAAGATATTGAATTTATGGTCCATTTTGTTAGATTTTTTTATTACTAGGGTTTATGCATAAACATACCCAGCTATCCCATGACTTTATATTACTTTTTCCTTTTAACATTGTGAAGTGCTCACATACTACTTTTGGCCTTCATAAACAATTGTTTTCACATTTTCACATTCACATTTTTTTTTTTTTAAACGAAAGGAGATACATATTTAAACTCAATTGTGCTTTTCAGATGCTACAACCTCATCATCTGCAGAGAGAAACTGCCATTCAATCACACCAAAATACAGATAATGATTAACTTAAAGGCATCAGAGGATTGTGAAGATATTTCACTGGTCTTATGTTATATTTTGTTTGACTTCTTTAAGCATTTAAGCATGTTGTTGTTGTTGTTATAGACAAGAATTATAAGACCAGGCAGATAGAGGGGTGAAATCAATATTAATAATTAATATATACACATAATACTAATATAAATGATATTAATACTAATATTAATGAAAAACTATCATTAAAAGGGTTATTTATAACACCATTAAGGTCCTATATATCAAATATTTTCAAAGCATGGTTCTATATGGAACCCTATAAAAAAGGTTCTGTTTAGCACTTAAATAGATTCTGCTAAGCACTTAAATAGATGCTGCTATTGTTACAAGCCGAAGAACCCTTTTCTGGTACTGTTTAGAACCATTTTTCTTATACTTGTCTTATTAAATTAAGTTAACTCTCTGATGTTACATAACAGGTTGCTAAACAGGTCTTTAGTCAATTATTGGGAAATCCAAAAGTGTTTTTTTCACAACTGTTTGTTTTGTACATTTGTGAAATGGACTTCTCTTCTGAGAAATATCATAAAGGGAGATCATACCGAAGCGCCATTTCAGAGTCGTTTATTCTGTCCAACAGTCTGCAGACTGGGAATTCAGGGTAGGCCACACTAAACAGCTCGGCGCATCTGGCAACCTCATCAGTAATTCTAAGAACTCATAAACTGACCAGAGATCAGTCAACACTGGGAGAAATTCCTTGAAATAACACCCACTAGCACCAAGCATGCAATTAATTAGGAAAACACACAGAAACTGTTTGGTGCCGATGGAACTTCCTCTCTGAAGTTCAGCGGCTACTCTAGGGGATAGGCAAAGACAATGGGGCAGGTTTAGTGACTTCATAGCAAAAGAATGAAAGAAAAAAAAACCCAGTTCAAAAATAGGTATGTAAACTGGCATCCAGGCAGCATGATTTGCTAATGAGAAACTTTGGACGGGAGGATTATATATGCAGGTGTGAAACAGTTTAAAGTGTGTTTGCACGCTCTTACCTAAGGTGCAAGTCCTCCGAATATTTCAGGCAGGCGTAGATGAATTCTTTGAGTTGCGAGTATACTTTAGGCACAAATTCAGAAAATGGCAGCTTCTTCGGAAAAGGCATCTGTTTAGAATAATTATAAGAGCAAGTAAATAAATACAGTATATTACAGCACAGCACAGAGCAGGTGTTCTGAAGGGTTTAAAATCAGAAATGTGAATCTATTCTGGTGTTGGACTACTTTTCTAGTTGGACAATTCTGGTTCTGGAGTGCATTTTAACAGATGCCCGTACATGTGTTCTTCCAATGTAAGTGCTTTAAATGCAATCAAATATTTTGACAATCTGTAACAAATGCTGTTGATAGAACACTCTGGGAGATTCCCTTTATAAAGAAAACACAAAGGCAGCTTAATTATATGAAAAAGAACAGCTGCAAGTATCACCAAGAAAGGTAGCATCCTTGATTACTATAACAGTATTGGGCAGTAGTTCTTGTTGACGTCAATGGGAGAATTCAAATGTATGGCTTAGCTCAAGTATTTCAGGGGATGCGCATGTTAGTAATCAACTTCTTGGACAGCAGGAGGATATTTGTGTCTTTGAGGAGACCGGAGGGTGTGTAACTGAGGGAATCTGTGGGATAAAAGCTTTCTCATGTGCCTAATGTTCACCTTGTCGAGCTCTGGATCCTGGAAGGGGAATTGGCCTGCAATTCGCTGGTACTCTTCACGCGATGCCACGGGAATGGGGCTGTAGTTGTCCTGATCCAAGATTTGCCTGAATAAACAGAATAAGTGTGAGGGGAAAAAGACCTGACTTCACAGATGAACTGATCATAAACCTGACGGCAAGAGCAGGATATTAAAGAAGACTAAATAATCTAAAAACCATTTATTGGGCTCATAAGCAGTGTGTCTGTGTTTGTGTAACTCAGTCATAGCAAACACACATAACACATCTCCTTGAATGCCTGTTCCCACAGTAATGACATTCCGAGCCAATCAATGAGTCCAAAGCATCATTCCTTTATGGAGTGAGTCAAGTGTCTCTGACAGGGAACGTAAAACGACTCCAGCAAGGTTGCAACAACTTTTCCATGTCATCTGCTCTTAAGATTCAGCCGAACAAATCGTAACCATCTCCCTCCAAGGAGCTTTAACATATTTTTTTTCTAAAACGAATTGACATTTTTTGGATTAAATGCTTTTTAAAGAAGAAGAAGAAGAAAAAGAAGAAGAAAATATTTGTCCTTCAAGCAATATGATTTAGTCATATGGGGATAATTTGATCAGTGATTTTAGATGGTTTGGCCTGACCAAATTTCCATGTCCTTCAACCGTCCTGCAATCCACAACCTCTGCAAATATAAATCTCTGAGCACTACAGGCAATTTCCTTAAATGGTAGTTTGATATAGGGCATTAAAAATGGATATTTCATTAAAAAATGGATGTGTGGTTACCAAGTATTGAATAGAAAAACAGAACAAATGACGTACAGTAAACACAATCTGATTTAAGTTGATTTGGACATAACCCTATTAGTGTAATCCCTTCAGTATGGATTTCTCAGGGGTCATAAGGTGATAACCAAATCATCATTATCCTTACTCAAATGAGGGACAGAGATGAAAAAAACAGAGAAAAGGGAGAGAGAAAGAGAAGGCAGAAAGCACCTGAAGGACTGATTCCACTTTTTCAGCAGGATCTCTCCATATTGATCCCTCATCTCCAGCAACATATCAAACAACTGGTTTACTGGAAAACCATAACCCTGCAGGGAGAGAGGGGAAGAGAGGGGGTGGATAATATCCATTTCAGTTAAAAACAGGAAGCAGATGAATGCAACTCGAAGCAGAAAACAGGATGAAATTGTGTTTATACATTTACACTTGATGTTACGATTAATTAAAACAAACAACATACTAGTGCTGTCAAATCAATCCATCGTGATTAATCTTGTTTAATCGCATCCAAAAGTTTGCATTTACATAATACATTTGTGTGTACTGTGTATATTTACATGTATATATAAATATATACACATACATGTATATATTTAAGAAATATATGTAATATATTCAAATTTACATATATATATATATATATATATATATATTTAAATTTATATATGGTTTATATGTATGTATTTATATACACACATGTAAATATACACAGTGCACACATATATTATGTAAGCGCAAACTTTTATTTTAGATACGATTAATCGCGATTAATCGATTTGACAGCACTACAACATTTGTAATGTCTATTCAATGCTTGTCTGTCACAATATTTTTAAATTATATTCCCTTTTCTCAGAAAATATTTCTGTATGTGATTATTTATAACTACGTGAAGTAATCAACATATTTAATTTGATAAATCTTATCCAGTGACAACCGAAGTTCTTAAATGTTATCATTAGGAACTACCCCACTCACCTGCAGTGTATCTGCAAACAGCACAATAAGATTCTTCAGATCTAATATCAGGTCTGGATCAGTGCAATAAGACTATGGAGACACAAGTGAGAGAGAGTGATGGATTACAGCAGAAGCAGAGGAAGGACAGCACAAGGATTTAGATTACCTGACAAAAATGCAAGAAAAAGATATATTTTCAAAAGAGCTGTTCAGTTGTAGTCCTAAAACCCAGAAGAGGATTGGGGATCTCTCTGAAATTTAAGAATATTGTTTTTAGAATAGTGTTTTTAATTTAATAGTAAAATAAGGTCTGCAGTTTGCTAGCTACATAAGGACAACAAATACCACAAAGATGTGCATTTACTTATTCTGACAACCGCTGCAGTACTTTTGCAGAAACTTACTACTTATATTTTTAAATTACACAACGGTTTCAAACTTGTAAACATGTAAGGTACATCTGTGCGTAATTTACACTATTGTTAAAAATGTAGTGTCAATTTTTCTTTTTGAAATAATTACTACTTTTATTCAGCAAGGATGCATTAAAGGGGTCATATGATGCGATTTCAATTTTTCCTTTCTCTTTGGAGTGTTACAAGCTCTTGGTGCATAAAGAAGATCTGTAAAGTTGCAAAGACTAAAGTCTCAAATCCAAAGAGATATTCTTTATAAAAGTTAAGAGTCAGCCACACCTACCTAAAACGGCTCGTTCTAACACGCCCCCACATATCTACATCACTATCTGGGAAGATTTGCATAACGCCGCCCAAATGTTCACGCTGTAGTATTGTTGCAGCCGCCGCCATGTCGTGAAGGCGCTGTGTGCTTCATTGTGAAAGCGAAACTACTTTGTTTGGCCTTCCAAAAGAGGACGATATCCGCTTCGTCATGCCTGGAGCTGATCTGTGCTGGTCGCTGAGGAAATACTTCAACTTCGCGCTGTGGATCGCCGGATCTGCTTTTTTTTTTTTGCAGCATCATATGACCCCCATTAAAATTGATCAAAAGTGACAGTAAAGACTTTTACATAGTTTCAAAAATAATTCTATTTAAAAAAATGTGAACTTTCTATTTGTCAAAGAAACATGAAAAGGTATTTCTGAAGGATCATGCAACAATGGCCTCTGAAAATTCAGCTTTGCCATCTTAATGGAATTAATTGCATTTTAAAATATTGAAAACGAAAACAGCTATTTTAAATTGTAAGAATATTTTACAAAATTACTGTTTTTAATGCATTTTTGAACAAATACATGCAGCCTTATGGAGCATAACAGATTTCTTACAGAAACATTTAACTTTTAGTGTATGTTGTAAATATAACAAAATAAAACACTATAGTATCTTCAAGTAATGGTAACCACACACCTTATTGTACTAGAAAACCACAATCCTAAAAACCCATCAGAAACTCCAGAGGGAAGCCATTACCCTTCCAGGCTGGCCATAAAAATGATGTCTTAATTTAACAGCTCAGCTTGCTTAGTGTATGTTAGGCATGTAGTGTGCAGACATACTGAGTGTGTACGCAAGGCTGCAATGGTCTTTGAAAGGGCCAGCTCCCACAATTCTTCCACATAAGCCCTGTTTACCAGGCCCTGTGTGGCGTGCAAGATGTGGTCCTCCACTACAAAAAAACTGCAGGATATATACAGGGAAATACAGGAACAAATTAAAGAATGTTGGAAAGGATATGAAAGAGAAACAGTAAGTACAATATAACATATCACTAAACTACGTCAATAATATCCCAAATGGGCACGATTAGGCTTTCCAGCACACAAAAGTATGTGACAAAAAAAACAAAGCTGTTTACTAACAGTCATTGAACATCCCAGCAACATTCCCAAAAAAATCCCAGGGATCCCACTGTGCAAGTGCCCTAAGCCTTTTTTGTGCCACTTAGGATGTTTGTAAAAGCCTCCATTCCAGACACCAGCCTTTCCGATATTCCCCTTCAGACTCTCGGAATAACACCAATCTGCCACTCCACATCCCCAGAACCATAAATTCTAAAGCTAAGTGTGTTTTTCGGCAGCACTGGGATGGAGAATCAGGAAGGGACAGAGGAAAGGGAGCGTTTGGCTAAAGGGAGGGTCTGAATGCCGAGCCAAAAAATGCTTCGGCTGTTTTAATTCTCTTCTATATTAAAAAATAAACGTAGTAAGCATGTATAATTGATTTTCTGTTAATTTGGCCACTCAAAACAAAATGTGCACTGCACTTACCCGACAATTTGATTGAAGTAGCGCCTGTACCCCTCTAATGTTTCATGCTGGAGACCACAGGAAAGAGAAAGAAGAGCTTATGTACATCAGTTTACTGAGCAGTCTACTGTTACAGCTCTTTTTATTATTTAAGAAATAAACTAAATTACGACCTCAAAACATTTTTTAATTTGTGTCAGAATTCATTATTTCTTTGAAAGAATGTTACCTATATTACCTCAATAATAAGTCACATCACTGACCAAATAACAAAATACCTGTACAACGACATTCTGCAAATATCATCAACACTTTAACATACACTACTAGTCAAAAATTAGGGACTGTAAAATTTTAAAATATTTTTGAAAGAAATCGTATGCTCACTAAGCATGCACTAATTTGAGCAAAAATAAAACTGTAATATCGTGAAATATTATTACAATCTAAAATAACTTTTTTCTGTTTTAATTCATTGTAAAATGTAAATTCTTATTATCAATGTTGAAAACAGTTGTGCCACTTTTGAAATTGAAAACATCTGTAACATTGTAAATTGTCTTTACGATCACGTTTGATCAATATCATACATCCTTGCTGAATACAAGTATGATTCTATAGTATGACATTTTTTTACTAACCTACTGTATACCTTAAGTATTTTATAATGACATTAAGTGCACAGCAATTAAAAAAAAAAAACTAGAAAGAAATTCGGAAAATATGTACAATTCAGCTCTGCTATAAGGAAAACTTAAGTGTTCAACAACTGAGCTATATTTTAACTGGAACAATGTTTCTACATCCTTTTCCAATCACTCTTCAAGCAAACGAAAACTATGTATGAAAATCGACATGAATTTTCAGGCCCTAAATTAACTATACATGTCAAGTTTCTTGTATGCATCCATTCTCAAATAAGCAGAAACGTGTACGTTATGTAATGATAATGGCTTACCTCACAGTTCCCGAGAGTTTATTTGAGGTGTGGTTAGTGATTGGAGGAGGTGCAGTGAATATGATCGAAGGGTGTAAAACAGACAGTCAGACAAAGCATGTGCTCATGCTGAGTGATGGCGTACCATGTTAGAGTGAGGCTGCAGCACTAGTCGGGCCTGTTTCCGCCGCTGCTTCCTGTAGTAGTTCTCAAACGTGTCCCGGGCACCCTGGGTAAAGCAGACACACATTCTAAACACCTGAGTGAGAATAAGGCTGTTTACTAACAGGCATGACTCTCATTGGGCCTCATTCATGAAACATAAGCAGAACGATTTTTTTGTGTAAATCATTCGGAAAGTCATTCTGACATAAATTTTCGGATTCATGAAAATGTTCGTATTTTGAAAATGTTAGTTGGTATGAAAGAAATTTACACCTGCTCCCTACCATGTGTAAATGGTGCATAAAACATTCAAACGTTCTGTATTCTTTTAGACAAACTGATGACACTGCATTTTTATGAACCATGTATTAGAATGATATTTAACGAGTTCATTTGCCCTGTCTTTTTTTCGTTTTTTACTTTACAAAGTATTTGTGAATCCAGAGGCGAGTTTTCGGAAAGGTCCGTTTTACGTGTAAATTACTCAGAATTTACTCGTATATTTACGAATGTTTAATGAATGAGGCCCATTTTGTGTGAACAGCTCTGTGACCACTGAGTACCAGTCAGAGTATTTCAGAGGAATGAAAGAGGGGAGGTGATGACTAAGAGAAGCAGTTGACACAGGAAAACAGATTTTCGCTTACAGAGGCCGTGCTAAACTTCAAATAAGAGCATATCAGCTACGTTCTCTCTCCTGATCTCATAGTACGATTCAAAATACAGCACAGCAGAGGCTTGTGGTCAAAAAACAAAGGCCCACATTCACCGCTTAAAGACTTGATCCTTTTTCCAGAAACCCAGAGTGCAGTTTCTGTCCGCCTTTCACAGACTGCTATCAAAGTCTATTCAGGCATGACACCAACACATGCACACACGTCCCAAGTCAGAACAGAGTGCAGAAACAACACAGTAATGCACAGAGCAACAGAGATAAAAACAGAAAACAGTGGCAGTATGGTGGGACTTATCACTACTTCCGGTCAAGGGCCTCTGAATTTATCTAGCCAGAGCGAGTGACTGTACCTCTTCTACAAAGATAATAAAACAGGACAAGACTTGACCACACAGACCATTTCTTAAATAACAAAAGTGAGATATATGCCCTGTTTCAGATCTAGTGAGCTTTTTCGCTGGTCCGCAGTCTATATACAGTAGGTAGTTGCAACACACTAATAGAGCTCCTCGTGAAGTCCACAAACAGACTTGAATGTCAATTAACTCCACTAGAATTTGAGATTGCTAAGCTAATAACGTGATACAGCAAGCAAACGCATACCACTCAGAAATAATGCACTGTAAATAATATTTTTACAGAAAAAAAGACTATAAAATGCTATAGTAGAAACCTAACTGCAAGTTACCTTTACATATATTTAAATATATTTAAATATGTAAAAAAATAAATAAATAAATAAAAACATGTAAATGGCTTCACATTGTATGCCATTTTACTGTAAAATACAGGCAAATTTGTTTTCTTGAAAGTATATGCTATTTCATTATACTGGAGACTAGGGCTGTGTGATTTGGGGGAAAATATCAAATTGCGATTTTTTTTGACAGATATTGCGATTGCGATTTGATTTGCGATTTTAAATTTGCAAGTCAAGCTTCAGCTCAATATTGCCATTAATGTGCAGCACAGTATGGGTATCATTACCCTGCTGAAAAAAACAATAGAAACCATCACAGAAATTCTTAGTTTCCATTAAACCATTACAAAATTCCTTTTTGTTTTGGGCATTATTCCAATAGGAATTACTGTTGTTCTATTGGTTCCCATCTGCCAGATTACATCCCACCAATAGAATCCATCAAATAGACACCATTATAGTTTACATTAAAACCAAACAAATTCCCATTATAACCTGAAATACATTACATTTTTTATTGTGTTTTGGGAGGGGTTCTATTGTTGTTTTTTTCAGCAGGCAAGATTATAATGGTATAACTACTTTTACAGAATGAACTTAATTACTGAATTTCACAGAAAATCTGTTTATTTTTTATAAATAAAGAACTGTATTTCTTAGGTCAATTATTAAAGTATTACATACAGTATGTTACATAGGCTGATTTATTCATTTTAAGTATTTGGGATTTAAGAGCAAGTGGAAAATGTGCTGAATGTTTCATTTCATCCAAGCGAAATTAGCAAGCAGTTAGACTGAATCTACACTTGTTTTAAACGTGGAGCCAGGCGCGAGTCGACACAGGTTGCGCGTGTGCATCAAGCCTCGTCCATACTGCCAGATGCGCTCGTGGAGACGTGTGGTGCAGAGCCGGGTGCGAGTATAAACCAGCATTACGAGACAGGCTGCGTGAACGGCTCGTCCGTGACGCGGGATTAGCGCCGCGTGGGGCAGAGAGGAGCGAGTATGAGAAGCATTCACAGACACAGGCTGTGTGTGCGCTCTTCTGAATTGGGAATAGCGAACATGCATCATAAACTTATTCAAATTAATCTGTTGGGGAGATAAAATGTGCAAGATAATGTTAACGTACTAACAAAAACATCTAAGAATGTATCTTTTATTCTCCAGTACTGAAAACAGAACCGATAAGGGAGCTTTTGATATGCGCTGTGACGCAGCTCTTGGAAATTACCTTTTTTTGTTTGTTGTCTGTCATTTCGAAGCTTACCTTGCATACGTTTTTCTTTAGTTTTAATTGATCTAACTATCGATCTGACCCAGTAGACGCCATAATCCCACTCTGTCTTTTTAAAAAAAAAATTATGGTGGGTGTTTACGCAGTTGGCTAGAGCAGTGCTGATTGGGGAGAACGGAGGTGCGCTCACTCTATTGGTTAGTAAGACTGCCACTCAAGGCTGGCAGTCATGCATATGCTCTGGAACAGAGTAATATCGCGTCCATATCGCAGGCTTTGCGATTAGGAAATCGCAACGTCTCAAATCGCGATTTCGATGTGATTTCGATTAATCCCATCAGTGCTGATTGGGGAGAACGGAGGTGCGCTCACTCTATTGGTTAGTAAGACTGCCACTCAAGGCTGGCAGTCATGCATATGCTCTGGAACAGAGTAATATCGCGTCCATATCGCAGGCTTTGCGATTAGGAAATCGCAACGTCTCAAATCGCGATTTCGATGTGATTTCGATTAATCGCACAGCCCTACTGGAGACATTATTACAGTGAATTTCTGGCAGCAACCACAGCTGCCAGTTTTACTAAATATTTTATGGGATATTTTTACTTATTTTTAATAGTGCATTTCTAATTAGATTGGACTATTTTTACAATATTTTTAAAAGATTTTTAATGTATTTTAATAGACTTTTATGCACTAAATTAATAGTAGACAACTTTTACTTTGTCTACCATTTAGACTTTTTGCACTGATTAAATCACAATGCAGGATACATGAAATGAATTATAATGCAGCTGTCTAAACTTTGCATCAGCCTTCACCTTGGTGAACTTATGATTACTTAAATGCTGTCTATGAAGGAAGCTCACTAGGTTTTTGAATAGAGTTGTAGTCTACAACCTTGTCATTTAGCTGATGCTACAGCAAATTACAGCATACTTATTATGCAAGAGCCTTCAGTAAGGGCACAATAGTAATACAGAGTCCCTCGGGGGTTTAAACCAGTAATTATTTGGTTACAAAGCCCAAATAGTTAACCCAGACCACCCAAATGTAATGATGTGTGGGGAAGAATAAGGTTTGAGAAATAAGAATTGAAGGAGAAATAAGTGGGCACAGAAATGGAAAAGCATTATATAAATTTGAATGACTTCAGAACAACCTTGAACCTTTAATAACAGCAGGGATCGAACAGATATTCTGCTTTGACCACAGAGGCCTTCAGAGCACAATGAAAGACAGAAGGTGAAACAATTCAGTGAGGAACAGAAGAAGAAAGTACAAGAAAGAAAGTAACTTGCTCAACACAAAATGCTACATTTTCTCTCTCACAAAAAGTGCTGGGAAGTCTGATTCATTTTAGCCAGTGGGTTCATTCATCAACTTATTAAAAAAAAGGATTTAATGATTCATAACCACTCTACTTTGAAGCTGCAACTTGTCAAACTGAAAGCTGCCCATAATTTAAAGAAGCTTCAGTCCACACAGTCCACAGTGGGGCAAAATGACTCCTACACAATATACGGTCATTGACGACACTGACTCTTTGGAGCAGGATGTGTATTACCTCAGAATCCTTCAAAATAAATTTTGGAGAAGGAAAAAAGGATGTTTGAGAAGGATGCCATGTTCTGTATGAAGGGAATTTAACCGAGTGTGTCCATCCTGTTGGCTATGCAAGCTCTTCTGCGGTTACTAGGACTGAGAAGAGCAGGTCTACCAACTGCAGTCTAAACCCAGTTAATCGTGTCCGAACGCTCCATCTCTTATAGATGTTCCTTAACCTAAACAGTCCAAATCAAAGGAGGACAGTGCCAACATCAACTATTGAAAAAAGATGTGCACTAAAGTTCAGCTGAACTTCCCTCCACAAAGGTCTAGTGCCTCAGATCTCCAGAGCGCCACTAATAAAGACACAGCGGTGTTGGCCAGCTGAATTTTGGGTGTGGTTCTCTGGGTCGGAGAAGTAGGATGGAGGCCTGAACTGTGGTTCTC
The DNA here is from genome assembly GCF_001515645.1 of Sinocyclocheilus grahami. Lineage (NCBI taxonomy): Eukaryota > Metazoa > Chordata > Actinopteri > Cypriniformes > Cyprinidae > Sinocyclocheilus > Sinocyclocheilus grahami. The sequence continues at coordinate 1,170,222 of NW_015505203.1, forward strand.
CTTCTCCAAGGTTTCCCACTGCAGCTGGCCCATCACAACCAGCCTGTGTTTACACTGATCAGAACACAGACCAGAACTGTCAGAGAACTGAGACACTGTTCAGACCTTAAGTTCCATCAGGAGTAAAGAGGAGGAGTTTGAGCTGGAAGAGGGTACAGGAGAGTAAGAGAGAAAAAAGTAACAGAATAGAATTTAATCTATCTCAGATGTTCTTGTCCAGAAAATGGACTCGTGTGCTGCTTTAAAGACATTGATCAAGAAATCCAATAAATGTTTTTTTGTGCAAAATGCTACTAAATCAACCACCAATACATTCGAATAAAAAGTCCAAAATGGACTAAATATGTGACAGAAAGTATTCAAACGAATAACAAAGAGTGAGCAAACAGAGGTAACTGTGACCCCTTGAGATCTCCATCAGCCTCTGATCTCTGATACAGTAGCGCCATTAAATCTCAGCGGCTACACTTGAGGTCAGACTGGTTTAAAAGGAAAACACCATTTCAGTTTGGCTGTTTTCTGGCAATGCAAAAACAACAAGCATTTATGGTTAAGTGCAAGACCTTGAGGCATAGAGGTCACACTTTCAACAACTCATGCTTCCTCTTTTCTCTGTTTTCTATTCTATTGCAGTCCGCTGTTCTCTTTTAATTCCACCACTCCAGAGGAATAATGTTTTTCCTCTGTCCGTTTGAACTTTATTATCGGCAGATTCATAAAAATGTCAATTGTTTGATGGCAGTGTGAAGAAAAACTTAAAACACACTGTCTTCAATTTAAGTTTTTCAAGCCAAACTTGACCAAAGAACAGGCTGTGCCCTCTGGCACTCTGACCTCTTCCTTGTCCTGTTCTCTTTCTCCATCCCTCGGCTTGACTTTCCAATGGGAGTTCAACTTCCTGTCCCTCCGCAGCAGCTCTACACTTATAGTTTCAGGCCTCAAAGGCCTGTACTGTCTCACACACATACACACATGCTCAAAAAAAAAGGCAAGGGACACCGTGGCCGGGTCACAACCCTCTGGCATGAAGGAAACCCAGGTGAACCCCCTCAGCGTCTCCTGCCGATTCCCAGCTCGGGCCATCTGGAGTGCAGCCAGCTCAGAAGTCTTTCTATATTTGACTCATTTCCCTCCCTTCCATAAGTGTCTCTCTGCCCCTCTCACTCGTTACAGTAGCAAGTAGCCGTGTTTACATAAAGTTTGTTTAAATTATCAGGAGCAATGTCACACTAAGGCCGATCGCCATATAAACATACAACAGCCTCAACAACTTCCTTCCTGTGGGGGTGTTCAGGACCGTGAATATACAGTGAATGGGAAGTATCTGCTATATGTGCATTCAAACACGGGCATTCAAGAGTGTATGCTCACCGTTTAAACAAAAAAGTCCTTCAGGGACATATAAAGTGCAATTCTGATTGCTTTTGTATAAGTAAGCAGTGTGATTTCCCAGGGTCTGAGGTGACTCAAGGGTCATCAGGGAAAGTAAACACAAAAACTCGAACATCTTAAAAAGAAACACATCGACTCGCTTTTCGGGGCTCTCTTCTCATTTGTTTGCTTTCTTTCCTATAACCTCAAAACAATGTTTGTGTGTGTCCCTTCTATGACTCCCTGGTCACTTTCAAACAACTCGTCCTTTACTTTTCCTCCCTTTCCTTTGCGTCCTCAGACGGCTCCTAGACCTGGTCTCCAGAACTGCTCAAAAAAGTGCAAGACGTGAACTTTAAAGACTTCCTCTCTACCCCGATTCCCCAGCATGCCATTCTCACCAGCTTCCATTACAAAGACCATTGTAGTAATGACAGTTTGTCTGCTCGCACTTGAAATTTACAGGCCGAAGGGTCATAAAAGTGACATTCCACCAACTCAAAACAATTCGGGAGTCTTCACGAGGAGCTGTCAGCACGTACACTCCGAAAACAAACACGTGCGTATTCACATAAAAAAATATTTTTCAAAAACTAACAGAAATACACAATTATTGGTCGTATTTTGAAGCACACTACAAAAGCAAACAGTTTAAAGACTCTTGACTCCATAGATGCGTGTCTAGCAAGTTAATAGGTAATAAATTAACAGTGATGCATTTAAAAAGAGTTTTTCATTACTTGTGGCTGTGTCAAATGCAATATTTGTTTGTGCAGGAAACATTCCAGGGTACTTTTGGGTGGAGAACATGCTGGTAAACTATGGAGCCATTTCCACTGGCATATTTCAGCAAAGTCATGAACAAACAACTGTGCTAACTGCTTTGATTTAAAATCACCAGCTAGCATGGATTAACAGATGAGAAATAAATCAATTATGGGCTGCATGAACTCAAAGCGATTATTTTGTCAAATATTGCAATTTTGTAATTAGAAATACGATATGAAAAACATCTAATATCCCGATTATTTAAAAAACAAAATGACATTTAAAAAATCACAATGAAATAAATGTTTGCCATGTTCAGCAAGAACTTCAAAAGTGCATGTGATCCTTTTGACTTAAAATGAAGTTATGTTTTGGCCATGGCGATTTAGATTTTTTTCAATTAATCATGCAACCTTACATTGAATCAAAATTATTTACACATACACCACCGTTCAAACGTTTGGAGTCAATAAGATTTTTTTTTTAATGCTCACCAAGGTTACTTATTTGATCAAAATACCATAAAAACAGTAATTTTGTGAAATATTACTGTTTTCTATTATATATATATTAAAATATATATATTTTTTTATTAAGATTTAATTACTGCTTAATACTTTTGTGGAAACCGTCCTACAGTTATTTAGGATTATTTATTAAATAGAAAGTTTAAAAGAACAACATTTATGTGAAAGACTTTTTGTAACAATATAAAAGTCTTTACTGTCACTTTTGATAAAAATTAATGCATTGTTGCTGAAAAGTTGTATTTTTTAATTCGGACCCCAAACTTTTGAATAGTAATGTAAAAGACTCATTCATAATACAGGTCACATTAACATGTATCACACATTTTACATGAACAACTTCTCATACACACACTAAAAACACACATTCGTACACACAAACTCACATTTTCATGAACATATTCTGAAAACATACAATCCATTTTTCTCTGATAACCACACATTGCAATGAGAGGCCTTGGGGAAGAAAGTGCAGGTTATATGTGTAAGCATGAGGGCCAACACAGAGATCATATTCTGAAAAACAAAAAACAAACCTGAAATAAAATAGATGGCAAACAAGACATACTCACCAATACAGTGTAGATGTGTAAACAGCGATACACCGGAGAGAAGTCCACCAGGTCCTGTGCACCAGGAATCTGCAATACATTGTGAATAAATGAGAGACACATCACCGGTTCAGATGAGCAGCACTAAAGCACGAAATCACTAGGAACAGACAATATTAAATGTTATTTGTCAACTAGAATCTATTTTGAATTCAAAGATCATTAAAACGAATGCAGTGTAATTAGGCCTGGGCGATAAAACGGTATCGATTTTTATCGACGGTACACCTTCTTCGATAACGATATAAAAAATGTTCGATATAGTGCACGATATAGGCATGTGCTATGAGTGACGCAGACAACACACACAAACACTCAAACACAGACATGAGTTTTAATTTAAAAATACAGTGGTTAAATTTAAACATTTTTTTCTATTGTTCTTTGTTTTAAAAAGGTTATAAAAAATGTCAATAATTATCGATACCGAGCGATATGAAACATTATATCGTTGATAAGTTTTTTAGCTATATCGCCCAGCCCTAAATGTAATAGCGTTTACCAAATTTAAATACATCCCTTTGACTTGAGCCATCCTTGACCTTACCGGTAAGGAAAGACTCTTTTCTAAAAGTAAGCCAAACAAATAAGACAACTAAACAATGCAAGCTTTGATCTGGTGCCCACAAAATGGCAACCAGGGACATATAAACCTAACTATGTTGTGGCACCACCAACAATAACCCAGAGAGAATGTGGAAAAAACAATTCAGTCTTGATGCACCACTGGGACGGTGCTGAAAATGTCTGTCCGGTTCAGGGAAGGCATGTTCACATTAACATGCTCCCCCAAGAAACAGTTTACAGAAAGGACAAAGGGCCGCAAGGGGACATCTTTCAGGTGGCATGGGGTCATTAAACGGGCAACGATCTGCATCTCTGGATACAACCCGTTTCTCAGGAAGCCCCTGAGCGCAGAGATTCGAGCAGATTAAAGGCTGGCACAAGCAGGAGCCAGAAGAGGAAAACATGATGACGCACAGGCTGATTGAAGCTTGGAGGGAAGGGAAGGGGGAAAGGTCAAACGAGAGGGCAAAAAGCATTAACCTTACCAGGGTCACTTAAAGGTAAGTTTTTCACTTTTTCACTTTGACTCATGAAAATGTTGAGAGCTGATCAAACAGATTTCAAAATGGTTTAACAATGTTGCTACATCATGAAATTGGGTAAGAGATGGCAACATTAGTCAATTAAATTACATTTATTTCGCAGCTTTTTCTCAGCTGCTTTGGTACAAAAGTGTCCACTTAACATTACAACGCAAACAGAAAACAAAAGTCCATCACCAGTGCTTCGGCACAAACACAACAAATGCCAATCTTGTGTTGCTTCGGTTTGACAAAGTGAAAACACCATGTCAAAATAAAGTGAAGTAGTCACACAACACAAACAACGCTTATCTGAGCACGTCAAAATAAACTCAACGTAAAATAAACAATGATGACCGACTGAGAGTGTCTCGACTGCCTCACTTTAATTTGTCTTTTAGGAGCGGAGCGAGACTGGGGATCATCTTTTCTCTCTGTGACGGTGCCGGCAGCCACAGCTGGGGAGCACGTCTTGCATGCTCCACACGTCTCACATTGCCGCCTCAGAGGAGCGGGGCAGCCCTAATGACACTAAACGACTGCAGAGCTGAGACGCTCCATTAAGAAAGGGAGGGGATCCTGGACTGGGCAGGCAGCCCAACAGCAAGTCCATGGGGATATTAGAGTAAAGCAGGAGAAAGGGACTAACAGAGAGGGACAGAAACAGAGACAGAGGAACTAGGATTCATCTATTTTTTTTAAATGGAACTGAATGATTTTCATGACTTTTGGCTAACTTGGATGGAACACTGTAGTAAAATACTGTGATAGCTTTTTGCAGATCTAAGTCCGAAGAAGACATGAATCAGTCAGAGCTGAATAAATCTGACTTACTAGCTGAGTGATTCATTCACGTTTAACTCAAACGTAGCAGGATCAGTTGACTTCCAGAATAAAAATTTCCTGATAATTTACTTTCTTTTTTCAGTCGAAAAGAAATTAAGATTTTAAGAAAACATTCTAGGATTTTTCTCCATATAGTTTTATTTATTTAAAAAAAAAAAAGTCTTGCACTAGCTCTGCGATGCGCATCCACAACTCGCATGATGTAGGTGGAAGTACCATCCCAGTGTTTAAAAAGCGAAAATGCAAAGACTAAATCAAACGCCCTTTACAAAAAAAATCATGTAAAACAACAATGTTGGATGATTTTGAAGTTGGAGGAGAAAATCAGATGGAGTTCAGTACTACTCTATGTCACACGTGACCTTTCCACCGTGACTATGTAATGTGTGAAGTGTGATGACATGGGGGTGAGTAAATAATCTGGAAATTTGTACTCTGAAAGTGAACTAATACTTTAACCAGGAACCATTACTTTGTACTGAATGATAGTTGTTGACAGCATGTAGTTAAAGAAACATGCTATGAGTTTTGGTATTAGAGATACTCCAGTCATCCAGCCATCATTCGGAACTGGACAGTTTTTGCTCCAAACACGTGATCAGCAACTGGCTAGTTTTTTATTTTGTTTCAGCCAATCTCTGTTCTGGACTTGCGCACAAAATGCATTGCAATCATTTCCCAAATTTGTGGGGAAATATTACGAAGTCTATAAACAGAACGTTACACAGAGACGAGACACACTAAAGGCGGATATTTTAAAAAATGGCAATCGGTATCGGAATCAGCTCATTTGCTTGCCATTTAAAAATGGCAAGCAGAACTAGCCATGAAAAATCATGATCGGTTCATCTCTATTTGGTCTCAAAAGCACTAAAAAAAATTCCTCACTAAGAGGAATCGGAACAAGAATCGATGCATTCCTTAGGATTTCCATCTCTATAAAGGACTGAGACAGAAAGAAAAAGAGAATAATACCCAAAAAGATGCATTTATATGAATTTTCTTTTTCTGGTTTCATAAACTGCCTGTGAACAAAAATAGACTAAAAACCTGACAAAGGCTTGAAATCAGTTGAAATGCTTAATAGTTTTATTGTGACTCCTGAGATAAATCTTTCCCCCTCACCTCATCTTCCTCTGCATCCTCCACATCCAGTATCCCAGAATTCTTTTCTGAAAAGGGGTTGCTTCCAGTTCTGTCCACCTCTGTGCCAGAGCACGCTTCCTTTCGTATTCTCCGTCCACTCGCTGATCGCTGCTGTGATGTCACGGCATTATCACAAGCGATCTGCACTTGTGCCTGGAAAACAAACACAAACAGACATGTGAAAGAGAACGTGTGTAAAAAATTGTTTTAATTATACACACGCATATACATACACACACACATATATATATATGTATGTTGTATGCAATAGTATTATCTTGAGAAAAAAATGTTAAAGAGCAGGTCATATGGTATTTTAAAGTGTCCCAATATTGTGTTGGAGTCCTCTACAACAGGTTTAAATGCATCTAAGGTCAGAAAACATTGTAATTTTCTCAGAATATACATTTAATATTAGAGTTATTTGTCAATGATTTCTAAACGATTCGTTCCAAGCAAGTTCAGAGCAAACCCCTCCCTTCCATAAGCCTACTCTGCTCTGATTGGTCGGCTGGCCAAGCCTGTTGTGATTGGCACAGAGAGGAGTCCTTGAGCAAGTTAGCCTCGCGAGCGCTACCATTGACAAAACACCTTTACATAAAACAATAATATACTGTTCCAATCCATTCTTAAAATAATGACATAAAATACAAAAACACTTCTGCAAGCGAATCGTGCCCACAGCTAAAGTTTAGCTGCTAAACTGCGAACACTTAAAACAACAATGTTAGCCGAGTGCTAACGTGACTAACTGATGAAACAATACAGTTTGAAAACCAAAATATGTCTACTGTAACTACATTATTTATTATTAAAGAAAGTAATTTTAATTAAAAATGCGAAGATTATGCAAATGTGTTACCCAGTGACGTATACCGGTAACAGGCAAAAGATTCGAAAATATGACGACTCGTTAAGGCGATTCAGAATCGACTCTCTCTTTTGAGAGACAATATCTTTATTTATCATGCACTTTTTTGATTAACAACTTTGCAGACTGTTTTCATAGGAACCAAACTCTTCATATATATACTAGGGCTGTGCGATTAATCGAATTCGTCATAAAATCGCGATTTGAGCATGCGCGATTTCTAAATCGCTTTATAGCACGATTTTCCGCGCACCCGCCCTCCCGCAGTATGCTATCTGAACCAATCAGAATGCAGCATGCCTAAATAATGGAGCACGAGAACAGAACAGACCGGGCGGGCATACAAACTTAACGCCACGTTCACATTCTGCGTCTGTGATGGTATTTTTTCCGCGCCCCTGTTAACGGATCAGAGAGTTCACACTGCACGCGATTGCGCTTCGGCAGTGCGCTCCAGGAGCGGTGCGTCTGCAGCAGTCATGCTGCGATCGTTTCCACAAGGAGTCTATTTCTGCTGTGCTGCACACGCTGAAAGTGACAGTGCATTATTCACAGTAAAAAATAACAGATTGGCACGGAAATTTAGTAATTACACCATAAATGCATATAATTAAAGTCTACTGTTTCACAGTGAACACATGGCTCTTTGGCTAGATTTAAAACAAGGAAAAGTGCACTTTTAGATAAACAAGGCAATAATAGATGGCACTCGTGGTGGTAGTTATAAAAAGTTATATTCCTTGAGTTTAAACGTGAATATGTCTATGAAAGATTGTATTACTGTACTGTGATAAAAGAGAATCACAATGCTGAAAAAGCATTTTCAGAAACAACGTTTGGATTTGAAATCAAAATAATGGATAAATGTTGTGTTTGTGGTAAACAGCCGTGGATCAGGAGCGGACTGAGTCCGTGCTGCTTCTGCGCCACATACACATACTGTATACGCACTGCAGACGGAGTACGTGTGAGCTTGGCGCAACAAATCTAGCTCAACATCTGAGGCAACACCACAAAGAGCTCTATGACCAATGCATGGCAAAAAAAAATCCCTGGACACGGGAATTTGTTTTTTCTGCCATATGTCTATTCTAGAGACATTTTGTTGCACCTTTACTTTGTGATTATTTTGCCCTATGTCTGTTCTAGAGACATGTCACAGCTTTTTGATAAAGCTCTAATTGGTTTTCTTTTGGAAATATGCTTCAAATTCACACTGAATGCATTAATGACTGTAAAGCATGTCTCTGTGTGTCAAAATCGTGATTAAAATCGAAATC
>NW_015505203.1:1179183-1195860 GCF_001515645.1 Sinocyclocheilus grahami
ATATATATATATAAGAAGAGTTCATTTGCAAAAACCGTTACACGCCACTTTAAAAAAAAAGAGCTAATTGAGGTGCATTATTCTCCACATATAGCGCGATCTGAACCCTAAACACGTGTTGTCAAAAAAGCCGGGTTTGTCTACTTTCAAGGCATCGTGAGTTCACGTTTTACTGCAGAAGCCGACAAGCGCCCTTGTTGTTTTTGAACAGAAGCCGATAAGTCCATTTTAGCGAATCAGCGCGCTGTATTCAGGTCAGGTGACAAGGCTACATTCACTTTGAAAAGACTAGCACGTCAGAGGAGTTTCGTCAAAGCTGACTAAAAGTGATCGAGGATGGATAATTTCGAAGAACTTGATGAACCTGTGATATCTTCTTCTTCAGAAAATAAAAGGCCTGTATTCAGGTCAGGTGACAAGGCTACATTCACTTTGAAAAGACTAGCACGTCAGAGGAGTTTCGTCAAAGCTGACTAAAAGTGATCGAGGATGGATAATTTCGAAGAACTTGATGAACCTGTGATATCTTCTTCTTCAGAAAATAAAAGGCGAAACGTTTTCACGGAACCTTGCAAATGCAGCGCGTTACAATGGTGAGGGAAAAGCTCCGTCTATTGCGTGTAATCACATCCATGCAGTTTATGATCACAACAACAACAACATTTGTCAGGCATCTACATTGTCATCGGAGGAGATTTCAAAGATTAAACAAGTGTTTTTTTTGTAACTCTAAAACATGAAATGTGGAGTTATCTGATTTTGCTATAAAACAAACTATTAATATGTAAAAAAAACATATTTTCAATTAACTTTAATTTTGTAAATTACCTGTATTTGTTTAGGTTATTCTTACTTAATCAAAACAACCCAACTGTAGTTTGACTGATATTACTTGGAATGTGCAATAAAAAAAAGCATGATTTCTGAAAAAAAAAAAAAAATTGAGTCGTAGAAAAAGTGAATGGAGAGGAAACTTCAACACCATGAGGACAACAGAATAGAAACCAAGCAGTGACAATAGGATGCAAGGTGGGTGTTGTAGCTGCTCAGCGGGTTCCACAAAAAGGAGTCAAGACCACACTGTTTATTCTTTTTGAGAACGAGAAGGTCAAAATGCACTAATTGGACTATGTAAAGATTGAGTGTTGTCATTGTATTCATCTTAGAATTGTGCTTCATTTATTTCTTTAGACATGTCTGAAGTTCTAGTCCCCATTTAATCTCGAGTAGAGTCATGTGCGTCATAGCGAGGGTGTATCGGATGGGGGCACATGAAGAAGCCTTTGCAACTCAAGAATTCCTTCCCGTTAAGAGCATCAGAATTAAAGGGCTTCATTAAAGGAAGAGATGTGAACATTTCATCCCAACGTTCAAGCTCATTATTGTCCATACTTATCACATATCTCAATGTTTTGGTTTGTATGGTGGTGCCCAGAGGTGGTCCTGATCTTCTAATGAAAGAAGAGCATCACTTTTTTCCCAACAATTCTACATTCTACTAATAAACCATAAAAGCAGCATGTTACAGTGGTGTGTTATCTATTGTGCTTCATTGTCTGCTGTCTTCCACTTGTCTGGTTCAGCCCCCTCATCTTAAGTAGAGGTATTTGCGTCAGAGTGATGGGGTACGGGATGGCAAACATAAAAAACAAAAAAAGAAATGCTGCAAAAATTCCTTCAGCATCCCCTGAAGGGCCCAAACTTCTGAATTTAAAAAAGAAAGGCATATTAGTTATCCACAGCTGCAATTTCAGGATTTAAACAAGAATGTAACTTTGTAAATGGAGTGATGGAAAATTCAAAATGAGAGAATAAGACTGTTCCTTGTGAAAAATGAAATGTGCATCCAGAAAACACCATTAGTTGTTATGTGATCTGAAGAGAACTTATTTCCTTCAGAAATATTTGTAATTTGTAACTCCAATTTCCCTGAAGCACTGCAAAAATGTAAATGAAATTTCTCTACAATCTCAAACAAATTATATATTTGTATTTATAATTTTTATACTGTATGCAGCATTTTTACCGTAGTTTTGTTAACGTAACAAGTTTAACCAATCCATCAGTTAACCTCAAGCTAGTGATGCACTGACATTTCAGCAACTGAAAATAAAAAAAATAAAAAATAAAAGAAAATATGAATTTTCAGTTTCAGCCAAAGTGGTTTTGGAGGGCTGTATCAATTGTCCTAAACAATGATGTTTAATTAGTGCATCTCTAATGATGCTTTTTGACTGCGTAATCGTCAATTTTATGCACATAGTGTGGATAAGCTACAAGTAAACATGTTAGCAGTGTGGGTGCACTTCACTGTGACCAAAAAGGATTCTAGAATAGCAGTATGTAAAATTTATTCAGAAATAACAGAGTTGGTTCACTGCCAAAGAACTACAACTGGTTAAATTTGTAACCCGAGAAGGAAACACAACACACTGAAGAGCACATCAAGTACGCAATTACCCAAATTTAATTAGCCAAACTTTATTTTTGGTTTTGGTTTTAAACGAAATGAAAAGTTTGATTTCATCATCGATAAAAAAAATATATGATACTTTATACTTAAAATGACTATAAATCAATAGTTTTGTACTATATGGTTGTCTTTTCATTTTAAGGCGTCATCTGCAATGCTTCATGAGCTGTATAGTCCATTTCTGCAAAAAAGATGTTAAGTACACAGCCTCAATACTCTTCTCTTTGATTTAAAAAAAAATCTTTAGAGAAAAACAATGTGAACTACTGCTAAGTGTGTCAGTTTTCAACAGGTCTCCCACTGAACACTCCAGCTTTGTTAAATGTTCAATCACAAACATTTGCATGGATTTACTAATAGTCCTGTCCACAGTTTTGAATAGTCATATGATTGCCTGTGGAAAACAATGTTGCTTGACAAGGTGATGATTTCCAAAGTAGATATAACCAACCTCTAACCAACACAAAGCAGAAGACAAAGTGGGTATTTTAGCAGTCATTCTGAAGCTAGTGGATGTGTAGATGTGTTCCCACAGACGAAACATACAGAGTTAAATAAAACATAACTGGAATAGAAAGGGGATGAAAGTGATTCAAAAGAACAAAAGAGACGTGGGGGGGGTTCAAAAGAAAAGGAAGATTCAAATTCAAACTTGAGGTCTATAACATAATCTTTGACTAACCACTTCTATTTACACTACTCCACACACATACACAGACTCTCTGTGTTCCACAGCTTACAATGGAGCCATTATTACAGCACTGGATCTCCCAATATATTTATTTTCAGATCATTTGTTAGTGGAATTAAAGCAATCACAGGCTCAGAGACTGGGCCTAATTTCCAGTGGAATAGGAACCAGTCTGCAAGTCTGGATCACAGAGCCCCTAGACAAATAGCCTTCTGTTATTAGTGGTTCGCTCGCGCGCTTTCTCGCTCCTCTGGAGTTGAGGATGGAAGAATGGAGCAGGGAGGAGGGAAGGAGAGCCATCCAAAGCTCAAGAGAAGCCATCTCTGCTGTGGAAATGGAAGTGGATCCACTTGAGGTTGAGGGTCTTGCCCTGAAATAACCGATTTATTGCCCAAAGGTATTCGGTGGTAGTAGCAATGCCATCTGTCTTGTGACATCAGCCTGAAGAACGTGGAAACTTCAAGTATTTCTCCACACTACACTAACAATGTGATCATAATATGCGGTGATGGATGGGCAAAAATGACTAAGAAGTGGACAAATACAGAGTCAAACAAGAAAAGTGAAACCCCTGAACAGAAGAGAAACATAAATGATGGGAGGAAAAGGCGCTCTGTTCTTCATCAGTCAGCAAAGAGCAACCAATCCATTCTTCTCTAGCTTCTACAGTCAGAACGTCTCCAACGTCACTCCACCACAAAACCACTGGAGCAGAAACCCACAAAAAAGGAGAAAGAGCGACGGCACCCTCCTGTATTTAACAGCAGAAACCACTACTGAAGCTGCAAAAAGGCCACAATGAGCGCCAACTCGTAAGCAGAGCAGTCACATCTGTTTGCAAGGAGAAGTCACAGGTCTGAACCAGGAGCCAGCGTCTGTGTCAGCAATCAAGCCTAAGAGAGTGTTACAGATTGATTCTCCAAGTTAACAGAAAGCTTGTGCAAGGTGACATTAGAGCTTGATTTATCGTTCACTCGGTTTACTTTTGAGGAACAACTCCATAGCTTTGCTCTAATCAGCACGTGCCAGGTTACAGCCAAAACACACACGCACGTGAACACGCGCCAAGACGACAAATCTTACAGGACTCAAAGACATGCAAGAAAACAAACTTTAATAGGAGGAATGTGAGGCTTTGGCAAGTGCTGGCTGGACGGCCACTTTGTTCAAAGGTTACTGGAGTTTGAATTTTGGTTTAACTCTTCACCAACATTCCACTTCTGTGGGAGATATTACAGAGCAGCAGAGACAGGCAGAATCTGGAATTAACTCTGCTGCCACCTACTGGATGCAAGTGGAACTACAAGATGGAGAGCCTTTGCTGGTGGAAAAAAGGTGAGTTGAGATCAGAAAAAGGGTGTTCTGTTGGTTTACAAGCCAAGAAATAAATTGGAACAAGTTTCTTTCTGAAGAAAAAAGTAAGTGATGTAAAACTCCTTGACACAATGCCATGGTGCTGGTGTGTGTTTGTTAAGGTTGTACTCAGAGGTTTATTTAGCACATTGCTATGCAGTTGTTATAGTGTTTTGGGCAGGTAACTTATTGCTCAAAGTAAAAACAATCCCAAAGTCACTACAATATTCTGATACATGAAATAGAATTTATTTACCTAAAATAGATTTAAATAAATACTCATCTTTGGAACTTTCTATTTTTAAAGAAACCTGAAATCATGTTTTCTACAAAAATATTAAGTAGCACAACTGTTTTTGACATCGGAAATAATTAGAAATGTCACTTGAGCACCAAATCAGTATATTAGAATGATTTCTGACATTATGTGACACTGACGACTGGAGTAATGGCTGTTATTATTCAGCTTTATTTCTATTTTAAATTAGAAAAGTATTATTTAAAATTGTTATAATATTTTTACTGTATTTTTCAACTAATAAATGCAGCACTGGTGAGCATAAGAGACTCTTTTCAAAAACATCAAAAATTCTTACCAACTTTTTACAAGCCCAAACTTTTGAACTGGAAACAACAACCTAATTTTATATTTGGGCATGATCAGAAATGTATAACCAGTGCTAAATTAACAGTTACTTAAAACGTGCCAATCGACATGTAGACTGAACCTGGAAGTTCTCAGCTAAAGCAGATACTTGAGGTTACGTTTGCAGTTTTTTGCAGTTTCTCTTTTATTAGTAGAGAAACCTGGGGATACGAAGTCAGGCTCCAATGGAGAAAGATTCATTCAAACAGTATGTTCCCAAAAGGTAGTCGCTGAAGATCAGCTCCAGCCGTACCCTGGATCAAGGCTTATCTCAGAGACTCGAGCAGTAGCTGAAGCTGGCGGCCAAGACCAGGTCAAACATGGATCGCATCAGCGTCAGCAGAATCTGGGTCAAATGGAAGTCCGTGATGGGAGATGGTGAAGGCCGCTGGGGTGGGAGGAAGAGCGGTTAACCACGTTTTGAACCCGAACAGCTGCGCATGGTTAGGAGGACACCACGTGGGGATGTTGACAAGTATGTGCGTGCATTTGCCTGGGTTGTTGTGCATGCTGCAAAGCATGTGGTTCAAGAGTTTGAACCACTGATCTATATATAATGACTGGATCGCTCATTGTGTTCTAAACTGCCGACAGACAGTTAAGCCACCGGAAGTGTTCGAGCCGCCATCTTACTATTCCCTACCAGCAGAGAGCACCATTGAGTCACATCTAAAACACTGACCTGTAATGAACGTAACTTTTTAATAAGCAGGGGAAATTCCGCTAGTTTACGCCTAGGGTGTTTGCATTGTAAGAATGTACAGGGATACATCAGATTTAAAAACGCTGACTTGTTAGGTGATGTTTTCTCATTAAATTCACACTTTTTCCTATTAATTCAAAGGAATGTATGGGAATACTGGGGAATACCAATATGGCGGCGCGGCGGCTTCACTTTCATGACGTCATGAGCAATCCAGTTCTCTATTATAGATCAGTGGTTTGAACACTGTTCGGTACAATTAGCTGCTCTAAGCCAGAGGCCACTGGAAGGGTAGGACAGGCACCCAAGAAAAAACATAACCAAAATCACATGGAGCAGTGTGTTTCATTATCGGTTTGGCAATCTCGTCCACCTTGCATCCAACCAATATTACACTCGGGGATTAATCCTTACAGCTTATGTAAATGGTTTAAAATGGCACAAGAACTTATTTGCGCATCTGCATGGCTCTCTGTGGGGTTTTGTTACGGTCAGTAGAAATTTATGAAAAAAAAAGGAGGATATTGACCGATTGTTCCCAATTTGACTCCATCTTGTGCAATCTACCCTTCACCCTGTTACGTGATTCCCTTCATCGCTTCAATAAATCCCAATGCTGAACACAGATGACCCACTACACCAGGAGGTCTCAAACTCCAAACAACTAGAGGCACATGTGGTGGGCAGGCTGAAAAATGGCAAAAAATACAAGTAGTAAATTTTAAATTTTTACTATTCGAACCTGAACCTGATGAGAAGTGACAGTAAATACTTTTACACTGTTAGAAAATATTTCTTTTTGCATAGTAAGACACGTGTCTTGAACACCAAATCAGCATATCAAAATGATTTCTGAAGAATCATGTGACACTGAAGAGCTGGGTCATGCATGCTGAAATTCTGCTTTGCTGAGAAGGAAATAATTCACATGAATAAACAAATCAAAATAGAAAACCGTTATTTTACTGTATTCACTTGTTGTATTCACTATACTGGAGATATAATGCAGGAGCAAATTAGTGAAGAAGAGAGTGATTCGGGAAACACTAACATTATCTACTTTTGATGAATACAAGCATGCAATGTCTTCATAAAGAGTACAACTTCAATTATATTCCTGTTTTAGGTCTGTTATAAGGCATGTTGAACTGATATATATTCAGCTACTGCAATAATCCTTACAAAAACTAAACGGGAAAAAGTGTCAGCTTTAAATTTAAAGATCAACTTTCATATGCAAATATAAACCATTTTTCATGTGTAAAGAATTTTAAAAAACTCCAAAGAATGATGCCACATGGCACTAAAGGAAGAACACAAACTAACAGACGTGAATTCCCTTTGAAAAACAAAGCAGATGATCAGACTCAGAGAGCAGACCATCAGAGAGTTCAAACCAAACAGTCACCACCATCCAGATTGGACCGGTAGAAACTCACCAAGTACCAGAGCTTTGGGAGCCAACAGTTTGCTCAAACTATGGACCAGGACGCAGGCTGATGAGGAGAGAGGAAAAAGGGACAAAGTGGAACGAAAAGCTGGGGCTACTGGAAGTAGACCAGCAACAGAACAAACGGGTATCTCTAATTACAACTCATGGTGTCCACATGCATTTGCACATGTCAGAACATGAATGCATTAAAACCTGCTGGAAGAATACGCATCTACTGTACCTCAGTCCTGCCTACCTGGATGAATGCACATATTGTTTTATTCTCCAACTTGCCCTCTTCTGCAACATCATCAGAGACAAAATTAACTTTCCAGAAACCAGTGTTGGGGAAGCTACTTTGAAACTCTAGCTTTCCAAGCTACACGCTTCTCATAATTTGAAATGATTAAAGTACAGTAAAGCTTCTATTGCGAAAAAGTTACAAAACTAGTCCCAGAAACAAAAAGCAGCCAACTACATTACTAAATTAAAGCTGGTAGGATAATATCTGCTGTTAAATTTAAAAATACATGATTAGATCATTCATAAAAGCAGCAACACAAATAATGAGGATTAAAACTTAAACAGAAGACTGTCAGCAGTGATAGACTCATGGGCATTGGACCGACATACTGTATAGTGCCGCTGCGCTTCGGGTGTCCCGAGTTTGAGCCCCAGCTTGTGGACCTTTCCCAGTCCCGTTCCCCTTCTTTTTCCCACTTCCCTTCTTTTAAAAACTTACTGTCCTATCAAAATAAAAGGCAGAAATGCCAAAAATAAATCTTAAAAAATAAATAAATAAATAGGAGAGCTCCTCAGCTCGCTTGGCTGTAAAGCTGCATGCACAATAAAACGTGACATAAAAACCAGCCATGTAGTGTTTCATTGCATTACACCTGGAAAAGCTACACTATTCTGAAAAAAAGCTGAACAGAAGAATCAATGCTTTTGTGTTCTTGAAAGTATTGTGATGTAACTAACAAAAGGTTAGTTACATCACTTTTTTTTTTTCACACAAAAAAAGTCAACACGTTATAGCACAGCATCACATGCACACACACACACACACACTCCTGGCTTTGGTCTTTTTCAGTGAGGGATATTTGAACTCTTGTGACATCTTTTTGGCTATTTTTACTCCCCACTGTTTCATAATTAGGATCAGCAACCGGTTCATATTGAGAGGAACTGCTAGTGACTAGAGGAGCGGAGAACTTTCTGAAGAAAATGTGAGGGTGGCGACTGTCTGTGCAAAATTAGCATTGATGAAGCTAAGATGTTGCTAAGGTGTCTCTGAGTGGTTTTAAACAAGTGGCAGCGGTACTCAATCTCTTTGACTTTTAAAGGGGTCCTATTATGCTTTTTCACTTTTTCAACTTTAGCTAGTCTGTAATGTTGCTGTTTGCGCATAAAAAAGATCTGCAAACTTGCAAAGCTCAAAGTCCACTTCAAAAGGAGATATTTTATTTAACAGAAATCACTTTTCAAAAACTACAACGAACGACTCGTTTGGACTACAATGCATATTTTCCGGGATTTGTGATATCACAAATATCGACGAATGGGATGAGAACTGCTTGAGCTGCACTAGAGAAGGCAACGAGTGTTATCACTATGTCGGAGACACGCTAGCTTTCCCAAGGCAGACTAACTTAGAGTGGTTACAATCATCCAGGTTTAAATCGCGCTCAAACTGATTTGATTTTGACGCAATATTTACACTGAAGCTCGCAGGCGGCTATGGTAAGGGGCATGTCATTTCTCGACCAGGCGCCGAGTGCTGCCAATCACAGCACACACTGGCCCAGCTAACCAATCACAGAACACACTTGACCAGCTAACCAATCACAGCACATTTCGTATTTCAGAAGGCGGTCCTTCATTTGATACAGGAACTATTCGAGCCGTTCATGCCAGACTGGGGAGAGAGGTGTTGTAATAATGTAAAACATGTGAAAAATAATGTGTTTTTCGAACAACCTAGTATGAGAGCCTGTTCTAGTACACCCCCAAAACAAAATCAAGACTTTGTAAAAGAGCATAATAGGACCCCTTTAAGGACCCCTACTATCCAACAATATTCAATATCTCCACAACGTTTTGTTTGTGATTAAGAATTTGTAAATATATTTTTACTGAAAATTTCTACCCAATAAAATTGAACTTGACATAACTAGAAAAATGTATATTTATAAAATGTATAAAAATGCCCATGAAGTAAAAAAAACTTTTCGAGGTCTAGAAAGCAGGTTTTTTCACAGTGAGACTCCTGGATCTTCATAGAAAGAAAAATTAAATAAGTGAATTGAAATAAGAAATTACTTTTTATACTTTTTATAACTTGATTCTTATTTTGAATCATTTTAAGTTATTGCGAGGCCCCTGTTGGAATTGTTCCGAGGCCAACTTCTCTATGATATTTTGGTACCAAGATATGTAACAATGTAAAAAAATAATAATAAACAAAAATATAAAGTCTGATTGCTTAGAAAATGATTACTTCACCTCCTCTCAGTGAGCCACAAGATTTGAAGTATCATTCATGTGCAATAACTTTAGCAATAGTAATGCCTGCCTCAGAAACCACCACCAACGGAGCTTTCACATAATAACATCTAACATGGCTAGTTTTATTCCTCAGTGAAGAAGGATAAGGAAGAAAGTAAAGAAAGATATGTTAAAGAGAATGGAAAAAGCAAGGCCAGATTTTTATAGTGCTTGGGAGATCTTAATGTCTATTTGGCATTTCATATTCTAATGCACTCCTCGCCCCATCTTGGTCTAATAACTTTAAAAGAAAGCAGAGGACTTTTCTGCATTCCAATGAAAAATCCACTCAATTTCTCTCATATGTGTTCCCTGGGTCTTCTCCGTGTCTCCGTGCACTGTCCTTGAAGTAGTGTCCATACACAGTGTTCCACGATTCCTCTGGCATAAACAAAAGCGACCTGAAAGGATCTTTGATTCGGAACAGATTGGTAGCTCTTTTTCCTCCAGACTAGATGACTAGATGGTCAGAGATAAGATGAAAGGAAAAATGGGGGAAAAGCACGTTAAACTACCGAAGAACAAGGACTCTGTCCTTCCCTCAGAGACTTCACGTTGAAACCCAGCCGTCAGGTCAGATGCGAGCACATGAGGCAGCAGTCAAAGAATAGTTCTGATACACCTCCAGGCATTACTCAGACATGAGCACTCACTCTCGCTCTCTCTCTCACACACAAGCGCACACACACCTGTTTCATGGCAGTCTCTCCGATCTTATCCGAATGCTTGCGGATGCTCTCCAGGAAGTCTTTGAGGTCAGACATGGAGACGTCTCTGATGTGCGTGCGCAGGCGTGGGATATTCTCTGACATGATGCCGCAAAAACGATATGATCCAGCTTGAGGCAAACAACTCTCCTCCAACTGTTCCAGTGTTCGTAGTGCTGGGTAGTATCTGGGTGAAAATACGGCAGGGTCAGAAATGATTGCACATATCTGTCACTTCAAAACCCTTCCCACTAATGACCTCACATGCAGGGCTCAATATATATATATATATATGCATTAAATATTTAGTATTACTTTTTAAATGTTATTTACATTTTTTAAACTTAATTTTTTTTTCAGATTGTTTATACTTTAAAAATATATATATAATATACATATATTATTTCGATTTTTTTATATTTTTATATTTCTTTATATTAAATATTTAATATTTTATTTGTTCTATTTATGATTTTAAGTAGAATTTCTACAAATTCTTTATTAGCCATTTATAGATAATTTTACCTTGGTGACATTTAAATCAGCAAAATCCACAAGAAAAAAGTTCAATACATTACAATAAACCAATCCTTTAAGTTTGCTAAGCATAAAAACACACAGATTGTACATGACCGACAAACATAATATTGCACTGAAGGACAAATGACAGTCATGTAAACTGACCCAAAACTGTCCCCAGGCCATCCTTACTGTTGAGCGTTGCACATGCAGTACATGTTTTTAACCTTTGGTTAAAGACTTAGATCTCAGCATGATAACAATTTAACCCAATCAAGATGATCTCAGAGATGAGCTATGCTCATTGCACACACGCACACACACACACTCAATACAGCATCACAGTCACGCAACATTACACAACAGACCCGACGCCAGGGAGAGCGTCTCTCTTGGCCGACCCTGCTGCTACCTCCAGGCTAATGGCAAAACCAAGCACAAGAGAGAGATGGAGAAACAAGGAGAGCAGAGATAAATAAAAACCAAAAAGGATGGAAAAGTTGCAGGCCCATGCCGATGCTCAGGTCACACGGAGGACACGAAAAGACACTAAAACCAATGCTTCAAAAACGTTTTGAGTGGCACTTTCAAACACAATTTACGTGGACCATCTTTTCAGGGGTTTTTACAATTTTGATATACAAATATGATGATCCCTTTTATATATATATATATGCCTTTTAAATATAAAGGCAACTATATTTTTTACTACGTATTAAAAGAACTACTTCTATTTTTTTAAGAAAAAAATGCAAAATTTATTAAAATTAATTCATGGATTAAGTGTATCTCTTTTCTACCCCCTACTAAAGTGATTAAATGTCTGAATATTTTCCATTGAATTTAAAAGCATGTTTACAGTTAACTTTAACAGTCATATTATATTGTGTATAATCTTTCTTTCTCTCTCTCACATTTTTCACAGATGACCCCTGAGGATTGCAACATGCTTGTATATACAGTCGTGGCCAAAAGTATTGGCAGTGACATAAATTTTGTGTTTTGCAAAATTTGCTGCTTAAGCTGTTGTGGTGTTCATTCACATTGTTTCTAGATTATGTCACTGCCAATACTTGTAGTAACAATGTGAATGAACACCACAACAGCTTAAGTAGCAAATTTTGTAAAACACAAAAATTTGTGTCACTGCCAATATTTTTGGCCACGACTGTAAGAGCTGAGTGCTCATGAGGATGCAGGTTAAAATCCTGTATCGTCTCCACCTGGTTCCACCTTTCACTCCCTCCATCTTTCTATCAGATGTCTACTATACTTGACCATAAAAACATAAGAAAGATGCCTGATTATGCTAGGACAGTTCAAAGTATGCAGCTGCTAAAGCTAAGAAAATCCAATCCAAATGTGTCCTCTGTGTCTCTGACTCCTGACAGCTGCCAAATGCTGCTTTGGACATCTCAGACATCTGAAAAACTCTCTCTCCGTGTCTGTCTGGTCACTGCTTCAGTCACATCAGACTGGATGAGATACTCCAGTAGTCCAGTGATCTACGGTCTGTTTAAATCATCAACACCTTGCTCTCTCTTTCCCAGCTGGGAATGTCCTGTTCTCAAATTTGCTTTTTTTAAGTAAAGGTGTTAAAATATTTTGGGCACTGAACTACACTTGTGTATTTAAGTTCAACCTTGATAAGTTTATCTCTAATGCCACCTAGTGCTCATCTGCAGGTTACACAAAAAAGGCATGTGTGCAGATGTCATACCTTTTGGACCTCATCTGCTCCTGCAGCTTGCTGTACATCTCCAACACTGCAAGATAAATGCAAGTGGAATGCATGTGAGCTTTCAAGCAGTTAAAAAAAAAACATACACTACAGTTCAAAAGTTTGGGGTGGATAGGATGTTTTTGAAAGTCCCTTATGCTCACTAAAGCTTTACATTGGAAACATAATATAATTATGTTGTGGTAAACAACAATTATATTATGTATATGTCTATGTACATGTATATAATAATTTTACAGTGAAAACATAATATTTTGAAATATTACAATACAAAACAAAGCTGAATTTTCAGCAGCCATTACTTCACTCTTCAGGGTCCCATAATCCTTCAGAAATCATTCTAATATACTGATTTGGTGCTCAAGCAGTAGTGCTGCTTAATTTTGTGGAAAACCTTTTTTCAGGATTCTTCAATGAATAGAAAGTTCAAAGAAGAGCATTTATATGAAATAGAAGTATGAATTGCCTTGCTGAAGTATTCATTTCTTTAAAAAAAAAAAACAATTTTGAACATTAGTGTAAATACAACAAATAGTAGATAAGCAAGATGCTTGAAAAGCTCAGGCAGAGGGGCCTGATGTTTGTACCTGGTAAGCAGTGTGTGAGTTTGTCAATGGTGGTGGCGATATTCCTCTGCTGCAGACGGCACTGTCTCAGCTCATCCATCGATGTCAGGAGCTACAGGAGACGCAACCACCGATTTTAATAACGCTATTCATGTATTTGCTTTTAATGTAACAAGTTCTGAATCAAAGACTAAAAGCAAGCAGGACACACACCTCCTTGCCGTCAGTTTGGAGCTTCTGATTGGTCTCGGTCACCTGACACTGAGGAAGACAAAGCAACCAATTATCCGGGCGTGATCAAAACAGAAACACAAACTATATATGTCTGGATTTTTCCTGACATATTACACACAAGTGTTTGGAATCTTTTTTTAGTTCAGGTCTTTAATGTTTCTCTTTTTTTCTTCCGTCTGGTTTTATAGGATTTCCTCAAACCCTCATTTTCTCTTTCTGCACCTTGAGTTTCTGGGCTTCTCCGCGCACTTTGAGCAGCTCAGTAATGGAGTCCACAAAGCCCTGGAAGTGATGGTTGCACATCTTCTCAATTTCGCGGTCGTGGTTGCGGATCCGCCCTTCCAGTTTATCCATGAAGAGTCCATGTTCCTGTCCATCATAAACAGACCTTCCAGAAAAAATAAGGACAAAATAAAAAACAATGTCAAATTACTATATATAAAAATACATGTAGTCTATATTACATCAACGCTACATACAACATATTATACTATTACTGATTATTTATTTACACACATAAATGGACACCTGAAAAGATTATCAAAAGACATATGAAGTGCCTTGTTGCTCTTTAACTGTTTTGAAATTATGCAATATAATCAACAACATTATAAATGAGATTGCTAATTTAGGCCCAATCTCAATTCTACCCCTTAGCCCTTCCCCTTTCCCCTACCGTTTCGTGCATTCACGTGAAGGGGTAGGGGTGTCTCGATTCTCTTTTGGTTGGAGGGGTAGGGGTAAGGGGAAGGGCCAGATAGCCCTTCAAACTAAGATTTTTCGAGACCACACTTCAAATGAAGGGGTATGAATTATCTCGTAAACTGACTTCAGCGGCAACATGGCTGCCTGAGAGAACAAAAAGACACAAATGTAAGCATTTTTTGGCATTATTAAGATTTTAACGAAAAGTAATCATTTGTTTTATGTTACATTCAATCGGGAGTTCATATTTACGGTCATGTTACTCAAAGAAATGTTTGCAAAAAATCATATTACAGACTGCACGATAGTGCCACAACATATTTTGATGTCTGATCAGGGCGATAACCACCGTAGACATTGAGGGGGGCTAGTCCCCCCAATAATTAGAAATCGCTAAACCCTTTTCTCAAATATTGCCAATTCGAGAGCGAGAGATGAAAGTTGTGTGTATGCGAGTCTGTGCGTTTCTCATTTTAGAGTGAGTTTACTTCAAAAACAGCGATTTTATCCTCTTGTTGCTGGAAAATACAATGTAGTGATTCAGTATTTAAACTGTTATTTAAGGGGTCATATGATGTGCTTTAAATTGTTCCTTTCTCTTTGGAGTGTTACAAGCTCTTGGTGCATAAAGAAGATCTGTAAAGTTGCAAAGACTAAAGTCTCAAATCCAAAGAGATATTCTTTATAAAAGTTCAGAGTCAGCCACACCTACCTAAAACGCCTCGTTCTAACACGCCCCCACATATCTACCTCACTATGTGGGAAGATTTGCATAACGCCGCCCAAATGTTCTCACAAAGAAAGAAGGCGTAACTTTTATTCTCGCTGTAGTATTATTGCCGCCACCATGTCGTAAAGACGCTGTGTGCTTCGTTGTGAAAGCGAAACTACTTTGTTTGGTCTTCCAAAAGAGGACGATATCTGCTTCGTCATGCCTGGGGCTGATCCGTGATGGTCGCTGAGGAAATACTTCAACTTTGCGCTGTGGATCACCCGATCGGCTTTCACCATGGACGAAGCAGAGTCCAGCCCGGAGTCATCACATGTCCTTCCGGACACTCCTTCGTCGAAATCGCCGGCCGCGCCATTCTCAAGCCAATGCCTCTGCTCACTCTAACCCTCCCGCCGTCCCTCACTTTATCCCCTGGCCTCGGTTCACTGTAGGCCGCGGTGTGTGACGCTGTTTCGTTGTGAAAGTGAAACTACTTTGTTTGGCCTTCCAAAAATGGACACGACTAGAAATCAGTGGTTAAGTTGTATTTACAACACTGTTCCAGAACACGTCAACCCAAATATTCGGATGTGTGCAGGTTAAGCTCATTTTATGGAGGACTGTTTCCTGATCCTGGGAAAGTAGACTACAATGCCGGCTGTTCTGACTCAAAGACTGCAAGTACGTCTTTTATATTTAAATAGTTTTTATATTTTATATATTTAAAGCGAGTTTTTGGGCGGTGTAGAGTAGCGCTTGTTGTTTGTCATATCTCCGATCACAAATGCAGACATGGTTTTATGTTTACGCGGCGCGATACAACGCAATGCGTAAAAAGACAGTAGAAGTCATTTAATCCATAATTATGTCCCCACTGGATGCAACGAATGCCTTGTTTATAGTGTTGTTACGTTCGTGAACGAATCGTTCTCGTTCACGTAATCCATTGACTCGTATTTCTCATTCACTGAAATTCCTCCCTCCACAGCAGCGCGGCGCTATTGGCAGCGCATGCGCAGATCAGTGAACCGGGTAGCTCTGTGGACTGTTTCATCCTGTCAAAGAATGACTAAACCTCGAGCCAATAGCCTTCGAGTATGAGATGTCACGGAGCATGTGATTTGTTGAATGTAGGGAACGAATACGCCCTTCACTGAACGAATTTCTTTTGGTGAACGAAATGACCGAACTGATACATGTCGTTCGTGAATGAAATGAATGAGAGCGTACCGGGTCAGTCGGCCAATAAGCATGTCAATCTCGATCAGCAATCAGCAGAAAGCGGATGCAAAGCGCAGTTATAGGTAACTTACTGTGCAAATAAACTTGTTTATATATTCATATTTAGCATACAGAACATAACTCAACGTTTAATCCCCGATTTATGAATGTTTAAATGTCTGACCAAACAATTAAAATGTTAAATATGCAAGAAAACCTTGTGCTTTGGTCATCTGAACAACTTATTTAGACTTTATTTATTTAATGAGTAGATTATGCACACATTTTAATAAAGCCAAATCAGTTTTTTATAATAAGTGAATACATTCGTTGACTTAAGACAACAGATAAGACACTCTTTTTCGCCAGCTGATGGCGTATTTATGTAATATGAAGAAATGGTCACTGAACGAATCATTTTGGTGAA
>NW_015505203.1:1196153-1206117 GCF_001515645.1 Sinocyclocheilus grahami
TGTGTGTATGTGTGTATGTGTGTGTGTGTGTGTGTGTGTGTGTGTCAGTAAGGAGCGCATTTATATAGAACGGTAATAAAAGGCTCAAATGCACACGAGCACACCAGTATAGGTGTGTGTGTATTGTAGGAGCTAGACGACGTATGGTGACGTGTGACATATAGTAGTGGTGTCCCAATTCTTAGGGGAATATTTTTTTTTAGGGGAAGGGGAAAGGGAAGGGGTATAAAATAGAATTGGGATTGGGCCTAAAGTCTCTGTAAAAAGTCAAATCGTTCTCCATTGGCGATGACACTAGGTGTTTACCACTAGATGGCAGTAGAAGATATGAAATAAACACTCCTCAAGAAGCTTGGAACTTCAGATGAATCCCAGAACAATTTGTAAGTGCATATATTTTTCTTTTTCATTTGAAATCAGACCAAACACAGCATATAGCAAGGGTTATTTGAAAATATATTCAGTTTCATCCCATATTCAGCTCTGCAAACAAAAAAAAGTTATATACCACACAGCATGTTTTCTGGTAGATTCCATATTTAATTTTACACACCAGACTGAGGTCCATAACAAGTTTCCAGTACAAGTGACAATAGAACACAATTAGATTAGATCTGATTAAATTCGGTTTGGTTCTAAGGTGTTCTTCTCAATAAAGACAGTGCCCAGAGCAGTTTATCATCATATGAAAATTAACCATGATTAACAGACAATGTCATAGTGAGGAGGACTGTCAGGGAAACAAGCTATGTCCTTTTCAGTAAAATACAGACTAATTCAGGACACAAATACACCAGCACATGGCTTCACCTGAGCACAGCCTTCCTGTGGCTCAGGAAATGTCGTCCATTAGCACAGTCTTGACGTCACTGATGGCTTCCTCCACAACACACAGTAAACACACCTCAAATCCAGGGCTGCAAGGTGAAAGCACTTCCCAACCTGAATTTAGCATTTTTATCTAGAGGAAGACGCTGGAAGGAAATGTGAGCACTGTACAGGAAAAAAAGAACACTGGGGCAGACAAATGAGCAGACATGCTCCAATTAGTCATGCAATGCCTCAAATACTCAACACTGACTGATACAACTATTAAAAGTCGTTATAAAACAGAAACCACATTCTCAAAATAAATCTGGCATGACTTGATTTTTTTTCCAATCGAGACATGCTGGATAGGCCAGCCCTCATAATGATGTACATCATCAATGAGGAGATATTTATGCGGGATTATGAAAAAATGTATAATGTGCATCGATAAATCGTGTAATAATCTTGACTCAAAGTACTTTTTCCGATTCTTTCCTCCCACTGCTTCCTGTCTCATCAGACACCATTCTAACGAAGCAACAAAAAAAGATTTAATGAATAATGTTAATTTAAAAATAAGTTTTAAAAAAAAACTAATAAAAAGAAAAGAAAATATAACCACTAAACATTTTGGAAGTAAGGGTCATCTTCAATAATCTGTGTTGCACAACTCCCTTAGCAAGAGTCACAAAAACAAGTAAAGGGATGGGAACAAAAAGCTGAACAAATTGTAAATAGCCCAGCTGGAGTGGTCCAGCTGTGTGAGACTCTACCGCATCTGGCTCAAGGACACCTCTCAGTCCAGTTACTTTAAAAAATATATAATAATAAGCATCAGGCATCATTGTCCAGACTCTTCCTTACAGATAATCACATTTAATTGGCCATCACTTCTGGCCCCCATTGTTACAACCATTATTGGGAAACAGGGTGACGTTCCCAAAACTGAAATGTGATACCCTCCTTGAGAAAAACTGGAGCCTGACATTTTCCCAACACTCCCTGGTAGAGAAATAACGGATATATGAGAGAGAGTGAAAGAGAGAGAGAAGACGACGACGACGAAGAAGCCGTTTCCACTTAAACATGTCACACACTCTCTTTCAAAAATGTCATTTTTTACTTGCAAATGAGAACACACAAACATGCCACTTAACTGAAAAGCCATAATGTCCAGAAATCTGTTGTAGCAAATCAATGGACCATTACTTTGCAATTACTCTGCTTTTCTGCTCTGATATGAACACCAAGGGTGTCATAAAATGACCAACTGAAGGCCATCTGTGTCTCCATTCCTGAAAAACATAGCTGTAAATTCAGCTTTGCCATCACAGGCATAAACTACAGTTTAAAATATATTCAAACAGAAAAACAGTTCTTTAAAATTGTAATGACATTTCTATATTACTGTTAGATTATACTGGATCTGTTTGAACAAATACAGCCTAATTCATTTGGTCTAGGAATGACAACATTTCTCTGAGCTCTGTGTGTGTGTGTGTTGTTGACCTGTTACACAACATTCCTATTCACAGCATTTCCTTTGCAAACTGTCGTCACCCAAGACCAGGGGTAGGCAAGTTCGGTCCTAGAGAGCCGCAGTCCTGCAGAGTTCAGCTCCAACCCTAATCAAGCACACCTGAACAAGCTAATCAATGTCTTCAGGATTACTAAGGCTATAGGCAGGTGAGTTTTGTTTTCAGGGTTGGAGCTGAACTCTGCAGGACTGCGGCGCTCTAGGACCGAACTTGCCTACCCCTGCCCTAGACTAACTTAAGGAAAACCTATGCTTATGTGTGCTATTATGTCATATCCTGTTAGCTGACTGAAATCTAGAGATAGCTCAATGGCAGCTGGGAAACAGAATGGATCGGAAATAGAGCAGAGGATCTAAACTTAGAAGCCCCACAAACACACGTCAGCACCTCACACCAACAATAGCAGTGCACTTTTCTGTCTATGATGTAATAGCATACCTAATGATCTGTACTTTTATCTTTTCAAACTTACTGTACCAGGTAGTTGAGTTCAACAGAGACAAAAATGTGTAAAAAAAAAACACTGTCTAGTCTTCACTGTATGCATTAAATACAGATTAAAGCTAATACAGATGGCTGCAACTGAGAGATATCTGTATGAGAGCCAAAAAAACACTGAAATAAAACTGTTACAGTATTTTTGCTATGGTACCAAATCTGGTACCAAGAGCAGTGGAATTTCACCAGTACTACTGGTACTGACCACTGACACTTTGGCACTGTGACTACACTAACCACAGGAGAAATGACAATCGAAAATGTCTACCAGTATATTATGTATATGGTCGACCTCTATAATGACAGATTCAACAACACTAGGCCACATTATGATATGATCTTAGTAATGATCTCTGGGCCAAAAATGCAGATAAAAAAAAAGCCATATACTAGACCATAAATAGAAGCAAATGCTGAATTGCTTGAAATATCTGAATGTCAGTCATATCAGTTTGGCAGAAAATTAAGGCCCTGGCTGTTCCCTCATTCCCTGACTATGGCTGCAACAACTAATTAATAGAATTCATAATCAATAATAAAACTACAGGAATATAGGAAATGAATGTGTACAGTAGTTTATTGTGGAAATCACTTAAACATGGACATACTGCAGCACAACAATTGCTTTTATAATATAAATGCTTTAGAGATTAACTTTATTTCATGAGGTCTCTGCATTCTCATACATTGAAAGCAAACATGTCCTGAACAAAGTTTGGCCCTCAGTTTCTGCTTTATTGACCCTGGACAAGATCCTTCTCTGATGGTAACGTTAGAAGCTCTAAAAGAGGAAATAGTCGTACGCAGTACACTGGCTAAATTCTGAAATCTGATCACTGTCTAACAGAGGGAAGAGTGTGCAGTCACTGCAGTTCATGACTCGATCACGGTCTCATCTCAAGTGCTCAAATAACCTTTCACTTAGGGATTTATTTTTGTATAAAGTTAACCAACAAGCACCTACAAATACAATTCTAGCATGATCATTTCTAGCACACTAAGACTGTTGTGTTGATCGAATGGGAGAGCAATGATCATGCTCACATGATGTGATTAGCTGTAAGATACTCAACTTCTCACTAGAATAAGCACAAAACAAGTTTATGGGTCTGTTCAGCCAAGGCAAATTCTATTGGGTCATTCCATGTCAAATCAACCAAATTTCAAAAACTTCCCTAGCTCAAATTTTGGATTTTGCTCATATTTTTTCTGAAGAAGGACAGACATGTATAGGGATGAAAGCCAAAATAATAAATGTCATGGATGAATATTTACGGAGTAATCCACTGTTTGTTGAGGGGGGTCAAAATGGCATTTTCACCTGAGATTCAGAGCTAAATTACAAGGAGGTAAAAATTACTCATAATGATAATGTTATTTTTACACAGAGATTGGCAGAGATTCTGTGCCTTTGCAAAAATCACTTGTGACAGTATAAGAGCATCAGTAAGAATGTGTCCAATAAGTAATGGGGAAAAAAATTTAGCAAACAATTATGAAATAAAGACAGGAAAATTTTTTTTAACGAATGTCGCCTTGGTGAGCATACAAGACTTCTTTCTAAAACATCTACTGACCCCGAACTTTTGAGTGTATGAAACCATCACGGTTACACTTTACTTGAAGGGGTGTGCATAAGACTGACATGACACCTTCATAATCATGACATGACACCTACATAATTATGACATGACACATATCATGAATATGAAGGTTTTTTTTATGCATGTTTATGACAACTGTCATTAAGTGTCATTTGCTCAGTTATGTCATTTTTAGTGCAAAGCTGACATTGTTTGAGATGTCTTTGTTATGGGCTATGGTTAGGGGTAGGGGTAGGGTTAGGTCAAATAATGTCATATTTGCATTAAAAATGACATAACTGAGCGAATGACAGTTAATGACAGTTGTCATAAACATGCATAAAACCTCCTTCATATTCATGACATGTGTCATGTCATGATTATGAAGGTGTCATGTCAGTCTTATGCACACCCCTTCAAGTAAAGTGTTACCACTATCACTAACAACTCCTTCGCTCTAGCAACACCACAGATAAGAGATAACACAGATGCATGGAAACATGCTAAAAAAGAGGCACATACCAGGAACGGCACGGCACAGAAAAACCTGAGGTCATGAGGGAGGTGAGGGAGGTGACAGAGAGTGTGATTGAAAAAAAGAAGAAAAAGGTAGCAGCAGTCACCCTAGAAACTGTAAATTCCTCTGTGGGTCTAAATGCAGCAATAGTGAGGGCAGAGATGGGCCACAGTGCAACAGCTGAGAGTAAGAAACAAATAAACCATTCAAGCTGAAACAGACTGATAAATGATGAGTGTAGCAGTGCAATGCCAGAAGTAAAGCAATGAGCAACACAGAATGTTGCCCAACCTCTAGTTCAAACGTCACAGATTTTGCAAGTACTTCTTGCACACAGCAGAGCACAAAATGTCAATCTTAAATCTAAAAAAATTAATTAGAGAGCAGTTCACAAGACTAAAAGATCACAAAGATTCAAATTAAAGATGCACCAAGAAACCGGTCTAAAAATATGACTAAAATGTCTTGACATGAGCAGTTGAAAGTAGCAGCCCCCCATTATCTTGGTTATGTGTCACAAATATGAATAGGATATATGAATGTGAATAGGATGTGTGATATGTGAAATGTTAATAGGATATGTTTCTTAAATAGTGCAAAAAAATGCTTTTGCATAAAGCTCCGTACATGCCAACAGGAGTTGCAGGGGGAGCACTGATGTATATGGACCAAGTGACAAATGGGTGCACAAGTAATTAATTTTTTTTTTTTTTTTATTTAAAGTCAAATCAACTAAACAAAAACAACAACAGGCAGTCTGATTGTGTATAAAACCGAGGAAGCCATTAAGCGCTTATCAAAGCCTTAATCTAGTAAACCACCAAATCCACTGTGGAGAGAAAAGGAAAAAATTATTTTAAACACTTCCCTAGAACCACCAAACAAAAACCTTCGACAAATTAAAGCAGCCATAGCCCACTGGACATCCTTCAACCTTCAAAAGCATCTCAGAGTTTTACAGCGGGGCTTGTATTGTAATCTTGTGTGTGTGTTTTTGCAGTGACTCAGCTGGGTGTGGACCTGGCTGCACCTTTGTGGTAAATTGGTCTCTGCT
The DNA here is from genome assembly GCF_001515645.1 of Sinocyclocheilus grahami. NCBI lineage: Eukaryota > Metazoa > Chordata > Actinopteri > Cypriniformes > Cyprinidae > Sinocyclocheilus > Sinocyclocheilus grahami. The sequence continues at coordinate 1,202,154 of NW_015505203.1, forward strand.
TCTCTACTGAGGTTTGTGACTGCAAACACATTACACATAGGAAACCATAGCCAAAACTCTGCTCTGCTTAGCTGTACCTGATTGTTGCTGCGGTCATTAAAACTGAACAGAATAAAGCAAAACATTTAAAATTCTAGTAAAGCAGGGCTCCAGACTGCGACCATTTTTTCTGCCGGTGCAAGTCAATTTTGTGCGTGGTCGCACTGGCGCGACCACCACGTTGTTCAACTCGCACTGCCATTTCTGTTGCATATGAGAAACATTAAACGGTATGGAAGCCCACCAGTGAATAAAAAATAAAAAAGGTAATTGCGACTTTTTATCTCACAATTCTGACTTTTTTTCTCAGAATTGCGTGATATAAACTCGCAATTGTGAGTTAAAAAGTAGAGCCCGACCGATATGGGTTTTTTTGGGCCGATACAGATACCGATATTAGGAAGTTTAAAAAAAAAAAAGGCAGATATCTATATATCGGCCGATATTCTTTGTGTATATTATTGTACAGTACCAGTACAAGTTTGGACACTTTCCCATTCGGGTGTGCAAACATTTGACTGGTACTATATATAGAATACAGTATATACTGTGCATAAACAGAATATATATACATAAACACATTTTTTGCAATGATCACTCAAATGTAGTGATGAAACACTTATAATGACGTGACAGAGATACGTAATGGAGGCAGGGCATTTAACAATTTAACAATAAACTTTATTATCCAAAATGAGTCGGGCATCAGTGCACTGAACAGTAAAGTTGAAGTTTATTCAACTTTTTTTTTTATGCATGTTTATGACAACTGTCATTAACTGTCATTCGCTCAGTTATGTCATTTTTAATGCAAATATGACATTATTTGACCTAACCCTACCCCTACCCCTAACCATAGCCCATAACAAAGACATCTCAAACAATGTCAGCTTTGCACTAAAAATGACATAACTGAGCAAATGACACTTAATGACAGTTGTCATAAACATGCATAAAACCTCCTTCATATTCATGACATGTGTCATGTCATGATTATGAAGGTGTCATGTCAGTCTTATGCACACCCCTTCAAGTAAAGTGTTACCACTATCACTAACAACTCCTTCGCTCTAGCAACACCACAGATAAGAGATAACACAGATGCATGGAAACATGCTAAAAAAGAGGCACATACCAGGAACGGCACGGCACAGAAAAACCTGAGGTCATGAGGGAGGTGAGGGAGGTGACAGAGAGTGTGATTGAAAAAAAGAAGAAAAAGGTAGCAGCAGTCACCCTAGAAACTGTAAATTCCTCTGTGGGTCTAAATGCAGCAATAGTGAGGGCAGAGATGGGCCACAGTGCAACAGCTGAGAGTAAGAAACAAATAAACCATTCAAGCTGAAACAGACTGATAAATGATGAGTGTAGCAGTGCAATGCCAGAAGTAAAGCAATGAGCAACACAGAATGTTGCCCAACCTCTAGTTCAAACGTCACAGATTTTGCAAGTACTTCTTGCACACAGCAGAGCACAAAATGTCAATCTTAAATCTAAAAAAATTAATTAGAGAGCAGTTCACAAGACTAAAAGATCACAAAGATTCAAATTAAAGATGCACCAAGAAACCGGTCTAAAAATATGACTAAAATGTCTTGACATGAGCAGTTGAAAGTAGCAGCCCCCCATTATCTTGGTTATGTGTCACAAATATGAATAGGATATATGAATGTGAATAGGATGTGTGATATGTGAAATGTTAATAGGATATGTTTCTTAAATAGTGCAAAAAAATGCTTTTGCATAAAGCTCCGTACATGCCAACAGGAGTTGCAGGGGGAGCACTGATGTATATGGACCAAGTGACAAATGGGTGCACAAGTAATTAATTTTTTTTTTTTTTTTATTTAAAGTCAAATCAACTAAACAAAAACAACAACAGGCAGTCTGATTGTGTATAAAACCGAGGAAGCCATTAAGCGCTTATCAAAGCCTTAATCTAGTAAACCACCAAATCCACTGTGGAGAGAAAAGGAAAAAATTATTTTAAACACTTCCCTAGAACCACCAAACAAAAACCTTCGACAAATTAAAGCAGCCATAGCCCACTGGACATCCTTCAACCTTCAAAAGCATCTCAGAGTTTTACAGCGGGGCTTGTATTGTAATCTTGTGTGTGTGTTTTTGCAGTGACTCAGCTGGGTGTGGACCTGGCTGCACCTTTGTGGTAAATTGGTCTCTGCTTCTCTACTGAGGTTTGTGACTGCAAACACATTACACATAGGAAACCATAGCCAAAACTCTGCTCTGCTTAGCTGTACCTGATTGTTGCTGCGGTCATTAAAACTGAACAGAATAAAGCAAAACATTTAAAATTCTAGTAAAGCAGGGCTCCAGACTGCGACCATTTTTTCTGCCGGTGCAAGTCAATTTTGTGCGCGGTCGCACTGGCGCGACCACCACGTTGTTCAACTCGCACTGCCATTTCTGTTGCATATGAGAAACATTAAACGGTATGGAAGCCCACCAGTGAATAAAAAATAAAAAAGGTAATTGCGACTTTTTATCTCACAATTCTGACTTTTTTTCTCAGAATTGCGTGATATAAACTCGCAATTGTGAGTTAAAAAGTAGAGCCCGACCGATATGGGTTTTTTTGGGCCGATTCAGATACCGATATTAGGAAGTTTAAAAAAAAAAAAAAGGCAGATATCTATATATCGGCCGATATTCTTTGTGTATATTATTGTACAGTACCAGTACAAGTTTGGACACTTTCCCATTCGGGTGTGCAAACATTTGACTGGTACTATATATAGAATACAGTATATACTGTGCATAAACAGAATATATATACATAAACACATTTTTTGCAATGATCACTCAAATGTAGTGATGAAACACTTATAATGACGTGACAGAGATACGTAATGGAGGCAGGGCATTTAACAATTTAACAATAAACTTTATTATCCAAAATGAGTCGGGCATCAGTGCACTGAACAGTAAAGTTGAAGTTTATTCAACTTTAATTAAACTAAATTCCATTCAACTTTATTTCTTTAAAGTTTATTTCACTTCGGAACATTCATTCACGGATTTGCGCTACTGTCTTCACACACACAGACGAAACTTACTAGAGAAGTGTGAAGTGTGACAATATATCTCTGTAAATAAATATGCCCTTTGAATGTAACATGTACGTACCCTTGGAACTGAAATCATGGCGGAATTTCATGTGAAGTCCACTTCACGGCACTTACGGTTGAATAAGACAACGCTTGAATGCTGCTGCCTGAACAAGGATTTTAAATGCACTCCGCTTCACGTCGAACGGTTCTTTGCCTCCACGTCGTGCATTTAAAATCCTTTAATGCATGGCTAACCATTGATTATCCCTTACATATGTCATATCTCTCTGAAATTAAAAGAATACTGCACATAGTCATCTCTGAGTTAAAGGGGTAATATGATGTTGCTAAAAAGAACATTATTTTGTGTACTTGGTGTAATAAAATGTGTTTATGCGGTTTAAGGTTAAAAAAACACATTATTTTCCACATACTGTACATCATTGTTTCTCCTCTATGCCCTGCCTTTCTGAAACGCGTCGATTTTTACAAAGCTCAACGGTCTGAAAAGCGAGGTGTGCTCTGATTGGCCAGCTATCCAGTGCGTTGTGATTGGCCGAATACCTCAAGCGTGTGACAGAAATGTTACGCCCCTTACCATACTGTGATGCCGTGTCCAGGAGCGACGAGACAAAAACATTAAAAACCCATTATAAACGAGCCATTTGTTGCATCCAGTGGGGACATAATTACGGATTATAATGACTTATACTGTCTTTTTACATGTTGCGTTGCATAGCACCACACAAACATAAAACCATGTCTGCATTTGTGATTGAAGAAATGATAAACAACAAGTGCTAATCTACACTGATCAAAACTCGCGTTTGAATCGTCAGTGGCAAATTCTTTAA
>NW_015505203.1:1206395-1209214 GCF_001515645.1 Sinocyclocheilus grahami
ATTTGGGCGGTGTTATGCAAATCTTCCCACATCGTGATGTAGATATGTGGGGGCGTGTTAGAACGAGCCGTTTTAGGTAGGCGTGGCTGACTGAACTTATATAAAGAATATCTCTTTGGATTTGAGACTTTAGTCTTTGCAACTTTACAGATCTTCTTTATGCACCAAGAGCTTGTAACACTTTAAAGAGAAAGGAAAAATTTAAATTGCATCATATGACCCCTTTAAGTCTATTTATTATCAAAGCATTTGTCAGTAATATGTGAATGATTCTTCCATTGCAGGCTGATTTAAGGAGTGCCCCTAAATTTTCTGCTTGTGCTCCTAAAAATTTTCAGTCAGGGCTGTGGAATTTTTGTGACTCCTCGTGCCTCAACTCGGTTCTGACCAAATCTTAGATTGTCTGATATCCTACAGAGGTTTGCTCTGATTGGCCAGCTTTACAGTGCGTTGTGATTGGCCGAATACCTCAAGCGTGTGACAGAAATGTTACGCCCCTTACCATACCGTGATGCCGTGTCCCGGCCAGAGCGACGAGACAAAAACATGAAAACCCATTATAAACAAGGCATTTCTTGCATCCAGTGGGGACATAATTACGGATTATAATGACTTATACTGTCTTTTTATGCATTGCGTTGCATCGCGCCGCGTAATCATAAAACCATTTCTGCATTTGTGGTCGGAGAAACAACAAGTGCTACTCTACACTGCTCAAAACTCGCGTTTGAATCATCAGTGGCAAATCCTTTAAATATGAAAATGTACTTGCAGTCTGTGAGTCAGAACAGCCGGCATTGTAGTCTACTCTACCAGGATCAGGAAACAGTCCTCCATAAAATGTGTTGCACACGTCTTAATATTTGGGTTGAACTGTTCTGGAACAGTGTTGTAAATACAATTTAACCACTGATTTCTAGTCGTGTCCTCTTTTAGAAGGCCAAACAAAGTAGTTTCGCTTTCACAACGAAACACACAGCGGGCTAGAGAACGGTGCGGCCGGAGGGCTTGCGGCAACCACATGTGACGACCCCGGGCTGGACTCCGCTTCGTCCACGGTGAAAGCTGATCCGGCGATCCACAGCGCAAAGTTGATGTATTTCCTCAGCGACCAGCACGGATCAGCTCCAGGCATGACAAAGTGGATATCGTCCTCTTTTGGAAGGCCAAACAAAGTAGTTTCGCTTTCACAACGAAACACACAGCGCCTTCACGACATGGCGGAGGCGGCAACAACAATACTACAACGAGAATCAAAGTTACGCCTTCTTTCTTTGCGTGAACATTTGGGCGGTGTTATGCAAATCTTCCCACATCGTGATGTAGATATGTGGGGGCGTGTTAGAACGAGCCGTTTTAGGTAGGCGTGGCTGACTGAACTTTTATAAAGAATATCTCTTTGGATTTGAGACTTTAGTCTTTGCAACTTTACAGATCTTCTTTATGCACCAAGAGCTTGTAACACTTTAAAGAGAAAGGAAAAATTTAAATTGCATCATATGACCCCTTTAAGTCTATTTATTATCAAAGCATTTGTCAGTAATATGTGAATGATTCTTCCATTGCAGGCTGATTTAAGGAGTGCCCCTAAATTTTCTGCTTGTGCTCCTAAAAATTTTCAGTCAGGGGCTACAGTGCTCCTAGTAAAAATAGTTAGTCTGGAGCCCTGTAAAGTCACAGAAATGTAGCTTCCTAGGTAGCTTACAGCTCAGGGCCCAATTGCAAGAAATGTCTAAAGTTAAGAAAACTGGAATAATAAAAAAAGAATACAAGAAAAAACAGTTATATAACAGAAACTAAAGAAAGTGTATTGTCATAAATAGGGATGGGTACCGAAACTCGGTATTTAATCGGTACCGGGGCTCACCAGAGTCGCCAGCTGTTTTTCAAACATTTGTCTATGATGCATTTTTGCTATTCACAAATCAGAAGCGAGATCGCGCCCACGCCGAGGAGCTTCAGCACGCGCAACATGAAAGCCCTGTTTAATTATGATGGAAGAGAGAACTAAACACTCAAACATCTTCTTACACTTTAGGCCTGTGGCTGTTTTATTAAGCTAATTACATTTTTTGATTTCGATTTTGAAGACGTGAGGTAAAGCTATGAAAAACTAGCTGCGTTTCGTATTGCGCAACTTCTTTCCCTTCACAGCGGTGCGCATTCGTTCCTCCCTAAAACCCAAACTTAACGTCAGAATCAGCTCAGTCGGTGATTGTTGTAAGATGCCATCTTTACTGTTGCTAAATTGCGGGACATGTTTGATAATAAAACGTTGAAAGCACAATCTGCACAAGAGACGCTGTTCCTCGGGCTGAAATGTGTGCGCGCGGCACGCTCCAAAACGGACAAATATGTCCAAATGTCCGGCTTGGAGAGTATTTACTTAAACACAGTTTATGTCTTAAGTGGAGGAGAACATTTGGGAGAAAATCTGATGTGTGTCAATAATATATTGTCTTAAAGTGACAGACTGGCGCTTGGGCCATCAAAATGCAAATCTGCTCTTAATCTGAATAACGTTATTGCTTTAATAAGTATTAATCTATCAATACATACAATGAAAACTATGCAGTGTTCATTTACATTTGATTACTTTTAGATTTCTTTTGTAGGCTATTACTTACCTGAACAGTAATGTAAGTAGAACTTCATGGAAAAATGACAGCACTGTTTATTTCATTTCATTTGTATATTTGTTTTATTGTATTTGTCAGTTTGTTTACTTTGTTTCTTTATTCATGTTCTTACTGTATCTTATGTATAAAACACTAAAAATGCCTGCACACTGGTGCATTTACAAATTGATGTTTTATATT
>NW_015505203.1:1209915-1248282 GCF_001515645.1 Sinocyclocheilus grahami
TTCATACATATATATATATATATATATATATATATATATAAAACAAAAAGTACCGATAAGAATACTGTTAAAGTACCGAACTGATAAGCAGTATCGATAAGAGTAGTAATACCGTTAAAACTTTAACGATACCCATCCCTAGTCATAAAGGGTTTTTATAAATAAATGGGTTTCTTGCAACTAGCTGCAGACCTCTGCTCCAGTCTTGGCACCCTAAAGGTGGAGATCCATAAGTAATTTCCTTCATCATCAAGGGTATTGTTTGCAGGTTAACTGTGTGTGATTGCAGCTCTGTTGTAAAGGTCATAGGTTGCCAGTCTGAAGATTCCCCACTGTTCAGCAAGTAAACGGAACGAAATGAAGAAGAGGCAAGACAACTTATTGGTGGCTTGTGGAATGAATGCCAACTTCCAACTGTGAACATCGTGTGTGCATGCTTTTGTGCTTACAGATTGGTTAAAATGTATAACTTTAGTTGCCTCATCACTATTAATATTACTTACATAGGGTTAGGGGTTAGTTCTAAATCCCAAGCCATATCTAGGGACCAGAATATCATGTAGACATAGACTTTAAAGAGCCTAAACCACCTACCAATGAATAAAATATGAAAATGTAGCTCATCACATATATATAACCAAACATTTTTACAATATTTTACAATTCTCTTTTAATGCAAGCCATGGAAATCCTATGAAACATTGATACAGTTCTCTGCCTCTGTTCTTTATTTTGAGAAATGTTTCAACACGATAATTGCTAAAGTGCTGTGAAGTGTTTGTTCGAAATTCCTCAGGTGGATGCAGGAGAGAGTCCAAAATATTTGCAACATTCCTCTTGACATAACTGGAACGAAAAACTGTGTTTCCAAAGCTTCAGTCCTCTCTTCCTTTTTGAAGTAGTTAATCACCCTACAGGGGTCAAGACAGCAACTGCCTACACAAAGTCCAAGAAATCAAGGACATTGAAAATACACAGAACTTTAAAACTTTTAAACAGAAACAAGAGAGAGCGAGAGTTTGCGACTGATGAGTCAGTATTTTTAGAACAAACAATTAAGTGTCTAGCATGTGACAATAAACCTGACTACTCATTCCTGGTACTCTGAGATGCACACTTTTACATACACACACACTGAAGAAATGTACAGCCCATAGTCAAGACTAAATATTATTCCCTCAGATTTTCTTACATTTGAGCTCTAAAGGATGATTTATACTTCTGCATCAGACCTACGCCTTAGGCTATGCTTCAGTTTTCATTTATACTTCTGCGTCGTTGTCCGCTTCGACGTGCAGTACACATGCAAACCGCTAGTCAGCAGTGTCCACGGGCATGTTGCTGGTGTAACCCGCAGTACCACGGCAAAAGCCAAAGAAGAAGCGGCTCATCGGAGAAGCATTATAGCCATGATGGCGGCAAATAAATATCAAATCATTATTTAAAACTACCAAAAGGAGACAACAACGGAACAGGAGAAGATGGCATTCTTTCAATCTCCACAAGGACTTGTACCATGGCAGATCAACATTGTTTGTCGCGGACAACTACTGATGTATAATGCTATGTAAACTTATTCTTTGCTTTGTTTTATTTTATATAAGGAGGTGTAACATTAAAATATATTAAAGTGCACATAAACACACACAAAACTCAAGTACATACGGAGGGAGGGGTTCTAGCAGACCAATCACAGTGCTTGCGGTCCGCGCAGAATTGAAATATTAAAGCGCTGTTAGATTTTTGGAGAGGTGCACATCTACGGCGTAGGGTGTGTGTCTATGCAAAGGCTATGGCGTAGGTTCGATGCAGAAGTATAAATTGGGCTTAAGGGCCACATACACACTGCAGTTTAATATGGTTGTCAGTCACTGCTTATTAATGTTATATACTTGTGGCACTAGTATGAGTCATGTTACTGAATTATAAAACATTCAGTAACTATACACAAACGAGCCAAAAATGATTAATCAGACACCAACACTGCACAGCAATACTACTAAAAAGCTAAACATTATTATTGCAACAATTGTGTTACAGGAAACAGAATGTTACTCATTAGTAGAAACTGGAATTACTAACCTATTTGATCATTTTCTGTTTATGTATTTCTAGTCAATTTTCCATGAAGACAAAATGCAACTGACCCTTCGCAGGGAATTAATTGACAGGCGAAGTGACACGATAGAAAGAACTAAAATGAAGAAACAAGATACCTTCTGATGTTCATTCATGTTTATTTCATGCTATAACTAGCAAAGAGGAAGAGATGATTGGTTCATGTGATGCTTGAACTGAGACGCTACTTCAATCCATCACAACATCTATTGTTTGACTTTCTTTAAAAAAAAAAAGACAAAATTTGAAAGCTGAGACTTTGTTTCATACCTAAAGCAACCTGCTCTTGTCTTGTCTGTCGGTGCGTTGCCAGTGTGTGAGAACATGATGTGTGGCGTGAAAGCACCATGGCTTGTCAGACATAGCAACAGTAACTAATAGGGGCAGGTCTTTGCGAAGAGTCAATTTAATATTTTCATATTTATAATGTTGCAAACCCTATGCTACCCTCAGTACCCTCAGTTTGAAAACCTCTGAATTAGTGGATTTGCTTTCATAGTAACACTCAAAACCCAAGACTAAAGACCAAAACTGCAAAAGATTTCTCTTTATAACTAAATGGTTGTTCACTTTTAACCAGGCAGACTGAAATGGGTTTAAGCAAGCAGGAATCTCCCTAAAAGCAAAGCACTTCTGTGCCATCTTAAAGTTGAGGTATAATGGAAGTAGCAACAGATCATTTCTCCTGCATTGTGATAAAGAGTTAAAGGGGTCATATGATGCGATTTAAATTTTTTCTTTCTCTTTGGAGTGTTACAAGCTCTTGGTGCGCTGTGGATCACCGGATCGGCTTTCACCGTGGATGAAGCAGAGTCCAGCCCGGGGTCGTCACATGTGGTTGCCGCAAGCCTTCCGGACGCTCCTTCGTCGAATCCGCTGGCCGCGCCATTCTCCAAGCCCGCCACCTCTGCTCACTCTAGCCCTCCAACTGTTCCTCACTCTAACCCCCGGCCTCTGCTCACTCTAGGCCGCCGCCGCTCACTCTGGGCCACCGTGTGTGACGCTGTGTTTCGTTGTGAAAGCGAAACTACTTTATTTGGCCTTCCAAAAATGGACACGACTAGAAATCAGTGGTTAAGTTGTATTTACAACACTGTTCCAGAACACTTCAACCCAAATATTCAGATGTGTGCAGCACATTTTATGGAGGACTGTTTCCTGATCCTGGGAGAGTAGACTACAATGCCGGCTGTTCTGACACACAGACTGTAAGTACGTTTTTTTATATTTAAAGAGTTTTTATATTTTATATTTTTTATATTTAAAGCGAGTTTTTTGGGCAGTGTAGAGTAGGGCTTGTTGTTTGTCATTTCTCCGATCACAAATGCAGACATGGTTTTATGTTTACGCGGCGAGATGCAACGCAACACGTAAAAAGACAGTATAAGTCATTATAATCCATAATTATGTCCACACTATATGCAACGAATGCCTCGTTTATAATGGGTTTTCATGTTTTTGGATCATCGCTCCGGCCTGACAGGGCATCATCACAGTATGGTAGGGGCGTAACATTTCCGTCACACGCTTGAGGTATTCGGCCAATCATAACGCACTGGATAGCTGGCCAATCACAGCACACCTCGCTTTTTAAGACCGATGAGCTTTGTAAAAATCGACGAGCTTCAGAAAGGCGGGGCATAGAGGAGAAACAATAATGTACAGTATGTGGCAAATAATGTGTTTTTTTAACCTTAAACCGCATAAACACATTTCATTACACCAAATACACAAAATAATGTTCTTTTTAGCAACATCATATGACCCCTTTAAACAGGTTATCAAAAAGGAAAAAATGCAGGGTGGGACTTAGCTCTATCCATCCGTTTTTGATTGGATGGAGGCAGATTTGAATGTGAGCTAGCAGTCGATTGTAAGGGGTGGGTTTAGAATACTTCACCAGCAACAAGTCTGACGTTTCACCGCCGGAACATCAAGTAAGGACATTTTGATTGTTCACAATTTGATCAAAAATGTGCATTTAGACAATAGATAAGGTGAATTTCCATTTCATGGCAATTTTAGAACTACCAGATATCTTGGGATGGATGAATGGACCAAGGAATAGCAGACTGATTTTTCTTTCTTCTGTGTGTACATTATACTACAGGGCTTAACTATAGGAATGTAATCACAAGTCCTGACGTGTGTGCACATTATGAAACAGCCAATCACTTCTTCTATAGAGCGATAAAAACTACTTGTACACTACAGACTGCATAAAGCAATTTCTAATACTAGCCATAACCAGTCCATTTATATGAAATGATCAAAATAATCAAATAATTATAGTCTGGGCTGAGCAGGAGTGGAGGAAGCACAGTCTGGGGAAACTGACTCACTAAGGCAGACCAACCCAGGCTTTCTCAGCATTCTCTCTCTGATATAAACTCACATTTCATACCTAGAGCCCCAGAAGTCTTGTATGATCGGTCTTCATGTGAGGCCAAATATAGTACGCACTCACACACATAGGAGTTTCATTTAAATACTGTGAGATTACAAGCCTGTGCACATGAGAAAGGAAAACATGTTGCATGGGACATCAACTATCACATGGACACAATATAACACAAACAGCCCATGGTACAAATGCTGATGCCAATTTACGCCATTTCTACTAACAAAACACACACTGTTTTTTGTGAAAAACAGGTCACATTCGCTGACAGCTGTGCCACAAAAAGCAGAAAATGTCAGCCTTCAGAAAGTAGTACAAAAATAGAGATATGAGGATGTTAAACCTGTTCATATCAACAGATTAAAAGTAAACCATTATCAAATGTATCCAATCTTAAAATGAGAGGCATTTAAAAATGGCAACAAAAAAACAGACATCTAAATTAAGGAGATAAGAAAAAAGACAGCGGAAATGATGATCAGGAGCCAGAGGGTCCTGTTTCACAAGTTTCAGCCAAAAAAAATGCTGTTATCGGTTAGCTTGTTTACAATTTATTGAGCCTTGTCTGGCAATGTGTTGTGCCATCCATTACAAGGCATCTAAAAGCACATCAGAATGCGAGAGGCCCTGCACTGTCCTTTGGAAACACAGAGAGAACACACAGTCCATTAGCGCCACACAGCCAATTAGCAAACAAGAGTGATGTACCCTTGCTTTATTACACAACTTGACCTTACAGTATGATACTTGGGAAGTCTCTGCATTACTTGATGGTCTTTCCAATGTGCAGTGATGGTAATAGCTCAGAGATATGAGCTGTTTATGCTGCACACATTTACTTCTGGTAAACAAAAACAAAAATACCTGGGGTATGGAAGGATACAGGTCTTACTATATGTGCTTCTGGATCAATATAAAATATGGTAAGGTCACATTTTTAGAAAAGAAATACAAATTTACCCTCAAACTTTTCATTGCTATATACATAGATGTAAAACATTATTTTGAGGTTCATATTTACTTTCCATTATTCACAAAGTTGATTATTAGATTCTTGTTACTGCGACACTGCATTTTTATATCCGATAAAAAGTTTTTTATCTAATTTTAAATTAGTTTGGATTAGAATTAGATTTGGATTAGATTAGATCAGATTGGTTTACATTAGATTTTATGCTTAATTAATTAATTTTCTTAAAACAAATTCTTTAAAAAGACTTACTTAAATGTATTTATTTATTTGAGTTTACATTTTTTTAAATGTCTCTCCAATCGTGTGGTCCACTTAAACGCCTCCCCTATCTTACAAGTGACTGTAAACTTACATTCAGATCTGCCTCCAACCAATCGATGACCAATGGATAGAAGCAAGTACCTGCCTTTTTTAAGGGGTATCTGTTGATACTTCTATTGCATTGTAATTTTAACCATAAGACCATGATTTTTATAGCTTTTCTCATCTTATCATGCACTAAAAATACTATTTTTAACCACAAAAAATGTCTCCCCATTTTTCTTTAGTTGGTCAGCAAGCATTAGCTCCACTGTCTTATGAGACTGCTGTAAAATAACCAATCACAAACAATGACTAAACATGCAAACATGAGCAAGGCTAGGAAGCCAGTCTGTGCTCACAATTTCACCTCATTCTGCAAAGTCTCATCAGAGGGTGTGCGATTATGAGACTGTTATCAATGTCCCTCACACACCCTGCTAGCACCAAAATTAGCATCACACAGTTCCACTATCTGAACAACATGTAAAACAAACTAGTCATCAAGTAACAGTAGCTGGATTAAATTAGTGATTGGTAGTAGTATCCAAACAACACAGTTGACAGATGCAGGTCAACTATGTGGAAAGTTAGTGGAAAAGGTACACTTATATGAAGAATGACACATTATGCTCTCTTTGTTCTGTGTACTTGTTCAAGATATTGTGTGTCTAATCAACACAGATCAAATTCACTGCAGATCTTCACTGTAAACAGCTTTAGTTGAGTCATGATGCCTTCATATCCTGGTAGGTGACATTAAAAATAACTGAATGAGAATAAATATAGGCCATGAAAGATAAACTAAAGCTGAACCAACGAACCTAAAATACTACAGGCTTGTTGATTTCGTCTCATAACATCCTTTTTAAAATGTCAACCGTTTAACTGACATTTAACTTTAATCTGTGGTTTGCAAATGTAGCTCAATCTGGTTAAAAACTTGTAACTCCGCAAGAAGGGGCTATGCTAATTTGGTGGCAACTTTTAATTTATTTCTCCCATAACTACTCCAATCAAAACAAATGTGTCATCGAGCTCTGACGCAGAAATTCATGTTATGAAAAAGCAAAATGCCAACTGTTTTGAGAAGTTAATGACCTGGTTTACTTCCCTAAATACAATGGACAGCAACAACACAACACAGTATTCACGGCTCTTTTGGTTTGTTTTCAAATAAAGAGCGTTATTCATTATACTCAAATATCCGCCTGCTCTCCGGGAGCCGTGCAGCGGGACATGTGAGAGGAATACTAACTAAAACTTTCTCTAAACCGCTACCGAGCACCAACTTTACCAGCCTGACAACTTGAATGGAAGATTTCCTGGCAAGTCTCTGAGTGAGAAGTTAAGGGAACAAGGAGAACAGGCTCTCCGGGAACCTTTGAACCAAAATGTCACATCGCACCCCGAGCCCGGTAGCCTCCGGTACGGTTAATGAAGACTTACCGGAGTGTTGGCCCGATGCAGTTAGTGTCTGTGCTCTCAATCTCACGCAGGATTCGCTCGTGCTCTGCCGCTGTCTCGGCGCTCGCCATCTTCCATATCCTCGCGACGCGCACTGGAGAACTGTGTGTGTGTGTGTGTGTGTGTGTGTGTGTGTGCAGTCACTTTTTTGTTTGTGCACTTTAGTTTTTGTTGTCACCTTCATGTAAATCTTCAGGAATACATTTTTGTTCAAAGGACCTTGAACTTTGCATTTCGTTTTGTGTGCGGATTTTTTGCCTTTGCCTTTTTGTATTTTTCTCTATTGATTTAATCTACTTTAGCCATTATAAACATTTTCTTTTTATTTTACTTAATTAGCGCAGAATTTTTTTTCCTATTTTTTCCCAGTAAATTTATTGCATTATTATCGCAGTCATTATCATAAAAAGCAAACGTTTTATCATTATAGATGTATTTTCAATGCCACTATTGACTGACATCAATTTCTGAATAATAACCGTTGTCCATAGCAAAAACTCTTTAACTGCCACTCTCCTGATAAACGAAAATAAAAATAATAAAATTATTTCAAGTCATCCGTTTTTCATATTCATTTATTTGGTAAATGAGGGTCCATTATTTTTAAAGTGGTTTTCTATCAAAAAAATTATTTAGGGCTGAAACGTTTATTAAATACAACAACGCCTGTGTTTATTTCAATGAATGTTTTATTGTTTACAAGTGTCCTGCACTGTGGGAGTTGGAGGTGATTTGCTGTTGCGCTTCTACTCCCCACATCACGGGTTCGTGTGAGGAACAGAGCCTGTCCAAAACACAGACCCATATCAGCCGGAAGACTGTAAGCAGGACGCCGACAGACTCCAAAATCGGTGGGTAACTCGATAGTTTAAATATTAATAATTAAACAAAAACAAAACGCGATTTTGAAAACACTACAAAGCAGGGCTGAAACTTAAAAAAGTGATCAACCCGCGGTCGTCAGACGGTAACGTTACAACCTCTGTTTAAGGGTTTGGGGTGGCACTGAGCCTCAAAGTTGTAAACAGAAGTTTCCTCTTGATCCCCGTTTTTATATGTGACCGTGTGAGATTACAACCGTATCTTGAAATGTAATCATTATGACACGTAACTCGATAAGCATAGGTAACTTAGTTAGCATTTGCAGAACTATATTTAAAAAACCTGGTATTGGTAATATTGTTATTGTTATGTTTATTGTCAGATAATGCAGGTTATTTCTTTGAAGTCAGCTTTGAGAAATATGTCTGTGGTCAGTTTTCACTATAAACGTCTGTCTCGAGAAAGTCTGTCTGAGTTCAGACCATAACACTGGTTTGTTTCGTTTTTTTGGTGGTGGTGGCTCAAGAGTGAAATACTGCGCAACAGTGTTGCCTATATTAATCAAGCAGTATTGCACTGTTTGCCTCATCTTTACCGGTAGCTTATGAGGTTATATTGTTGATCCTGACTCTGCTCTTAGTTGATCTGTTTGAGGATAAGCTATTTCATAATGTGAAATAACACACAAACAGCAACATGTTTCCATTTACCTAAATGGCATATTTAGAAATGTGCATAAATGAAAATGTAATTAATCAAGTTTTTCTTTTAACTTGCAGTTTAATCATGGCACAAATGTTCAGTATCTCGGACAATGAGTCAGAGACCGAGACATCGGAAGACTGTGAGGAATCGGGCCAGGTGAAAAATAACAGTGGATCACCACAGAGAACGCAGCATCTCGCTGTGCCTGGTAGGCTGAAAGGTGAGTCAGTCTCAGGGGCCTGTAGGATAGTTACAAGAACACACGTCATTTCTGTTGTATCCTGGATACACGGCACAGCAGACCACAATTACAAGCAAATACAAGAATGTAGTACATTGTACATTCGAAGCCACTCTGTGGTGGCATTGGTTTTAGCTTTTAAAACCAATAATGGATCAAATTTATTTCACATTAAGAGATACTTTAAATGTATTCTAACGTAAGGTCTGATCTGATCGGGTACCATTCAATATCAAATGTCATTGTAGGAGAACAACTAGGGAGACACCGGAATCTTTCCATGAATGATGAGGACCTGCTGGAGACCGGGGCAGCAGATGAAGGCGATTTGGTTGGAGGTGATCCTTTCAGGCCTAGATCCCGCTCGGCTCCTCCTGCTTTGTGGGCAGCTAAGAAATATGGCCAACAGCTAAGGAGAATGAGTGATGAGTTTGACATCCTCCTTGATAAAGGGGTAAGGAAACCTAGTTCCATTAATAGTGATCAACATGCAAGGTAAACTAAAACTCTGTTTTACCTACTTATTAAGCCATGGAAAATTAAAATGATTTTCTTATCTTGCATCTCTTACAGATGAAGAGGGTGAAGAGTGCAGGAACAACACGTCAGATGCGGCAGTCCCCCAGCTGGTTGGCCTTCCTTTGGAGTCACAAAGAGTCTGATGCTGAGTCACGCCCCGCTGAGTGACTGACAGTGAATGAATGACGGAAGAAGAGAGAAAAGAGGACTACTGTACATAACAATTGGTGGCAGAAAAAAAGGATGCACTGCTGTGAAGAGAAGGGATAATTCCATCGACTGGTTTTAAACCCTTTTCATGAACTGCACTGGGGACCCTTGACTGTGGAAAAGCATAATCGGTTTCTCACTGGCATGTGCTAGCCCACAAAAATGACAAAACCGGAGAATCTCCAATTTTCTTTGAGCTCTGGGAATATTACGCAGTAAATCTCATGAATGTGAGAAAGCTGGATATCAGCTTGTTCAAATCATAGACTTCCTGTCACTCTGCCACATCGGTTTTCATATTCAGATGAAATCAAAAGACGTTGAAGGTATTTTATTATACATTACCTGAATTTGTAACTATTTTTAGAGCGTCAGCTGTAAATAAAATCAGTTTTTACTGTAAAGGGACTTTGGCCATTTTGAAGAATCCTTTTGCTTTAATACCATCTCTTGAGTCATAAAAATCTACAGGAAGTTTCTACAACTAATAAGCACAAAAGCTTAAAAACAAGAATGGGTCTAAATACCCAAGAGAGCAGGGGACACAATCAAACATTACTGGTATTACTTGAACATAACATATTTTCAATGCCTTGTAACTTTCCTATTAATTAAAAACAACATTTTATTGTGATGTCATTGTTTGTACTAACTGATATAGCCTAATAAGAATGAATAAATCACTTTCAGCACGGTTGTTCTTCTTTCTGAAACGTAAAATGTAAGTACTGTTCTTCATGTAATAGAATTTGGCAATATATCAAACTGCAGTTGTTTACTTGAGCATTAGTCACACTCTACTCCTTTGTTTTATGTGAGGTGCAAATTGTAAACAGGTTGAACTTGGACATGCGGCTTAAAGAAAAAATCCTGCCACTATTACAGAGTTAACTGGTTTAATATACTGTTTGCATCAGAACATCTCTTACAGTTCCCTTTCAAATGGTCAAGCAAAAGATAAAGTAGCAAGCTAACCATAAAATAAAGAGCCATGTAGATTATGCTGTGGGATTTAAATTTGTAAATCTGAACAACCTTGGAACTTCGGTAAGTCAAAAATTCATTTGAGTTTTTGTCAATGAGTTGTCTTTAAGACACTTGTGTTGGATCCCAGCAGAACTTCTCCCCGCAATCAAGAGCGGAGAGCTTTTCCACATCCTCCTCGCTAATCTCAAAGTCAAACAGACGCCCATTCTCCTCCACACGTTCTGGCTGACGCGATTTTGGCAGTACTGGAATGTACTGTTGTACGGCCCACCTCAGCAACACTTGGGCTGATGTCCTCCCATACTTTTTTGCTAAATCCAGAACCACATGGTCTGATGGTAGAAGCCCTGTTCCAAGAGATGAGTATGCCTGAAAACACACCCCTCTTTCCTTGCAAAGTGTCCTCAGGTCCTTTTGAACCAGCTTTGGGTGGAACTCCACCTGAAGAACTGCTGGGGGCACTTTACAGCTCTTCAGTAGCTCCTGCATGTGCTCTACTGTGTAATTAGACACCCCAATGGCCCGAAATTTTCCTTCTGAGTAGAACTCCTCCAAGACTGTCCAGCTCTGAGCACGGTTTTCAGGGTTTCGTTTATCCCCCGCTGGCAGCCCCTGAGTACCTGGCCAATGAATAAGATATAGGTCAATGTAGCCCAATCCCAATTGCCCCAGGCTCCTCAGGCAACCATCTCTGGCTTTGGACCCCTGATCTTTGGGACCCAGTTTACTAGTAATAAAAACATCTTCTCGAGAGAGGCCATGCTTGGGCAGCAGGCAACAGAGGGCATGACCTAATTGTGCTTCATTATGGTACACTGCCGCAGTGTCAAAGGCACGGTAACCAGCTGTCAAAGCTGCATCCACAGCATTATAAGTGTCCTCTTGACCCTGCAAACGGAAAGTGCCCAGTCCCAACAGAGGCATCCGAGTCCCAGTGTTGAGAAGTACAGACGGCTGAGGGTCAGTCATTTGGAGAGAAGAGGGAGACTATGAAAGCTGTAGTGCATAAAGAAGTGAAGAAGCATGTGCATTAAGAATAATATATTTAATTATGCATTGAGATGATAAATTGGAGTAACAGAGACATAAACTCACCCTGCAGGGGGTTTTTTTGAAAATGAAAAAAACAAACAGGCGCCAGTGAATTCAACACGGTCAGGGTTCGATGATCTGTTCCACGTAAATAACAATACTAATCTAGCTACGTTCTACCTGTAACGAGTAAAAGCGATAAACTTTCACATACAGCCTTATCTATGTCAACTGCTGTACAACCCGCTCAACCTAACTTGATCATGTGACAATAAAGGGGCGGGACATATGCGACATGCATTCTCAGTGGATGCATGTCGCATTTGACCAATCAGAGTAGGCTTTCATGACCTGAGGGCGGGACCACTGACATCGCTTGACAGGCCCGCGCTCTTTTTCAACATTCTAAAACAGTTGGCGCGAAATACTTGAGGCGTTACGGTAACTTATACTTTTGCCCCCGAGTGTTTATTAACCATGTCATTTCCATTTATAAATGTAAAAAAAAAAAAATGTAAACGATTCTGTGTTGGTTTTATAAATTACAGAAACTCAGGGAATTGATCATTTGTCCTAGCAAGCTGGAGTTGTTTAGTAATCTAGATTTCTGTAAACTATACACATATAAGCATAAGACATACATTTATCATATAGGTAATACCATACTTCTTGTTTAATATTTTTCCAGTGAAGGTTCCATTTCTACTCCAACGAGCAACAATGTCAATCCAGGCCTTCTCCTTCCCTGTGCCTGAGACCAGATTTTTTCAGGCTGGACAACAAGTCTTCAAATTCAAGATAAGAAGAGGAGACATGAGCAGGCAAGACCATACAAGCTTATTTTATTTGTTTAATATAAAGTATGCTATATTATTTTGAATACGTTTAGGATTTTTACCTTTACAATATACCTTTACCTTTACAATATAGCCTACCTTTTGATATTAGTTTTAAAAAAGAGGTAATTTCTCTAGAAATAGCCTATCTGATTTGGATATTGTCTTTTATAGCGTTCATGAGGAAGAAATGCTGTATGGAGCGCTAGTCAGTGAGGAGCTGGAGGTTTTTTAAGACCAGGATTATCATTTTGGATTTGATTTAGTAAACCTTGGGAAGATTTCATTCCTAATCTGATTTTGTTTTGCAGAATGCTGTGCGTGCGGTACTTGCAAACCTGGATGGTCTTCACCCCTTCACCACCCAGCATTTCAACATTTTTCCCTGTATGCTTCTCTTAATTTAACTTTACCCAAAAATGAAATTGTCGTTCCGAACCTGTAGAGCTGTTATCTTTCTTCTGCAGAACACAGAAGACATTTTGAAGAATGTCAGGACCCAAACAGTTCTGGTTACCTTTGACTTCCATTTTATGGAAAAAGACATTTTGTAAATAACATTTTTTTGTATGTTCCACAGACGAAAAAAAAGTAATACATGAGGTTAAGTAAATAATAACCAAAGTTCCATTTTATTGAACTATCCCTTTAAATGTATGAAAGAACTCAGGGAGTCCTGACCTTGACTCTGTTTTAAAATGTTTGTCATTTTAATAAAAACTGAATTGCTGTTGCATTCAGAGTCAGTTAAACTAAAGGTGATAACTACAATTTATACAAATAATGGACCATTACTTCCCTTGACAACACACCACACTTACAGACAAAAGTAAATGGGAACAAGTGTCCAAAATGAAGTTCATGAAAGAGGATGTAAAACTGTCTCCATACCCCTTCCTAATCACGCTGTATGTGGAGTATCGTGAACCAGCCTTTCCATATGCAGGTGGGAGTCCTCTCAATATCACCTTTTCACTATGACACATGCTTTAAATTAACTATAGTCTTTGACTCTTGTTCAGCAGTGAAAAATACCAACGCCTGGAACACACCGGTGAGTGTCTTTTGTTAAATATTAATTTCTTAAGTTATGTTGAAATTATTTTGTGGTAAAAATTCCATACGTAATGTTTTGCCATGGTGCTTGATTCCTATCATTGTGATTGTCAGAAGCTGATGAAAGTAAATGTAAATGCCCACAGGAGAAACAGTCTATATTGAAAAGTCCACAGTGTGCCAGTGAGCCAATGAGGACAGACCAAACCACTGCAATGGATCATCCAAAAGAGGGCACTATGAACCAACACAAGGATAATAAGCAAACCCCAGAGTGCTTTCAGTAAGTGTGTTTATGTGCTGCATGAGGTAATAAATCAATGTCAAGTCTTGTCCTTCACCTATGCAAATCTGTCTTTCCCTCAAAGTGTATTTAGTTGTTTTTTTCCAACACTTGTAGTGTCATTTTAATACTTCTTTTAAAGTCCTTGCTGGATGCATAATGTCACGATGCAACATAAATGGAAATAAAATAATAATGAATAAAACAACAATTAGAACAGGCCCAAATTTCACCACATGACTCGTATACAGTAAACAGATGCCAATCAATTTTAAATAAAAGGCCATTCGGAGTGATGATGAAACCAAGCCATACAATTATAGGATGGTGTTTATAAATACGTTTCATGGGACCTTGCTGTCAGACAGACACAAGGAGACATTTGTGGGATTTTCCACTTTGTTTTCAGTGATGGTTGATAAACTGATAAGATTGCTGACCCGAGTGATGAGGTGTTGAGTCACATGCAGCAGTTATGAAACAGCAGAGCAGAGGAGCCTGAGCATGGGGCGCCATCTCAGTGAAGCTGTCACTCAATCTGCAGGCAGAACATAATAATTTAGCTGTTAAAATAACATCCCATCTCATCCAATTCCTCCGCATAGAAAGAGATGCACAAATCAATAAGCCAGCGGAGAACAGAATTTGACATGTACTTTTAATTCCGTCATGTCCTCATTTTGTTTGTGGTGGGCGATGAGAAAATGATGATGTTGGTTCATTCTGGCGAGGACTCCAGTAATTCGGTGGAGTTTACACAACTCAAAAATAGACGTCTGTTCATAGGGAATTTGTGTGTATGTGTGCAAGCCCTCAGGCTCATACGCTTGCAGACTTGCCTAAAACAGGGCTTTTGTTTTTATGTTAAATGTGCTGGAAAAGGGAACAGGAATTAGATATGTCAAAAAAAAGAGAACAAATAGATCTTTCTCTCTTTCAGGGAGTCCCCTTCCTCGGCCAATGGTGCAGAAGAGATGGTTTGTGGCAGTGAGGTTAGTGGATGAACGTGTGTGTTTTGGGGAGCCAGTTTTTCTCTCCATCACTTACACACACACTGTCTCAATTGTTAATCATTTTTAATAGCCCCTGCAGGGTGCACAATCTGACATATTAGCTCATTCGGGTGGCATAACTACTCCATTATGTTAATTATAGCAGCTGATAAAAATAAAAAACCTGTTTCAGGTACTTTTCATTTGTGAGCACATCCAGCATTGGTATGTTCTTGATTTCTCTCTCTCGTTTCTATTCTGTTGTAGATTCATGCTGATTCACATGTGACTTGTCCACCAGCACCAGATGTGCATGATGGTAAACTCCATATTCAACATATCAGTGTCTTTCCTAATATATTAGTGATCCAACCCAAATAAGCATTTTGAATCCCACAATTCTGCTCACAATTTCTTTCTGTTATTAGTCATCAAATCACTTTCCTTTTTTAGGTTTAATGGGATAGTTCACCCAGAAATGAAAATTCTGTCATCATTTACTTACCCTCTTGTCATTCCAAACCTGTATGCACAAAAGAAGATATTTTGAAGAATGTTGGTAATCAAAAAAAAAATGAAATACTATGGAAGTCAAGGGCTACCGTCAACTGTGAAGGGTGAATAAATGATGTAAATGATGACAAAATGTTCATTTTTGGGTGAACTATTCATTTAACTATCAAATAATCAGATAAAGTTAGTTGGCAATGGGCTTTCGATGGCCAATGCTAATAACAGTATCTAGAAAGCTGGGTGGCCAATGGCATAGAAGAACTCAGTGCTAGCAAATGAGATGAACGTTTATTTTTTACACAACATTTACTCAAAATTCATAAACGAATGATAATCAAGCTTATTCATTGGCAAAGTCGTCAGTAGAATCTGTAAGTGACTAGTGGTGGGCAAACATGTAACAAAGTTACTTATCATTAGTTAAAAAATAATGAAACTGTTGAAGTAAAATCTAATGATTTTTAATCTTATGGGCTTTTTAACACATTGTTTAGCTGCCCCTGAAAGTCCTGACCCAAATTCAACAACTGGACAGAACACTGGGATCATTACTAGAATGGCCAGGTGAGATATTGAAGTGTTTGAATCTGCATAAAGTTCTGAGATTTAAAAAACTCAGAATGGACTTATTATCTGCGTGTTCTTCATAATGTTTTCACAGCTCGCTGTTTCCCTTCTCTCTGTTCTTCCGTAAGAGTCCTGCAAATTAAAAAAAACCAAACCATCGTTCCTTGACACTTACAGAGAAGAAAGAAAAAGCTGTTTAAGGTTTTGAATAGCACCTGGTTCATTTGTGCTGTTCGTTCTAACTGTGTTCATATGAGAGTTTCAAATATATACTAATATTTCAAACGGTTGCTTTGGGTGAAAATTCCTTTTGTTGCATGTCACTATCAGTAAGCCCTGAAATTACATTGTATGTTCTATTATGTGCGTTCACCTGAATAAGGTCGTTAGAACAGCGAGTTTTGTTGGCTTTTTTGTGTTTCTGTGTATCTGAGTGTGTGCGTGTTGTTGCAGCATTCACTAAATTGAGTGTGTGTGTGGCAGACCACTCTCAAGAAGGTGAAGTCATCGGCCAAGGCTATACACGCCCGATCCTCTTGTCTCAAAATCCACACCTGCTTCTGACTGCCTTTGCAAATTATTACAGGATCAAAGAAGAATTAGTTGAAGCTCTCCTGTATCTGTCAAAGACTTCTAACTTTGGGTTCATGACTCAAGAAAAAGCCCAGATTTATCTCTCTTGTTTTTATTTTCAGCGTTTACGTATCGCTGTAACCTGGAAACCAGTAGAGTCATGAAGAATTAGATTATTAATGCATCCGCTTGCACTTTATAGCAGCTGCCAAAACAACAGGAGAGGGCATGGCCTCACGTTTTCACTTGATGAGCTGATTATATTAATATCTCGACCTTTAAACCTCCGTGTCAATCAAACTCTGAAGTTTTTTTTGAAAAGCTGGCCCTGTATAAATCTTAATATCTTTTTATAATTACACTCCATTCTGTGATAAAAACCCTGGAGACCTTGAAGTATGAATCATGCTGAGTGTGTGTGTTGTGAGGAGGTGGGTCGAGAGGATGTTGAATTATGTCATCCATTCCATTTCCAATGACATAATGAATTGTGCGTGTTAGAAAGTGAATGGATTAATAGTAGTTTGCTAGTATAGTCAGCACCCAGGAATGCATTGTAAAGGACTTTCAATTTAGCTTTTGCACTAAAATAGCATCAGCATCAACAACAACATTTCTGTCAGGACCACTATCGTCAAAATGATAGATACTTAGCATAAAGTTTGGTTTGGCGGTATGGTTCTGTTCTGGGCAAAAAACCTCCCTGCCCATCCATGCAGCCTGTCATGAATGAGCAGGGAGAGCAGCAATAATAACCCCACCAGGGTTAATAGAACAGAACAAGGCAGATATCATTAATGTACTCAATGATATTTAAGTGTAACACTTTATTCAAGATAAAGGAGTCTGATTAGCAAGGAATATCAGAAAGCTAAGTCCTGACTGTGGCGAAAGGTGGAGCTGGGGATGGCGGAGGGGAATTTGCTCCGAAGCAAGCTGAAAAGCTGCTGAATAATACTGAGTACAGCTTATATAGGAATGCTGCGATAGGTGTCGTATTCCTATAGGTAGATGTGATCAGCTGAGAATCAGCTCATGCAAGCTTGACTCACGTGACCTGCCAGAACTAACGCTAAAGCTTAATTTACTGTACATGCACATCATTTTTTAATGAATACTTCTATTCAGCAAAGATTAATTCAATTGATCCAAATTAACAGTGAAGACTGACATTGTTACAAAACATTCTTAAAATAAATTATTCTTTCTATTCATCAAAAAAAAAACTATCATGATTTCTGCAGCACAACTCTTTTCAACTGATAAAAATAAGAAATGTTATATATCATGTAACACCAAAGACTAAAGGAATGGCTGCTGAATTTTTTTGCTTTGCCATCACAGTAATAAATGACATTTTAAAATATACTAACTGTAATAATATTTCACAATATTACTGTTTTGTTGTATTTTGATTAGATGCAGCCTGGGTGAGCATAAAAGACCCTAAACTTTTGTACAGTGTACATTCTGGTAAAGCCTTTAAAAAGTCATCAGTATTCTCCACAACTGTTGGAATATTGCTCTATACTCTACTCTATATACTCAGAACAATTCAAATAAACAAAGTCATGACATCTTCACTCTCCATGCTCTTCAAGAAATAATGAGGATGCTCACCATTATTATGCTGTATTTCAATCTTGCTAATTCTCATTTTTGTACTGAACAATAATACAGAAATTCCTGGAAATCAGTTTACGGAAGAAGATTTCACCCCTTAATGGAAAGATGCATTTTTGTCACAGTGGTTTATTAAAATCCAAAAAATGATTTCTTAACCAAAAATGTTTTTTTTTTTTTGTATTTTGACTTCTCACAACAGGGTTTAATACCACTCAAAATTACATTTGTTTAAACATGTGCAAATATAAATAAATGTTTAGGTTGATGTTTTGAATAAGATGTTTACATGACCAAAAATTCACTTTAGTATGATGCCAACACAATATCTGCAGTGTTGGTCTCTGCAATTAACAGGCATGCATAATTTTCAATTTAATAGTGGTCCAAAAATCCATTTGATTTGTGAATATTTCGAAACATTTACACTTGTTTATATTGTTTACCATGCCGTCTTCATATTCACATGAATTGTTCAGATATTGTGCATGGGTTTACAAGCCTAAAGCAGTTTGTTTTGAGATGATTTGGCCCTATATCATGCATGACAAAGACCAGAGCACGAGAGATGAAATCACGTCCAAAAGGTTATAAAGTTAGGCAAAATGAAAAGAAATGGGATGGGACAGGGAACAACAGCAAGTGCAGTAAAATAGGGGAATAATGGCAGTGGGGAGGGTCCGGTTCTCCACATCCACATGCACGAGGACACACTGGTAAGTGGGTGTGACTATGCTGGAAACTGAGAGCTCAGTTCTACCTGCACTACATATATGTGCCCTGTGAGAGACAACTTCACACCTGCACACCTGTCTGAGGTCAACATCTTATCTGAACTAACTTCGGCTTTGAAGCAGTATCCACATCTACAGGTACACCTTTGCCTTTTTCACTTTAAATATAATGTGGATGTCTTGGTATGAGATTAATATTAATGTAACTGTAATGCTGATTTCTCTATTACCTGTTATTTATGCTGTGGACAAAAGTTATTTCTGAGACTTTTCCCTGAGGGGTAGTGTAATTCTTTTAATTTATCTATCCATCCATCTGTCCGTTCAACAGCAGCAAAAGCAAGCTTCACACTCCTTGCTTTAAACAATTAATTCTAATTTGATCTGTGTGTACTTTTTGAATTGTTGAATAGATATTTAAAATGTAGATATATTTTGTTCAAGTAAGTTTAATATATATATATTTATAGGCTGTGTGTGTGTGGTAAATTTTATATATATATATAGTAAAGGCAAAAAAAAGAAAAGAAAGTGTCTATAAAAATTGAATTCTCCAAGTATAGTTATGTGTATGAGTAAAAAAAAGACCAATGTTTTCAAAATAGAGATAGAAAGAAAGAAAGCGTAGGCGTAGGCTACATGTATATTCTGATTATATTGGACAAAAAAAACAATTTCATAATTGTTCTGAATTGTTTCACATATTACACACGATGAACCAGACACATGATAATAAAATGTAGTTACTAATAAATCAATATAAACCCGTTTACGGCATGGAAACCTTCACACACATTGTGATGGGAAAGTGGCAGTTTAATTTTCAGATTATTTTGACAACTCCCAATAATGAACTCCCAAGACAATAGTCAGGAAAGTCTGGTCAGTTCTCACAGAAATTATTCTTCTAAAGGGCCAAATGACTTAAATGTTTATGTAAACGGTATGAAATCATTTATTAAAGTCACGAAGCACTAAAAGATGAAAAGATGATTTAGTCACTGGTCCAGGTTACCAAAAGAGTGTATGAAAACAAAATGAGTGTACTGGTGATATATTCTAGTGGCATTTCTTGAGTGAATTCGCTTAAATTGTTGTTACTCTTGCAGGTTAACATCACCATGTTCCGCTGCGTAACATCTGATCTGGCAGTGCTTATGCTGCCTATGGTTCTGTTGGTGTTGTTAATGCCTATTAGCTGGAGTTTTCAAGCCCTGACCCCTGGCTGCCACCTTTACCGTGAGTGGAAACGACCTCGTTTTTATGAAGCAATCAACCCCATTCTTATGAAAAGTATTAGTTTACTCCTCTGTCTACACACAGCATTCAACGTGACCATACGGACAGACAAGCGAGGGACCTGTCGAGGAACTCAGCTGGTGTACGCTTGCGTGGGCTACTGTGAGTCCAGCGCTTTCCCCTCGCGCTACTCTGTGCTGCTGGCCTCCAACTTCACCCGCAACATAACGTCTGCCCATTCTTATGAAAAGTATTAGTTTACTCCTCTGTCTACACACAGCATTCAACGTGACCATACGGACAGACAAGCGAGGGACCTGTCGAGGAACTCAGCTGGTGTACGCTTGCGTGGGCTACTGTGAGTCCAGCGCTTTCCCCTCGCGCTACTCTGTGCTGCTGGCCTCCAACTTCACCCGCAACATAACGTCTGCTTCCCGCTGCTGCACCATTAGCAAGGATGCCAAGGTACAGCACTATCACCATCTACTAACCATTATATTACTAAGACCAATTTTACATCAGAAGAACCAATTATGAACCATTATGACTAAAGACTTTAATGGTTATGGTCCTCTGTGGATTTCTGGACATAATTTCCACCGGCCCAGTCATGCAATAACAATCTATT
Source organism: Sinocyclocheilus grahami (assembly GCF_001515645.1). Classification (NCBI taxonomy): domain Eukaryota; kingdom Metazoa; phylum Chordata; class Actinopteri; order Cypriniformes; family Cyprinidae; genus Sinocyclocheilus; species Sinocyclocheilus grahami. The sequence continues at coordinate 1,230,735 of NW_015505203.1, forward strand.
CTGTTTTATTCTATTAGGTGAATCATTTCAGAATACATTGTCAAAATTGTTCAAGAGAATTGAAATAATTTATTAAAGATAATATTTTGTTTCTCAGATCAAAGTTCGTCTGCACTGTCCTCGAGGCCGTCATCATGATGATATGGAGATCTTGACTGCGCGCGCCTGTCGGTGCAACATGTGCCACAAATCTCGTTACTGAGATCCCACATAAAGAACGTGTCACTCATGCAGTACTGGACAAGACTGGTGTGTAATTATTCAAATATGCAGTTTGTTTATTTGCTTGTTTTTATTTTACTTGTAAATTTACATACAAATATACTACCATTGAAAAGTTTGGGGTCAGTAAAGATGTAATACTTGTATTCAGCAAGGATGCATTAAACTGATCAAAAGTGACAGTAAAATATTTTGCATTTAAAAAAAAAAACTATTTCAAATAAATGCTTTTCTTTTGAACTTTCTATTTATCAAATGAACCTGGGTAAGGCAGCACAACTGTTTTCAAAATTGATAATACAGAATATTAATTAATGGAGAATCTCTGACGGATTATCAAGGATTCGTTGCCTTTTTCTGGCTACTATTTTCCCTCACCTGCTCCATTTATACCCCCAAAAAACACTTCAAAAACAAAAACTTATATATATATGACCAGCAGACGTCGCCAGCGTCTGGAATTCCGGGGGCTTTGAATTGTGAATCAGAATTCTGAAGAAATGAGGTAAAAAGCTTCAGAAATCCCCCCATTTCGACACACCAGGTAAAAAGCTTCAGAAATCCCCATTTTCGTCCCGAAATGTTTTAACTATCATATAATACCCAAACTTATATAGGCTAACGATAACAACTAAAAAACTTTTTCCACGCAGTTATGAGACGGGGGATTTACATACGTACATATACATGTAGCCTGTTTATGTATGTATTTTCCTTGTTTTATAGAATGTAACAGTATTTGGAAATGTACAGTTTTATAATATGAGACAGAACAGTCTTAATTATTCATTACAGACATTTTCAATATTAGCTTGTATGTATAAAATATAGTCGTTCTTTCTGAAGGGCATCAGAGGGCCAAACAGCTCTGGTCATGTGACTGTTTACACCAGCCATAGAATGTATCTTACGGAATATATATTTATAAGGTGATGTTTGCACAAAATCGGAGTACATGAGGCTATGTTTTATTGTTAAATCATGTTTTGTGACATCTAATGCATAACAATATTTTACATAACAAATGAATCATTTTTACATAATAAGCAAAGAAGAGAATGTGTATGAATCAGTTGTGTGTGTGTGCCCTTAAAAGGTTTCACACTCTGTGTGGTTTGAGGAGCAGTAGGTGCAGTCACACTGTAAGGCCTGAGGGTAATGGTAGATTGGGGAGACGCCAGGGCGACAACCTGGTAAACGTGCTGTCAGGTGCCGTGTTCGGCTGAAGGTACAGACACGGTGGTGCCTCTGGATATACGGCGGTTCTGGAACCGGCCTCTGTGATAGATAGAAATGAATACGTATACACCACGTGTTCTCATATTTTTCTATAAATAAGTTGAATATAGCAGGTTTTGGTCACCTCCCAGGTGTGGCAGCGGCCCCAGCATGCCTCAGTGTTTATTCGCAGACTCCTGCATCCTGGCTTCTTTGCCACAAAAGCAAAATCACGTACCGCACAGCCACGAAAACTTTGCAAGGTCGTCACAGCCATGGCGGAATAAACCCCAGGAAACAGGAGCAGAAAGGTCACAGCAGTCACTAGGAAGTGGGCAGAGTACATTCTGAAAGAAATTATGAATAACAATAATGTATTTCATGAATAAAAAAAAGCCTATGTGCCTGCTGTTAAAGCATTAGATTTATTTTTATTTACTATTAATTAATGGAGAATCTCTGACGGATTATCAAGGATTCGTTGCCTTTTTCTGGCTACTATTTTCCCTCACCTGCTCCATTTATACCCCCAAAAAACACTTCAAAAACAAAAACTTATATATATATGACCAGCAGACGTCGCCAGCGTCTGGAATTCCGGGGGCTTTGAATTGTGAATCAGAATTCTGAAGAAATGAGGTAAAAAGCTTCAGAAATCCCCCCATTTCGACACACCAGGTAAAAAGCTTCAGAAATCCCCCCATTTCGACACACCAGGTAAAAAGCTTCAGAAATCCCCATTTTCGTCCCGAAATGTTTTAACTATCATATAATACCCAAACTTATATAGGTTAACGATAACAACTAAAAAACTTTTTCCACGCAGTTATGAGACGGGGGGTTTACATACGTACATATACATGCAGCCTGTTTATGTATGTATTTTCCTTGTTTTATAGAATGTAACAGTATTTGGAAATGTACAGTTTTATAATATGAGACAGAACAGTCTTAATTATTCATTACAGACATGTTCAATATTAGCTTGTATGTATAAAATATAGTCGTTCTTTCTGAAGGGCATCAGAGGGCCAAACAGCTCTGGTCATGTGACTGTTTACACCAGCCATGGAAAAATGTTCACTTGAAATCAAGATACTCTGCACTTCCATTGACAAGTTAACGACACTTAGGCTAAATCAGAATTAATTCAATTATAAACACAAAACGGCAATAAAACTAAAAACTGGAGGAGATTAACTCACTTGTTTGAGTCCACAAGCAGATGCCAGAAGCTTTTATGAAGGAAACTAGCAAACTGTGTCGGTTCACCGAATGCCTTGCTGTTTTAAAGCTGTTGCTGTTGTTGTTACAGTCTGACATCACACTAATTATAATTCCCATTAATCTAGGCCGGAACATTACAACACACTGTATGCACACTTAACCAATCACGTTTTAAACAGCTGCTGGTGTTTTAGGAATGAACTGAATGACATCAGCTTCATGTCAATGAAGTGAACTATGTTTTCAGCTTGACGAAAACTGGTCAGCTTTGAATCCACAGCACCTTTCTGAAGTAAAAGAAAAGGTATAAATATGGTTGGCTACTAACGGTTCACCGAATGCCTTGCTGTTTTAAAGCTGTTGCTGTTGTTGTTACAGTCTGACATCACACTAATTATAATTCTCATTAATCTAGGCCGGAACATTACAACACACTGTATGTACACTTAACCAATCACGTTTTAAACAGCTGCTGGTGTTTTAGGAATGAACTGAATGACATCAGCTTCATGTCAATGAAGTGAACTATGTTTTCAGCTTGACGAAAACTGGTCAGCTTTGAATCCAAAGCACCTTTCTGAAGTAAAAGAAAAGGTATAAATATGGTTGGCTACTAAGAAGTGAACAAATCCCCAGATGTGTCAAAGGTTTTGAGTGAAAATAATGACAAAAGTGTTCATGATGCCGAGTTATTCAACACAAGTTTTCATGTTTACATCCCACTTTTATACATTCATATCCCAAAAGCCGCTTGTCCCCCAAAAATACATTGCTATGTTTAAACACAAGACATTGATCAAAAGGACAGTGCAACTTTAAAGTTTAAGTGATGCTACGTATGCGTACAATTTCAGTCCATATTTATTGCCGTGTCTATTCTATTTAATTTTTCTTTTCCATTTTGTTCCTATGAAATGGGATGTTTCTACAGATACCAGTTTTCTCAGAGGTCAAACAAATGAGAAGTCAATCCAGATGCTTTCTTTTGAACAAGAACAAGACTGTTTGCTTTTCTCATCCTTTTCTCCATATGACAGACTGTAAATCAATAATCAACAGTGGCAGTTCATTTGAGCGTTGACGCACACTCAAAGTAAATGGTACATTCTGATCTAATCCCTGTTTTCTTCTAAACTGTAATAAACTTCTCTACAACATCCACACACACTCACACACTCGCGCATTCTTAAGCTTTCTCAATATGCCTACGCACACAGTTCCTTCCCATTAGCAATCCTCTACATCAATAAATATAAGCAACCAAAAACATATAAAAATCAAGACAAAAATAAGACTCTGTCCTCTCTTGAAATTGTACTGAAATACAAAGAGAATGTTTGCAAGCAATTTGACCTGAAAGAAATAAATAAGAATAAAAAAAAAAATAAAAAAAATAGCCGGACACACCATTATTTAAAACAAATGAACAGACATGAGAACAGACTAAAAGTGTTGTCACTTCAGAGCAAGTTTAGTTTTACCTAGCAGCATACTTCAGTCATGTTTATGAGGTGCTACACTAGAATACCCCCACCAACACTATAATCAGACATGGATATCATATTTATATATATATATATATATATATATATATAAACATCAGTTATATTAGCATAGAAGTAGTACTCATAGAATAAGCCGTAGAAGTAGGAACATTAGAATCTGTACTTTTAAAGAATTTTCATCTTTAGGATCATCATAATTCATTCCTCTTCAGCGTTTGACTGTATGCAGAGTCTATTGGTCGATTGACGGGGGGCTCGGATCGGGCCCGAGAGAAACTGAGCCAGTACTGAAATGACAGTAATGAAGGATGTACGTGTTTGATTGCGAGTGTGTACATTCGTTTCACCCCACGCAGGTATGTTACGCATGTTGAGGTTGATGATCCCGGAGCATGAGGAATAGAAAGAAAAGATGCAGAGAGGCAGGTGTGTGAAAAGCGTGTATGAAGCATATGAAAGAGTAGGACGCATGTGAGAGGAACTCATTTTTTTCTCTTTTATATCTCACTCGTTGTGTGTGATGTGTGCTTCAGTGTTTTTCAGATATCTACATATGGACAGGCTGTCGTTCATGTGCTTGTGACAGTAGTGTCTGCATGGTGTGTGCGTGTGTGTGTTTTCAGACGGAGATTGAGGCATTGATTGGTTCCCAAGTCAGGTAATTATTGTGTTTTACAGTGCTGTGACATTGTGTGTGTGTGTGTCGGTGTGTGTTTGCGTGCGGTTTTTAGGTGGTGTTGGCAGCACTGGTCTCTGACTGGCTCTTGGTTGTGCTCTCTCTCTCCTGCAGGTTCTTCTGGTTTCTGCTGGCCTCGGTCAGACTCTGCAGCCGCCGCTCCTGCAGATCCTCCAAGTTCCTCCACAGCTCCGCTCGCTCCTTCTCTTTCTTCAGCTCCCTGTAGAGAGGAAATGGGGGTGGGGAAGAGTGTCGAAGCATAAAAGGCTTTAGGTGAAAATGAGAGGAAGATAAAAAGAATCATATTATGTGCTGTGTTCACATTTAATTTATAAATAAATACACATGTCCAGCCTAATTGGTGCATCATTTATTACAAAAATATCAAATAAATACAGAATAAAAATACATTTTATAACTTGTTTTATAACCTACTCCAGATTCAGAAATTATTATTATTATTATTTTAGGAACAATATTTGCATCCTAGAATTGGATTTCAGTGGCATTTTTACCTTTACCTCTATTGTTTTTCTAACCATATACATTACGCCAGTGTTATTTTAGTGTACCTTATAGAATATTTTAGCAATTATTAATATTTTGAATTGTTTTTATTTTTATAATTTATTTTAAATTTTATTCATTTTATTTAGTTAAGCAATTTTAGTTGTGTGCTTTTGTAATTAGTTTTTTATTTAGCTTTTACTTTATTTTTTATTTTATTTCTATTTATTTTTATTTCAGTTATAGTTTTAGTCATGTTAGTATGTCAACTTATCAAGTCTACGTTATTATGTAATAATAACTTAATAATAGTGGTTTAAGTTATTCATATATTATATTATATTTAGTGCTGTCAAACGATTAATCGCATCCAAAATAAAAGTTTTTGTTTACATAATATATGTGTGTGTACTGTGTATATTATGTAAGACACACACATAAAGCATATATTTTGAATGTATTTACATGTATTCACGTGTATATATTTATATTCATATAAATTATATATAAACGTATCATATTTTTCTTAAATATATACATGCATGTGTGTGTATTTATATATACATAATAAATATACACAATACACACACATATTATTATTTTGGATGCGATTAATCGCGATTAATCGTTTGACAGCACTAATTATATTATATTATATTACATATAGATGTATTACGTGTTATGATATCTTCATATTTACATGTAACCCCAAGCTCTGGTACATTTTTCAGCTTGATATACTTCAGAATGACTTTATTTTTTTTGTTTGACGTCACCTATCAATTTTAAGTTTTTTATTTGTTTTTATATGTTTAAAAATAAATTTCAATTATATTTTAACTCGTTTCACCCAACAACCTGGCTTCATTCTGGTATGTAATGACCACTTTTTAGTATGCAACCTTGTCCCACACTTTTACAGACGAAATATTTCACTCAGAAATATATCTTCTTACTGAGGCAAAATGAGTTGTAATGCAGTTTCATGTTGATTTTAGCACTGTCATGAACTCACTTCTGTTTCTCCACTTTGTAGGAGGAAGTGAGATCATCAAAGAGCTTGCTGTTCATCTCCATGAACGTCTTCAGCACATTGTAAATAAGAGAGATGATCGTCCTAAAAAAGACAACAGAGGAATGTCTAACAGGCCTATGCAGAAACAGTCTTCATTGATGTCAATAGCATTAACGTTATTGAAGAGTTTCTAGATGTGTGTTAGAATGACACTGACTGGTTCCAGTGCTCTTTGGAAACTCTGTACAGCGTGCCAAAGACCAGAGGCAGGATGACCTGGCAGTTCTCCTCTATTAGACTCAGAATGTACTCATTATTCCAGAAATACAGAGCCCGCTCTGCAACCTGAGACAGAATAAAGAGACAGAATGAGGGACCTGTACACAAACAGATCCATACATCACCTCCGCACGTTCACAAGTACTATAGGAAGACGTCTGACGAGCAGCGCAGTGTGGGAGGAATGCTCGAGTGTGAAAGAGGAAGCTGACCTGGAAATGAGGACTGGAGATGCAGGCAGCAATCTGTTTGAATAGAGGCTCCTGCACACGGATAAACTGAGATGGTTCAATCACGTCCAGAATCTCCTCGATCTCCCCCAGGAACATCACCTGAGATCACATGACAGAATTACATACTGTACAAACACACTACCAAATATTTCCACGCGTGAAGTCCATTTTCAATCAGCTACGTGAGTGGATTTCACAACTCTTTCAGCAAAATGTGAATTAAATAAATGTCAAAATTCATCAGACACTATTAACGGAATTAACAATCTACACAACCTTCAACATCTGCTTAAAATTTCGCAATGTAAATTAATTCAACATGTCAAACATTGGTCTGTTATAAAATATAGTATTAGTCTGTCTCTAGTACACTCTTAAAAATAAAGGTGCTTCACGATGCCATAGAAGAACCTTTTTGTCTAAATGGTTCCATAAAGAACCTTCAACATCTGAAGAACCTTTCTGTTTGACAAAAGGTTCTCTGGGGCGAAAGAAGGTTCTTCAGATTATAAAAAGGTAAGAAAGAGATGGTTCTTTAAAGAACCTTTGACTGAATGGTTCTTTGTGGAACCAAAAATGGTTCTTCTATGGCATCGCTTGAAGAACCTTTTGAAGCACTTTTATTTTTAAGAGTGTAATTGTCACTAGTCTGGTTTCTATTCACACGTTTATGCCTTTTTTTTAATGAATGAATTAATTAATTAAATATGCAACTTGGAAGAAAACATAGCTATTATCTGAGACAGGGTTTCCCAAACAGGTGCTCTATTATTATATAGAATGTAAAATTATAATAAATAAATGAGGCTGCAATAACTGTGATATAGCTTAGTGTGATTATCAAATCAAAGGCTGCACTTTAATTAAATAACTGGTCTGATACACTATGTGTTTCAAAATGATTCATTATTATAATTATCAAATATTCATTTAATATTTTACAATATAAGTGTCATTTACTAGAGGTAAAACACTACTACTAATAATACTAATTCTTTTTGACCAGAATCAGAGAACTGTGAACATGCAAATGTGTTAGAAATTACTGAAATATTTACATAAAATCTCAGGGGGTAATTCAAATGAATATTTTTTGTCTAAGGGGTTTGGCTGACAAAGAAAGTTCGGGAACCCTTGTCTGAGAGGTCAAACTTTGCCTCAACTCACCTCTTTCTGAGTGCATGTTTTAGGCCAGTATCTCAGCAGCCCCCTGATGATCTAATGAAGGACAGAAAACAGACAGATGAATACGAAAATCATTACGACAATCATCTTTTTGGGTGTGACAGTACAGATATAATAGTATTAGTAGCAATTCTGGTATGCATATGAAGTTGCATGACTTACATGTTCTGTAACGGTGGCATCCTTCTCCATGAATTGCACCACACAGTAAGCCAGCTGCATGAAGAGAGCACAAAAAAGATTTTAATAAAGTCACTTACAGGTTTTCTACACACTATAGGTGTCAATTCAAAGGCTTATAGATTTTAGCTGCAGGTGCTTATGACTAAATGGTATGAGAGAGAGAGAGTGTGTGTGTGTGTGTGTGTGTGTGTGTGTGTGTGTGTGTGTGTGTGTGTGTGTGTGTGGAGTTGTTGGTCAGTGCAGCCAGGCTTTAGGGAGACTGTTCATTGATTATAGTGCAAGCATACTCTTTCACTATGAGAAAAAGATTACAGCCCTTATCTTCCTTTCATGGTTTGATCTGAAGCACTGAGCTAACTTCACAAATAAACCATTCTTCTAATCAAGATCCTAAATGCCACCACATGGCTTTATCATCACTCTGCCAGCAGCAGACTTTCTGCAGCAGTCAATGCACTGACGTGACGCATGTCTATACTAAACAATAAATATGAGGGTGCCAATAATGTAGGTGTAACTGATAGAAGTGTCAACAAATGCTTTTAGACAATTTTCTGGATTAATGGGGAACAGTTTTATGCGAAACACGCATGTATACAGCTTAGATACTGTGCACTAAAGCAACAGTAAACCTGCAGTATAAGCTGGATAGACGTAATAGCACACATGAAAATGACATTACAGTACTTTTTTTCCTAAGTGTTGGTTAACTTGATCAACTTTTAACAGAGACAGTCCCACTGGAAGAAGCTTGGGTTATTTGCCTTGCTCAAGGGCATAATGGTGATAGCACATGTCCTGTTCCTTGCGAGCATCACACCAGACAGTGACGGAGCTTGCCTTTTTGGTACATTATGTGGGTGTAAGTGAGAAAGCCTGGGTTAGGTGCAAGCTCTAGAAATTGGATAGAGTCCATATCAACTAACTGCAAAAAAAAAAAGACATTAAATTAAATATAAATATAGAAACTGAATATAAATATAATTTACATGTAAGTAATTTCACATGAGCAAGCGTAATCGCAGCTGTGGTGATTTTCATTTAAAAAAGCATGGTTGCAAGAGTGATATTACTTTTATTCAGCTCTTCAATAAACAAGTTAATATCTATACTTCAGATTTAGACACAATATTTTCATAATTTTTTAGTTTTAGAGATTTAAGAAGAACCTATAAGAAGAACCACTGAGACTCTACATGACTAAATGATGACATCCTAGTGTGCACACACATGCTACATTTATTTCCAGATCAATATATTCCCTCAAGAGGAGAGACGCACAAAACACCTGAGCCTCAGAGATTACAGGCAAAAGAGTGAGAAAAGGATGTTTTTCCAAAGGGAGGTGTGTGTGTGTGTGTGTGTGTGTGTGTGCATGTTTATGTGGTTTATGAGGACACAAATTTGTATAATAACATGGGTATGACATAGGTATTACAACGAGAAGGTGATTTATGAGGACATTTTCAGTGTCCCCGTAATTCAAAATGCTTATAAATAATTCAGAATGAGTTTTTTGAAAATCTAAAAATGCACAAAGTTTCCTGTAAGGGGTAGTTTTAGGGGTAGGGTTGGTGTAGGGCAATATTAAAATACGGTTTGTACAGTATAAAAACCATTACGCCTATGGAGAGTCCCCATAAACCATAAAAACAAACCTGAGTGTGTGTGTGTGTGTGTGTGCGCGCGCGTGCACACACATGTGATATGGCCACAAGTGAGTGTGTGCTTTTTGTTACCACGGAAGCCCTTCTGGACCGTTGCCTGGGTGAGCTGTTATGGTGGTGATGGTGTGTGTGTGTGTGTGTGTGTGTGTGTGTGTCTACTTTGGAAGGGTTGATGTCACATAAAACCCCAGGGGGTAAGAGCACTGTTAACTCCTGATTTATTTTCTGTTCTCGCTTATTCTTTTCCAAATGAGAACATAATAACTATCCTCTTAGTTCTCAGTCTATGTAGTGCTTTACAAAATGGTTCAGATGTTTATCTTGTGAGGTTATGTTTATGTGCATGTGTCTGAATTTATGCAGAAGGTATTAATATATATATATATATATATATATTAATCTATTGAAAGAATGCATTCAATACAATTCAAAGGTTTGGGGTCAGTAAGATCTTATTGCTCACCAAGGCTGCATTTTCTTTGATCAAAAATACAGTGAAAACAGCAATATTTTGAAATGTCATTACAATTTTTATTGTGCTGCTTGATATTTTTTTGTGGAAACTGTTATTCTTTTTTCAGTATTCTCTGATGAACAGAAAGTTTAAAAGAACAGCATTTATTTTTTTAAATAGGAATTTCTTGTAGCAAAGCAAAAGTGATCAATGTGTCCTTAATTAATAAAAGTATTAATTTCTAAATAAATAAATACTTAATCTTACTGACCCCAATTTTTGAACAATGTATGTGTAAACAGCCAGGCACACACATTTATATATACAAAGGCAAGTAAGTTCAGACTTTAATACAGTGGCCCCAAAATGTCCAAACTTGTTTCTGGCTACTAAAAATTTATTAATGTTAGTGCATAAAAATATCAAACCAAGAGAATTCAGAATTCCATAGATAGATAGATAGATAGATAGAATTCCACAGACAGACAGACAGACAGATAGATAGATAGATAGATAGATAGATAGATAGATAGATAGATAGATAGATAGATAGATAGATAGATAGATAGATATTCTAATTTTTATCTTGCAATGACTTTTAACCAACCAGTTTTTTAACCAAGTCATCAAGATTACAGCTTAACAGATATAATCACAGAACAAAATAACATTAACCAGAGTTTAGAATGGCATGACATTGAGTAAATGAGAGGTGTGTGAACTCTCTCTGTCAGTGTCCACTTTGTACACTTTTTGGGGCCACTGGATTTAGCTTTAGTATTTAGCGCCCCCTTGTGGTAGGATAGCCCATTACAGTCCATTAATTAAGAGCATTAGATCTGTATGAGCGTCCCAGTGTGAGTGCGTCTGACTCTAACCTGCGCATGAAAAATGGAGAGAGACTTGGCAGTGTGCAGGGGGATCAGGACCCTCACCAGGAACTGCTTGTGCTCTGATTTGAGAGGCAGAGCAAAGCCATTTATGATACTGGAAAAGAGAGGAGAGGAGAGGAGAGGAGAGGAGAGGAGAGAAGTGAGTAGTAGGCGGAAAAGAGAAAAGGGAGAATAAACAGGATTAGTATCAGTCATCCTGATGATGCTCTGTACACTCATTCGCCACATTATTGTTCATCAGCTAATCCCCCACTAAACCCCCCTCATCCTTCCTCTCTTTCTGACTGTCTCCTCCTCTCTTCCTCTCATTTCCTTAGTTTTATCTTTGTTCTTTTACTCAGGCTGTTCCTCCCATTGCTTAACTGTTTCCATTCCAGTTCCATTCCATCCATACTGTCTGTCTCTGTTTCTCTTTTATTCTACCATCTTCTTCGCTCTTTGTCTTTCTCTCTCATTTTACATAATCATTCTCTCTCTCATTTTATTGCCTTCTTTTTCTTCCTATCTGTTTACTTTGCTTATCTGACTGCATGTGGCAAAATATACATACAGTATATTATCTGGCAAAAATCTATTTGCCATACACAATGTCATAAACAACAGCATCAACGTTCATTGAAATGTATTATCTAAATTGAAAACATGTTGTTTAAATTGGCCGCGTTTCTTAAAATTGACAATGATAAAACTGTTTAAACATATTTTGGACATTTTTCTGTATTTTATCAAATATTACACATTATACATTTTATTACAATTATTCTGTATTATAATATTTCTATAATCTTATTCAAATATCTTTACAAAATGGCCTGAAAATCTGTTTAAAAAGTTGTATTTAAATAGTTTCAAATTTTCATATAATCAATATGATTTTCCGATATATGTTTTTGACCATATGTTTAAAAAATATATACTAAAAGAACACAAAATGCATATTTTTCTGCATGGGACCCATCTTTTCTCGCTCTAATTCTGCAGCTGTCTCTCTCTCTCTCCCTCATTCTCTCTTCAGTAGTGATCAGAGATATGTGTGGGTGGGAGGCACTATAAATACTACTGGCATCAACCTGAATTTAGACCTCCATCCCCAACACTCTGACTCATGCCTCCCCCTGGTTGTCTCTCTCTTCCCCTGTTTCTCTCTGTCAAAGGTTTGCTTTTGTTTATGCTATTAAACACATTGAGAAACAGGCACCATTTTGTGTGCATTGAACCCAATATGCAAAGCAGCACTGGTTTCGCTGAGAACATGGCTGTGAATTATAGGGCTAGACACGCTGAGGATGGGAAACATGACTGCAGAACACGTGGCAGGTACATGCAGCGAGCACTGATGTCGGAGGTCTCTGCGAAGTGTCTGAATCACCAGCTCACACACCATAAAGCATCTCTCCAGTAATCTGCTGCCACATGAAGTTACGTAACACTATAATTTACTCATTTAAGATTATAGTACAAATGTCATAAGATATTATATGTGCCTCCTAACTCTGGAAACAATGAATAAACCATAGGGATCTACTTTATAATCTTCTAATTTACATTGAGTTGCTTTATAAACATCATCTGATCTGATTTTTAACACACACTTAGTGTGCTTTCTATTATGACAGTTTGAAAGAATACCTTCCCAAAATTTCCAAAAGCTCAGCAACTCCATTGAAACGCTCAGTTTCATAGATGAACCTGCAAAGTTTAAAAATAGATATAATGACAGACATAAAGACTAACAAAAAGCAGTCACTGGCTGTGGAATATCAATACTGCTCATGCGTTTTGTCTGTATGACTGACCTGAGGAAGATATTGTTGATCTGTTTGCGGATGTAGGCCCTCAAGCCCAGAAGTTTGCCATAGACGCGGTGCAGGATAGTCTTCAGATATTCTCTCTCTCTGGGGTCTTCGCTGTCAAATAACTCCAGCAGCTACACACAAACACATGTAGTCAGCCCTTTTGCACTTTATTAAAAGCACTACTTGTGAATATTTATAATTGGTGTGAGTAGAATCAAAAATACTAACAGTCCAACATGGAGGTTAGACTGCCTGCTGGGTGTTTGAGAAATATTGCGATTTGACTATGATATGATACACATTTAAAATCTTATATTGCTGCTCTAAGATATCAAGACTAAAAGAAAAAACAGGGTGTGCCAAAACTACAAATTAGCAATGTTTGTCTCCAGAGGCTGGACTTGATCATTTATAATCGCCTCAAGTCCACTTTAGCTGTACATATTTATTCACATGGTTTCATTATGTATTTATTTGATTTATTATACAATAATTACATATATTTTTATTACATTGCAGCCGTTTTATATTTACATAAAAGGTCTCTACACCTATACATCTAAATCTATACAAGCTCTGTACCTGTAGAACAAACTTCTGGTCCACGTAGCGCTTGGCAAGAGAAGGCTGGAAATCTGGACTCTCAAGAAAGCGTAAAAAGAATTCATACACCAACTAGATTAAAAAAAAAGAGAGGAGACAAAGAGAGAGGAAATGGGATCAGAGCTGGGACACAAGCTATAAAAAACTCTGATGATTTCTCACCCCATGGTGTCAGTATATGCGTTAGTGTGTTTGTATATATAAGAACTTGAGAATGTACATGTACCTGTAAGTGAGGCCAGGAGGCTTCCAGAGCTGGTTCATCCTCCTCAGGGTCAAACTCAGGGTTCTCACTGGGTGGGAGGGTTCGAAAAATGTTCACTGAGATCTACAGGAAGAAGAGGGGTTGAAAGGTTGTGTTTTACTAAAGCATTGCTTTCACATAGCAAATGACATTAAAAGAAAGTGATCCTCAAGGGCCAGAGTTGAGAACCCCTGTTCTAACATCATATTTAAATGTTCGCCTTTATCAGCTTCTTCGCTTCACAATGGTAAGATGATCAGATTGATGCCACCAGAATATAAACACAGGAACAAGACATGGTCATTTTATTTTCCTTTTTTTCTATAGAATCATTTATGACCATATTCAAATGCAAATTCACTTGACAGCTATTTCACACGGTATATCGGTGAAAAAATATATATTATTCACAAACGAAATTAATTCCAGTTTAACAAATTTGTTCCATGCTGTGAGTAGTTAAATTAAAGGTATAGTTGACCAAGAAATGAAAATTCTGTCATCGTAGTTGGTAACCAATTTTTGTTACCATTAGTATGGACAAAAAAAAAAACACTTTTCAAAATATCTTTTATGTCACTGGCTGTGGAATATCAATACTGCTCATGCGTTTTGTCTGTATGACTGACCTGAGGAAGATATTGTTGATCTGTTTGCGGATGTAGGCCCTCAAGCCCAGAAGTTTGCCATAGACGCGGTGCAGGATAGTCTTCAGATATTCTCTCTCTCTGGGGTCTTCGCTGTCAAATAACTCCAGCAGCTACACACAAACACATGTAGTCAGCCCTTTTGCACTTTATTAAAAGCACTACTTGTGAATATTTATAATTGGTGTGAGTAGAATCAAAAATACTAACAGTCCAACATGGAGGTTAGACTGCCTGCTGGGTGTTTGAGAAATATTGCGATTTGACTATGATATGATACACATTTAAAATCTTATATTGCTGCTCTAAGATATCAAGACTAAAAGAAAAAACAGGGTGTGCCAAAACTACAAATTAGCAATGTTTGTCTCCAGAGGCTGGACTTGATCATTTATAATCGCCTCAAGTCCACTTTAGCTGTACATATTTATTCACATGGTTTCATTATGTATTTATTTGATTTATTATACAATAATTACATATATTTTTATTACATTGCAGCCGTTTTATATTTACATAAAAGGTCTCTACACCTATACATCTAAATCTATACAAGCTCTGTACCTGTAGAACAAACTTCTGGTCCACGTAGCGCTTGGCAAGAGAAGGCTGGAAATCTGGACTCTCAAGAAAGCGTAAAAAGAATTCATACACCAACTAGATTAAAAAAAAAGAGAGGAGACAAAGAGAGAGGAAATGGGATCAGAGCTGGGACACAAGCTATAAAAAACTCTGATGATTTCTCACCCCATGGTGTCAGTATATGCGTTAGTGTGTTTGTATATATAAGAACTTGAGAATGTACATGTACCTGTAAGTGAGGCCAGGAGGCTTCCAGAGCTGGTTCATCCTCCTCAGGGTCAAACTCAGGGTTCTCACTGGGTGGGAGGGTTCGAAAAATGTTCACTGAGATCTACAGGAAGAAGAGGGGTTGAAAGGTTGTGTTTTACTAAAGCATTGCTTTCACATAGCAAATGACATTAAAAGAAAGTGATCCTCAAGGGCCAGAGTTGAGAACCCCTGTTCTAACATCATATTTAAATGTTCGCCTTTATCAGCTTCTTCGCTTCACAATGGTAAGATGATCAGATTGATGCCACCAGAATATAAACACAGGAACAAGACATGGTCATTTTATTTTCCTTTTTTTCTATAGAATCATTTATGACCATATTCAAATGCAAATTCACTTGACAGCTATTTCACACGGTATATCGGTGAAAAAATATATATTATTCACAAACGAAATTAATTCCAGTTTAACAAATTTGTTCCATGCTGTGAGTAGTTAAATTAAAGGTATAGTTGACCAAGAAATGAAAATTCTGTCATCGTAGTTGGTAACCAATTTTTGTTACCATTAGTATGGACAAAAAAAAAACACTTTTCAAAATATCTTTTATGTTCCACAAAAGAAAAAAGTAATTTCTATGTAAAATAAGTCACTTTAATTCTTTCAACACTGCTTTTCTATGCAACTTTCTAATCAAATAGATTTCACAGAAGCTCATTGCTGTTTACTTTGAACAATTGTGCATTTCAGTTGAATGGAGTTTCAGGTAAATGGAATTTAATTTTAAAAGATGTTTGCGTACATTTTCTATTGATCAGGGCAACAGTAATTCATTGTTACAAGTAAAATAGTAAACAAGGGGCTAAAACAAACACAACGCAACAGCATATGCAAATAAACTATATTATCCAAGGGTGCCAGTTCATTCTTAGTGAATCTCCCCCGCCTTTGTCTTTCACATTAAAACATAAAAGGACCGGTTAACAAAAATCAATTGCTTCCCAATTAAGGTGTTTTTGTATTTCAGCTACATACTGTGTACTGGGCTAATGTAGCTAAACACAAGGAAACGTAAATGCTTCTGAGTCTCTAAGTGCACTTTAGAGCATTGGAGATCCTGTGCATCCCTCAGCGATTTATCTCCCCCTGCCTCCTCTGCTCTTTTATCAAATCCCATCCTACTCCATCACTCTTTCGCAATTCATCTCACCATCTTAATAGCCTCTGGGTACAGGGGTTCGATGAGGACTCCGCGACTGGTGGCCACGCTCTCCACAAGCTCGTTCAGCGCAGCACGTTTGATCTCTTTCCCCTTCAAGTCGGCGACACAGTCCAGAAAGTCAAAAAGCACACAACACTGCTGCAGCTTCTTACAGAACAAGTCATGAAGTTCTGCCACTGGCGCATCTGTGGAACGGGAAGATGAGGAGACGTAATCTAGTGCACAAATATACTTAGACAATATACACAATTACACTACACATTTACTATTTACTATGTTTTTCCTAGTGCTAATAAACCTGGCATTGCACACTACACTCTTAAAAAATACATGTTCACTGGCATCTATGGTTACATGAAGAACCTTTAACATCCAGAGAGTCTTTCCATTGCACAAAAGGCTCTTTATAGTGGATAAAGGGTTTTTTATATTATTAAAATGTACTTCACACTAAAAATAAACAAACTTTAAGAACTGTTCACTAAAAGGTTCTTTAAGGAACCCAAAATCGTTTTTCTATGGCTTCGCTGTGAAAAAACAAAAACCTTTTGGAACCTTCATTTTTGAACATTACATAAACATTGTTAACTCTGTGATAAATTGCTTATGTTCCTTTATTGTAAGTTGCTTTGAATAAAGGCACCTGCTAAATAATGTAATGTTACAATCTTAAAAATAAAGGTTTATCGTAGTGATGCAATATAACATTTTATTCACTAACCAATTGAAATGGACTTTAACACACTAGCACTGTTCTGGATTATTTAGTGTCCTCTTTTGGAAGGCCAAACTAAGTAGTTTCGCTTTCACAACTAAACACAGCGTCATACACGGCGGGCTAGAGTGAGCTTGGGCTCACGTTATGCAAATCTTCCCACATCGTGACGTAGACGTGGGGGCGTGTTAGAACGAGGCGTTTTAGGTAGGCGTGGTTGACTCTTAACTTTTATAAAGAATATCTCTTTGGATTTGAGACTTT
>NW_015505203.1:1249227-1253386 GCF_001515645.1 Sinocyclocheilus grahami
AGGCATTTGTTGCATCCAGTGGGGACATAATTACGGATTATAATGACTTATTCTTTTTACGCGTTGCATTGCATCATGCCGTGTAAACATAAAACCATGTCTGCATTTGTGATTGGAGAAATGACAAACTACAAACGCTACTCTACACTGCTCAAAACTCGCGTTTGAATCGTCAGTGGCAAATTCTTTAAATATAAAAAACTTACTTACAGTCTGTGAGTCAGAACAGCCGGCATTGTAGTCTACTCTACCAGGATCAGGAAACAGTCCTCCATAAAATTCGCTGCACACATCGGAATATTTGGGTTGAACTGTTCTGGAACAGTGTTGTAAATACAACTTAACCACTGATTTCTAGTCGTGTCCTCTTTTGGAAGGCCAAACTAAGTAGTTTCGCTTTCACAACTAAACACAGCGTCATACACGGCGGGCTAGAGTGAGCTTGGGCTCACGTTATGCAAATCTTCCCACATCGTGACGTAGACATGTGGGGGCGTGTTAGAACGAGGCGTTTTAGGTAGGCGTGGTTGACTCTTAACTTTTATAAAGAATATCTCTTTGGATTTGAGACTTTATTCTTCGCAACTTTACAGATCTTCTTTATGCACCAACAGCTTGTAACACTCCAAAGAGAAAGGAAAAATTGAAATCGCATCATATGACCCCTTTAAAAAGAATGTTCACCCAAAACCTAAAATTCTGTCATCATTTACTTTCCCTTATGGCGTTCCAAATGTGTATGATTTTCTTTCTTTTGCAGAACACAAAAGAATATATATTATATAGTTTTGGTGACCGTTGATTTACATTACGTGGTGAGAAAAAACAACACTGAGATACTGAGTCGTGTCATACAAGTTTGGTTGAGTAAATAATGACAGAATTGTCATTTCCCTTTGTTTACTGTAATTATTTTCAGTGTATTTTACAGTAATTTTTTTATAATGATACACTCTTAAAAATAAAAGTTCCAGACTTGGGGTTTCATAGTGATTCAATAAAACCATTTGTGATCCTGGAGCACAAAACCAGTCTTAAGTCGCTGGGGTATATTTGTTGCAATAGCCAACCATACTTTGTATGGGTCAAAATTATTGATTTTTCTTTTATGCCAAATCATTAGGATATAAAGTAAATTTAGTAAATTTCCTACCATAAATATATCAAAACTTAATTTTTGATTAGTAATATGCATTGCTAAGAACTTAATTTGGACAACTTTAAATGCGATTTTCTCAATATTTAGATTTTTTTACAACCTCAGATTCCAGATTTTTAAATAGTTGTATCTCGTCCAAATATTGTCCTATCATAACAAACCATACATCAATGGAAAGAATGGAAAGCTTATTTATTCAGCAATTTCCAAAAATTGGCCCTTATGACTCATGGTTTTGTGGTCCAGGGTCACATTTTTGGTTCCCCAATGAAGCCTTCAATGAACAATTCTTAAAAGAACCATTTTTTATAGTGTGAATAATCTAAAGTGTTTTGATAATCTAAAGAACATTTTTACACTATAAAGATCCTTTTGTGCATAGAAAGGTTGCATGAATGTTCAAGGTTCTTCTTGGAACCATCAATGACATAAAGAACAGCTATTTTTTTAAATTGTATGCACCCACACGGCACAATTACATTAAAGATCGTTGGAGTTACACAGACACTTGGATCTATAGAGTATATTAATGCAGATTGCTTGAATTGGATGGACGGGATGCTAATGAGAAATAAGTGGAGGCGTGTGGTGCTAACAGGATTAGTGGGTGCTATCTTTAACCCCGCGCTGTCTCGCCCCTCTGTGGACGTAGCGCCTTGAGCCACAATAACCATGACAATCCACTCCATTCATCCAAAAACTCAACCCAACTTACATACCCTATCGTTCCTTTACTTCGACGTGTGAATCGATGTCTCTGTCTCTCTTAGCCTCAGCATGGCACTTTGTACATGGCACTTTGTTACTCTCCATTAAAAATGGATTAGTCTTAACAGTCTGCAACAACTAGACTCAAACCAAGTGGGTTGGATTGCAGCAGGTTAGGTCAAAGGAGACAGATAAAATAAATAATAATCAGAAAGTGCAAATAAAGAGAGGGATGTGATGAAAAGAGGTGGTTATGTAACGGTGTGTGTTTGTTTGTTTGTAGTCAGAGGGAAGGATAGGGTGCAAGAGAGCATGACACAGCCACAGCACTCAGAACAGAAAAAAAACTAAATTGTCCAGGAAAAAGTATGAGAGAGAAAGAAGGCGGAGACACAAGGAACTGGAGATGCATAGTGAATGAGAGGAAGAGCAATGAATAAAATCCTCAAGGGCCAGAGTTGAGAACCCCTAACATCCTATTTAAATCTTCACCTTTATCAGCTTCTTCGCTTCACAATGGTAAGATGATAATACCAGATGACATCAGATTGATGCCACCAGAATATAAAACATGTATGACCATATTCAAATGCAAATTCACTTAAAAGCTATTTCACATGGTATATCGGTGAAAAAAATATTATTCACAAACCAAATGAATTCCAGTTTAACAAATTTGTGCCATGCTGTGAGTACAATGCAAGAGAGCATGACAGCCACAGCAGTCAGAACAGAAAAAGACTAAACTGTCCAGGGAAAAGTGTGAGGGAGAAAGAAGGCGGAGACACAAGGAACTGGAGATGCATAGCGAATGAGAGGAAGAGCAATGAATGAAATTGGAATTTGAAATGAACTTAAATCATGGAAAGAATGTGAAAACTATAATGACATATGTGAAGAAATAGCAACAGTTTTATGTCTGAAGTTAAGTATCACTCCAGTTAGACCAATCGTCGCTCTAATAAACGTGCTGTTATGTTGTACATGCAAAACTGCTAAATATAGAGCAGCCAATAAGCAACAGTGGGGCATAGAGAAAGAGAGAGAGAGAGAGAGAGAGATGCATGCTACGGGAAGAAACAGCGCAGAGAGAGCAGGAGAGATGATGTCATCCCTCTACCCTGTTCCTCTCCTCATGATCTCCCTTTACCCCTCCTCTCCATCCTTCTCTCACTCTCATTCTCTCTGTGGGTCTCTTTCTGTGGCAGTGTGATTTTAATGAGTAAACTCTTTCTGGTTAAAGAGTTATTACTGCATTTCGGTGGCACTTGAAAGTCTGTATTTTTGAACCACCAAAACCCACAAAATAGCAGAGCAAAAATACTGCACAACAAAACAGGAACCTTAAACTTTCACGTTTCACATGAGCTTTTTTGATGAAATGCTGACGGCAAATTTGGAATTCCACTGAAACTGAACCTCAACACCAGTACAGGAAGCTATAATATAAAACAAATAAATATGTATAATACTATATTATAATATCTTTCTAATTAACGCTATTAATTAAGCTCTAAGGTTAAAGCATGACTTAAATAAATATTTAATCATGTATATTTATTGACAGAAAATGGTATACTATAAAAAATACCATTTTGGTATGTTTTTACAATACTACAAAAAAATATTTCATATAAATGCTGTCCTTTTAAACTTTCTATTCATTAAAGAAACAAAAATGTATCATCATTACCACAAATATATTAAGCAGCACAACTGTTTTCATTGATAATAAAAAGCAATGTTTCTTAAGCACCAAATCCGCATATTAGGATGATTCCTGAAAGATCATGTGACACTGAAAATTGAGCAATGAATTTGTAATGACAGAAAATGGTATACTATAAAAAATACCATTTTGGTATGTTTTTACAATACTACAAAAAAATATTTCATATAAATGCTGTCCTTTTAAACTTTCTATTCATTAAAGAAACAAAAATGTATCATCATTACCACAAATATATTAAGCAGCACAACTGTTTTCATTGATAATAAAAAGCAATGTTTCTTAAGCACCAAATCCGCATATTAGGATGATTCCTGAAAGATCATGTGACACTGAAAATTGAGCAATGATGCTGATAAATCAGCACCATAAATTAGACTTTAAAATATATAAAAATAGAAAACAGTTATGTTATTATTAACAAAATGTTAATATTATTTAATTAATACATTACTGATATATTACTATGATATTACGCAGAATTTATATTATTAACACAAAATCATTATACAGATACAGTGGGGCAAAAAAGTATTTAGTCAGCCACCAATTGTGCAAGTTCT
>NW_015505203.1:1253699-1271157 GCF_001515645.1 Sinocyclocheilus grahami
GGGGGGGGGGGGGGGGGGATTTATATATATTTTCCTTCACTTTCTATAGACAAGGACAAGTATGGCTCAACAAATCTTGTTCTCAACAATAGCTCTCCCTTAGTACAGTGTTCTTCCACTTATAGCCTCACATGCTTATCCACTTCACTCTCTCTTTCTCTAATGCTCTTTTTCTCTTCCCTGTCTCTATAATCACTCACTCACCCCCTTTTTATTCTCTCCCTCTTCCTCTCTTGCCCTCTTTATTGATCGGAGGAGGCCAGAGAGGGAGCAGGCCTTCTGTGTACTGTAACCTAATACCGGCCCTGACCAGCTGGACCCTGCAGGAAGAAGCAGGCAGATATATACCCGCCCCGAAAAAAATCATTTTCTTATACACAGACATATTTGTTTCCCTGAAACAATGATTTTCAACTATAGTACACAAGTACAGTAATCATCAAACTCCAAGGTGATTTGCTAACAGATTTGAGAAGCTGTCTAAAAACACTCATTTCTGTTACATTTATGGATTTGGGAGTTTTGAATCTGCAGACCGAGAGCTCTGAGCTGCCCATTGTCCATGTGGAAGACACTCCAGCACCCTCCAGCAGTGGCAGCTATTTACAGAGACACACGCTCACAAACTCACGAGGACTAGTAATGAAGTCACTCCAGAGGGTTAAATGGAAAAAATAACACAAATTAACTTGAAGAGCAGAACTCGAAGGTCCACAAATGAGGGTAAGCACCACCAATGGCTCACACCATTAACATATCTACAGTCTTTTTTTTCCGGTAACTAATAACCCAGGCTAGCAAACCTGGCAGTTTTGGCCCTATTTTTGGCCATTCGACCAATTAAAGATTCAGGTCATGTTTTGGACTGAGCATCTCACAAAGCCGTTTTCCTCACTTTCCCTCTACTGCACACAGATAGAGACTCGCAGGTAAATTCAGAGACCAAACAAACACACAGGTTCTGTGTCAGGTGGTGTTTGTCATGCTCTGCTAAGCTAATCTTGTGTTTAAACGGCACTATATATGTCACATCTAAATATGCCATACCATTAATGGATCTTAAATATGTAGCAGGTACAAGTTGCAAACAAAAAAAGCAGACGACAGTAAACGTTTACCAGTCCATGTATACATGTACTACTGACTGCCATTCTAATAAGTGTTATTTAGATGTTGTGATCATTAAAGAGGCTTCACTTTGTTTTTTGCTATAAGGGATATAATAATCGTTACCTATTTTGAGTTAAGTACAATTAAGAAAGATCCCAAAATTGAGACTGATCAAAACCTAAGTTTCATCAACAGTTAACAGCTTTTTTTACATGGCTAGCATTTGTCAGTGGTTTGATGATATTTTACATGAAAATTATGCTTTATGAGGTATAATCAAAGACAATACCACATCCAACAGTGCATTTTATACAGTTACAGTTTATGAAATGAAACCAGAGCTAAATAAACCTATAGCTAGTAATATGGGTTGATAAATACATTGTACCTAGTAAGAAGAAATTAAATGTTGATTTACAGTGGAGATGTGTCTCAGTGGCATGTGAATGACTAAAAGCAGGTCAGTTAGATGGTTAAACAGGACAGAGGCTCAGTCTGGACCCCCTGTGACACACCAACTGGCAGCACACCCTCAGCTGGAGTGTCTCATGAAAACTGGTACCACTAAACCCAACTTCACTGGAAATGTCGCTCAGATGATTCCCGTATTAGACTAAGTGAATCATATCCTGCTAAAGTGTGAATCATGAAGTCGTGCACAAACTGTGGGGATAACACTGCATCTGTGTATTCTTTGTGAAAAATATGACAAAGTTTCATAGCTACTCTGAAAATTAGGTGCTATGCATCTCATCTTTATTATTTAAGACTTTAAGACACACTCTCTCTCTCTCTTTCTCTCTATATATTGCTGTTTACCTGAGCTTTCTAGGTTCTTGTTACAAAATGTTGTCAGTCTTATACTTCTATAAATTAATGGATTATGCTAAACTTCCCCCACACTCAATACAGTTACTTCCCCAGCCACTTCCCAGTCTGTGGCTTACAGTTTCTCCATCACTTCAGGTTGATGGCCAAAATGAGCTCATGGAAGTAGAACTATTACAGTCTCCTGCCTGAGGATGCTTTTAACCACAAAGCTTCCTAAACTAAAACAAAGTACTTGGCACTGATTATGACAAGAGAGAACAATGGATTCAAAAACTATTTTTTCCTTCTAGTTAAATTAACTTATTTAAAATAAGGTAATGCAAAAACAATTACTATAATTTCATGCCATGCCAAACGCTTACATTTCTAAAAAATAAGTTTACTCAATGCATTTGTTTTGGACTACATGAAAACATTTTGTTGCCATTAACTAAACTGGACAAGGAATTTCTGATTTCAAGCTAACTTTGCATAAGACTGTTGACTAGAAATGTTATTTTTTGTGTGTTTTTGTGTTATAGAATCTATGGTTTATGTTGAACAGTTACTATTTAAATCCCACTGCAATGAGCAATCTCTAGCCAACATCCTACATTTTATCATACGAAAAGTTACACTGCCATGCTAGCTAGTACTGCAAACGATTTAATTTCAGATAGTTGTATATATATATATATATATAATCTGGGATTACTCAATTAGGTTTCTGCTACCCGACACAAGGCAGCCTATCTGAGTTGAGCCGAATTTAAAGTTACAAAAATTGCTTTCCAACAAATATAACCAACATAAATTCAGCCAAAACATTGAATCTTTTAGTTTAGGCTATATACCTTTGAATGACGTTATCATTAGATGAAAATTCTGCTGAGTCTACCTGTGTTCCTCACAGAGGAGTCCTCAGAAGATTTAGTTACATTTGGAGTCCTTATGGAGGTACCATGACATCTCTCAAGGATGCTCAAGAAGACATTGAGTTCATAACCACCAAAATGGCTGTAATAGCCTATTTCAATATCAGGGGATTTATTTTCATTCTCATCGTTTCCTAACTAACATGCAACTAAAAACCAACCACCTCACGTCCCAGTTAAAGGAACCTACCTTTAAGTAAGGGCAGCGGCGTGAGCTCCACCTGGGAGCTCTGATAGCGGAACTGTGAGGAGCTGTGGGACCGTCGCTGCCGGGCACGGCGCATCGAGCGGCGGGGGAAGCCGTCTACTTTCTCTGCGCTTGGTACAGAGAAGCCCGTGGTCGGCGATGATGGGCTCGACGGAGGTAGCTTTGTGGGGGTCTCCATCGCTGCGAAGGTGGTGCTCGGCAGAAGATTGTTCGAGGAAGGAAACCAAAGGCGAGAACTGGCTCCTAAAGGCTTGTTATTTAGTCAAAATATTTTTTCTTTTGGATTTAAAAAGTAAAATCAACAAGCAGGGATCGACTAAAGACAAAAGTTATCTAACCTGGTCAAAAATGTAGACAGAGGGATGGTGGAGTAAAAGCTATCGGTGTTCAATTTGACGCGTCTCTCACTCGTGGTACATTAAACCCCCCCAAAAAACGAGACTCTGCAATAAGCACAAGGGTGGATGTAATTGTCTAGGCTATATCTTCATGAAGAGATATTGAGGTGAGAAAGTAAAATCAACAAGCAGGGATCGACTAAAGACAAAAGTTATCTAACCTGGTCAAAAATGTAGACAGAGGGATGGTGGAGTAAAAGCTATCGGTGTTCAATTTGACGCGTCTCTCACTCGTGGTACATTAAACCCCCCCCCAAAAAACGAGACTCTGCAATAAGCACAAGGGTGGATGTAATTGTCTAGGCTATATCTTCATGAAGAGATATTGAGGTGAAAAATGAAGAATTAAAAATTGTCAAATTTATATACACCACCTCCTTTTATTTTATTTTATAGGCAATCTACAGTTACGCTTTTTTCACTATAATCCCCACTAAAACATTATTTCTAATTCAAAAAATATATAATTTTCGAACAATGAACAAAATTTTAAGTTTATTCACAGGACGTACCTAACGCCATTTCACATTCATAAAATATTTCTCAAAGTTTCCCAGTTGTGTTTTACATGTAAGGTTGACATTGTGATACATGTGTTTTGGGACTGCAACAGGATGGAGGGAGCTTCACAAAGCTGTACAGAAGATTACTGGTAAATCCTTTGCATACTGTCTCCGAATGCATATCTTTTGAATTGTAACATTTTAATTGTGTCTTGACCATGCTACAGAATGAAGAGTTAAATATTTGTATATATTTTGTAAAAAAAATTATATTTCTTTAACGGTCAGCCAGTCAGTATGTGGCTGAGTCAGGCTACTTCTCTTAAACCATTAGAAAAACTAACCTATGACTTACATCAGAGGCCTAATGACTCTTTGGGCTGACTATTAAATTCCACTGAACTCAGTACCTATTTTGGTTCTACGTATATGTTCATCTATTCTGGATTTTTGTTTGTTTGTTCATCTTTCTCTCCTTCTTCCTTCACAATGTCATTGTATTGTAAGACAGCGATTGACTGTATATGTTGCCAGGGGATACCTGTACCACTGCTGTGTTATTGGCATATACTGTATGTTGTGTAGCATGTCTTGTAAGACATTAAAGCAACTGCATGCACCTTTTTTACAGTACCTTGAAACATTATATATTTAGAAGGAGCTCCAAAATTGCCCAAATACACAAAACTACACACAGTTGCTTTAATCTTTAATGTATTTTTAAATAAAGAATGAGTGTCATTGACCCATATTTCAATAAATAACACTTCAAATGATTAAAAATAATTTATGAAATAACTGAACATTTTCATATTACAAATCAAAATGGATTAAAGTATGGAATCAATAAGCCCAACATAGGCTGTGGTCTTACATATAAAAAAAATATAATGCCCATATCTAAAATATAGCTACATGTAAATGCCATCTGTAAGTATTGTTTAAATAAATTATACAAAACAACATATTCACACTTTAAAGGGGTCATATGATGCTTTTTTAAAGATCATTATTTTATGTATTTGGTGTAACAGAATATGTTGACATGCTTTAATGTTCACATTATTATTTTTCAAATACTGTACATTATTGTAGGTCCTCTATGCCCCACCTCTTTCAAACGCTTCGTTTTCTACAAAGTCCCTCCTTCCGACCAACGCAGTCTGCTCTGATTGGCCAGCTGACCCAGTGCATTGTGATTGGCTGAACACCGCAAGCACTCGTCGGAAATGTAACGTCCTTTACCATAATCGCGAGCTTCATCTTTTAAAATAAATGTAAAGACAGAGCACGTCCCTTGCCATAATCGCGAGCTTCATCTTTCAAAATACATGTAATGACAGAGCCCGAAAGGGGAACAGAGTCTCGTGACAGACAGTGATGAAAAGCTGCTATGTGTGCAGTACACAAGCCACGGTTAAGACAGCTGACTCCACTGTGATCTCTCTCTCATTCTCTGTCACACACACGCGCGCACGCACGCACGCACAATGCGCAAAACTCCGCATTTGAACAGTCAATAGCAAATACTTGAACTAATAACAAAACAGTAGCTGATTCAGAAGCGCCAGATTGTCATAGCAAAGTCAGAATTACCTCCTCTCCTAGGTTCACGAAACGGTCGTCCATAAAATGCATTGCTGTTCTGTTGCAAGTCATCTTAAAGATTCCTAAATGCATCTACTTTCGGAAGGCCAAATAAAGTGCTTTTGCTTTCGCCTAGAAACACACAGCGTCTCCCTGACATGGCTGCTTCAACACTAACTGCGGTTACTGAAACCACGCCTTCTTTCTTTGCGTGCACATTTGGGCGCATTATGCAAATATTTCCACATAGTGAGGTAGATATGTGGGGGCGTGTTAGAACGAGCCGTTTTAGGTAGGCGTGGCAGAGTCTTAACTTTGATAAACAATATCTCTTTGGTTTTGAGACTTTAGTCTTTGCAACTTCAGGGATCTTATCTATGCACAATCAGCTTGTAACACTCCAAAGAGAAAGGAAAACTTGAAATCGCATCATATGACCTCTTTAATGGATCATGGTTTTTAGCACCATTAGTATTTGAACACAACAAAAAGGGCTGTTTGCAGGATGTAGTAGTGTGTAAGCCTTGTGACCAAATAACTGACTGTACAGCACCTCAAAACTGCTGTAGACACCCATTTCCATTCACCGAGTCCCATGGACACCAATCACTACTGTCGAGGAGGTCTGTTAGAGATAAGTCCCCTGAATTAGTGTCTGGTAAGAACGCAAGTTCCGGCAAGAGGTTGGGGTCAGAGTTGAAGGTGATATCTGAGGTAGAGGGTGTAGCTGTGGACGGTCCTCCTGTAACACTAACTGATGGTTCAAATGGACACAGTTTAGTGCAGTGAGGTATATGTTGTTCCAAGGCTGTGGTGTAGAATTGAAGCTCCTTCTTTAGTTCAGCGATTTCTTTTATGAATGTGGTATTAGACTGCTCTAGGGTTTGGAGTTCCTAGGCAAAAAATAAATAAATATATAAATTAGTTTATAGACAATACAATATTGACATGAATTCAGCTGAAAAGCAGAAGTAACAAAGTGAAAGGAATGCGGCAGTAATGCAAGTAATGTCAAATAAAAAGTAATTTAAAATAGATTTGACCTGAGCTGCTTTTCCCACATGTAAAGTTCATAGGTCATTACACATATTACACATTTAAAAAAAAAAAAATCAGACTTCCTCATATTTTGTTAGTCTTGGAAGGGATCTGAGATTATTGGGTTGGATAAAAAAAGGTAAAGTCCAAGATTTGTACATCATCTGAAGTGAAAATGAAAGTGAATGTATGACATGTAAATAACTAGTCAGCCGCTAGTGTAACTAATCTGTAAGCTGTCCCAGTCATGCTCTGCGTTTCCAAGAAATGCCTCCTCTGCACTGAAAGGTTGTGCAATACTAATGCTCCTCTACACACACACAGACTACAAACGAATCATTAACAAACACACACACAAAAAAAAAATCATCCAGAGAAACGTACACATTCTCCTGGAGGTTATGATTATGGCGCATTACTTCATAATTCCAAGTAAGAATATAGGCTATGTAGCTGACAATAACAATAATAAAGTACAAAAGGTATAAATATAGTTGTGTGCAGTAATGTGAATGAAAAGATACAACAAAAGTAAGGATATGAAGAGGTAACGTAAATAGGGACTGAGCAAAACAAACCCATTCAAAAGGGGAAAAAGAGAGTGTCAAAGGTTTCAATTAGCTACTGACCTCATGCAGCACGTCTGCCTTTTCTGTCTGTTTTCTGCGATTCTTGCGAGCTGCATCTCTGTTTTTCTCTCTGTGATGGTGCCTGTGGTCCTCTGACTGTGTGCTCTAAAGATATTTATCAGATCATATATATGATTTACAATATAAATATGGATTTATTTATATATAAACAAATAATTATATATATATATATATATATACACACACACACACACAGAGAGATAATAAATATTATAGCTACATATAACAAAATATGTAATAAAGTATTTTATTGCTTGTAATAACAGCATTATATTTATACATAGTAAAATCACATTAAATTAATGAATTCACTCCTTACCCAATCAAGAGGACTTTGAGAATCACTTTGAGAGAAAGGACTTCCCTGGTCAAAGTTGTCCATGACAGCAGCTGGCATCTCCAAGTGCAAGGATGCTTTTCGACAGTTAAATCAGAACGAAATGCTTGCATGTATACTTTCAGAATAAATCAACGGTCTTTAGTAGTATTTCAGTACTGCACAAAATTCGAATTGAATTCGAAATTGCTTCTTCGAATTGAAAAGCAAGCGCGTTGAAAGAATCCTGAAGCAGACGTTGTCTGAACAACTACAGTGCCTGGTCATGATTTAAACTGGTCTGAGGTCTTTGTGGTGTTGGCCGTGGGCGGAGGAATGAGCCAATAGCTCTGTGAATGGACTGACGCAACAGAGGGGGTGGACTAGACTGTTTTCGGTTTCGAATTATGTTAAATGGCCCGGTTAGCGGAGCAGGGAGATCATCGCTTCCGGCACAGTACTGCCAGTATTTAGGTTGTTCATTTCCCGCTCTGCACTGACAAATACCGGGAATTCCAAGCAGGAAGTCCAAACGGGTGTAGCTGTGAGGGATCTGAAGGCTTAACTATGTAAGGCTATTAACTGTATTTCATTATTACTCAAATTAATGTAACAAATTAAATGAATCCAGCATTTTAAAAATATTTACGAGTATAATTTAGCAGAAGGTTCTGCTGGGAGAAATGTTTGCAATCGTGTCTTTCATTTACAAGCATATGGTGGCAGCTGATGCATAAGAATCTGCTGCAAACATAAGGGCTGCAATTTCAAGGAGGGGAAAAATAAGACAAATAAAACAAACAAGGAATTTACCGTAAGGATTATTTCTGGGGGGCTTTCCTACATGGCGGGCCGGAAGGTCCAAAAATAAGACTAATAACTTGTTGCGGGAAGTCACTATACTATTGCCAGGAGCTACTGAGTTTGCCACGACTCACCTTCCTCACACGGCGGGCGACTGACTCTCCTCAGCTGGCGACTCACCTTCCTCACACCGCAGGCGACTGACTCTCCTCAGCTGGCGACTCACCTTCCTCACACCGCAGGCGACTGACTCTCCTCAGCTGGCGACTCACCTTCCTCACACCGCTGGCGACTCACTCTCCTCAGCTGGCGACTCACCCTCTCCTCACGTTTCTTTTCAAATACTGTGATGGTGCAATAACTAACTACATCTAGTAAAGTTTATAATTTTTGTGTTGTAAATTTAATTTATCTGAAGCAATATTCCCATCAGTGTTCTGTAAGCTGTTACTTAAATCATCAAATTTGTATATGCTCCCTTAAAGGGATAGGGCAATCAAAAATAAAAATTGTCATTATTGACTTACCCTCTAGTTGTTCCAAACCTGTATGAGTTTCTTTCTTCTATTGAACTAAAAAGATGATATTTTGAATGTCAGTAACCAGACAGTTGACGGTAGCCAGTGACTTCCATAGTATTTTTTTTTCCTACTATGGAAGTCACTGGCTACTGTCAACTGTCTGGTTACTGACATTCAAAATATCATCTTTTTAGTTCAATAGAAGAAACTCATAGATTTGGAACAACTAGAGGGTAAGTCAATGATGACAGAATTATAATTTAGGTTTAACTATCCCTTGAAATGGATTCTCAAGGCATTTTTTTTCCTTTATAAAAAGGCAATTTTCCCCTAACCTTGGCTATCAATTTCATGTTAATTAGAATAATTCACTGTAATGCTTTTACCATTATTTTTTCCACTGCAGAGGAAACAGAATCTGCATCAGAAGTGGCATTTAGACGCAAGTATAAAATTGAATATGAATGTGCAAAACAAGCATGAAAAACATTGTTTAGCAACTTTACAATAAAGATCTGTAAAGCTTTTGTGGATTTTACAAATGATCTTTAATATACAATATTCTGAAAAAGTGACATTTCTGTTTTTGCACAAGTTCACATGGTGACAAAATAGATAACTTTAAAGATACATTTTTGATTTGCAGTTGTCATGCTTAAACACTGGTTCTGAAGATTTTGGACACATTTCAAAATTACATACACTTATGTTTTTGTAACCATCACATTAGTTAACTGTATAAGTTACTTTCATGTTGTTGTTTTTTAAATCAGCTTACAACAGATTCCTTATCTGATAACACCATTCACTACAAATACAATTTTTAACAAGGCACCAACAGCTAAACTGCTTGGGGCCCCTAAACAGTGACTGTTTCACTGAGTCTTAGTGCCTCCAAATAAACATCCAAGCCAAACCACTGACTTGACCTTTTTAAAGGATTGATGTGTTGAGTGACTTCTCGCTGTACAGCCTCCTGAAGCGATGCAGGGGCCTCAGGAACTTCAACAACACCACAATCCATGGCAGGAACAGGACCATCCCAGTCCACTCCAAAGTTAGTGAAATCCATCTGTTAAAACCAGGATAGAGGAGGGGGTTAGTTCAGTTTGGAATATCTAGTGTTCAAAATATATCAAATTATTACATTAAAAAAATTTAATATCGTTATAGACAAGTAAAAGTTGTAACATGCCACTGAAAACCGGAAGTGCCACCGGAAGTGTCACTGAGCATATAGCGGCATGTGCCAATGGCATCTGTGGGTCAGATGTCATGTCACTTAATGTTAAAACTGCCTCTCCGTTTTAGATCACAGTATTTTTGATTCATCATATTATTGTTTATAATGAGATATAAACAATAAAATGATGATTGTACCATTACAAATGTATTATTATTATTATTAGTACCATACTTTACAATGCTGCAATAAACATCTTCACTGAGATCTTCAATATTCTCACTATTTTTTCTTACACTTGTAATTGACCATAAACACCACTAATACAAAGGTTCTCTGTATTAATGTTATTATGGTTGCTTGTTTGTAATTATTATTTTTATTTTATCTTTAATGTAAAACTCCACCCTTACTTAAGAGACTATAATATTTGGCAGCTAATGTTAAATGTTAAATAGTGATTGAGTACAACAAGCAAGATGACCTGCTCCACCCTTTTTTTCCTTGACCATAGATGGCACAAAATCTAATCTCAGCACTTTTGAATAATTCGAAACGTTTCGACGAATTTCGACGTTTCGAAATAGTTTTGTGGATAGTTGGTCTAATTGTGTGTCTCTGTAGTGATCTATAAAATTGTATGAACACGTAAGACTTTCGTTCATCTTTGGAACACAAATGAAGATATTTTAAATAATCAAATTTTTGTCCATCCACTGAAAGTATACTCAACCAAAATATTCCAGTTCAAAAAGTGCATAAAGACAGAAAATTTATCCTAAAGCTTTTATTCACATATAAACATTAATCATCCAAATACATAGAGTACATCACATGTAGTAAACAGAATCTCAAACATGCTTGAGAACCAATTAGGCATCTTAAACCACTCGAATCATATGGATTATTTTAACAATGTCTTTATGCACCTTTTGAAGCTAAAAGAATTTGGTTGCCTGGATAGACAAAAATTAAGAGAGAATATTAATTTTAATTTGTGTTCCGAAAATGAATCAGAGTTTTATGGGTTTTTAACAACATAAGATTTTCATTTTGGCTGAACTAATGCTTTAAAAAGTCTTTACAAAGAAAATGAAATGGTCTAATGAATTATTTCTTTTATGTTAAGGTTCATTGCGAGGATCAGTCCTGTCAACAGCAAGTGCTCTGCAAAATTCCAGATCAGCAAAGAAAGTGGGAAGATGGTGCAAAGGAGAAACTCTGGCCCGAACCCTCGTGTCCTCCTTCATTAAGGAGTTTGTGGATTTCAGCTGGCAGCTTTGAAAAAAAATATTTCATGCTTCTTGTGTGTAACAAAAGTTTGAGTTATTTTTGAAGATTCACTATCGTCACTATTCACTTGTGCTTAGGATAAATGTTAAGAATTTTACCTATAATAGTTAGAATAGTATGTAATATATATAATAGTTTGTAACAATGTTTTGTTTGAGTCTTAACTGAATCTGAAAATATTAAAATGTTATTGCAAGGATTACAATTGAACAATTAAAAAAAGTAAAAGTTACACAGTTGTCATTTCTTTTTAAAATAAGCAATCTTGTATTTCAATATGTTACTGAAGAAAAGACCATAAATTACTGTATATTTTACAGTAAAAACTAAAAGTACAGTATAAATACTGTAAATACATTTACAGCAAGTTAAATGGTACTGTAATTATTAATACAGTACTTTTACTGTAAGTTTAATTAAGTTACTGGCGAACTGCTGCCAGTAAGTTACTGTAATTTCTACAGGAAATTTTTAACCGTGAAGCATGAAAAACATTGTTTAGCAACTTTACAATAAAGATCTGTAAAGCTTTTGTGGATTTGACTAATTATCTTTAATGTACAATATTCTGAAAAAGTGACCTTTTCTGTTTTTGCAAAGTTCACATGGTGACAAAATACATAACTTTAAAGATACATTTTTGATTTGCA
Organism: Sinocyclocheilus grahami; assembly: GCF_001515645.1. Lineage (NCBI taxonomy): Eukaryota > Metazoa > Chordata > Actinopteri > Cypriniformes > Cyprinidae > Sinocyclocheilus > Sinocyclocheilus grahami. The sequence goes on from NW_015505203.1 coordinate 1,265,706, forward strand.
GTTGTCATGCTTAAACACTGGTTCTGAAGATTTTGGACACATTTCAAAATTACATACACTTATGTTTTTGTAACCATCACATTAGTTAACTGTATAAGTTACTTTCATGTTGTTGTTTTTTAAATCAGCTTACAACAGATTCCTTATCTGATAACACCATTCACTACAAATACAATTTTTAACAAGGCACCAACAGCTAAACTGCTTGGGGCCCCTAAACAGTGACTGTTTCACTGAGTCTTAGTGCCTCCAAATAAACATCCAAGCCAAACCACTGACTTGACCTTTTTAAAGGATTGATGTGTTGAGTGACTTCTCGCTGTACAGCCTCCTGAAGCGATGCAGGGGCCTCAGGAACTTCAACAACACCACAATCCATGGCAGGAACAGGACCATCCCAGTCCACTCCAAAGTTAGTGAAATCCATCTGTTAAAACCAGGATAGAGGAGGGGGTTAGTTCAGTTTGGAATATCTAGTGTTCAAAATATATCAAATTATTACATTAAAAAAATTTAATATCGTTATAGACAAGTAAAAGTTGTAACATGCCACTGAAAACCGGAAGTGTCACTGAGCATATTGCGGCATGTGCCAATGGCATCTGTGGGTCAGATGTCATGTCACTTAATGTTAAAACTGCCTCTCCGTTTTAGATCACAGTATTTTTGATTCATCATATTATTGTTTATAATGAGATATAAACAATAAAATGATGATTGTACCATTACAAATGTATTATTATTATTATTAGTACCATACTTTACAATGCTGCAATAAACATCTTCACTGAGATCTTCAATATTCTCACTATTTTTTCTTACACTTGTAATTGACCATAAACACCACTAATACAAAGATTATCTGTATTAATGTTATTATGGTTGCTTGTTTGTAATTATTATTTTTATTTTATCTTTAATGTAAAACTCCACCCTTACTTAAGAGACTATAATATTTGGCAGCTAATGTTAAATGTTAAATAGTGATTGAGTACAACAAGCAAGATGACCTGCTCCACCCTTTTTTTCCTTGACCATAGATGGCACAAAATCTAATCTCAGCACTTTTGAATAATTCGAAACGTTTCGACGAATTTCGACGTTTCGAAATAGTTTTGTGGATAGTTGGTCTAATTGTGTGTCTCTGTAGTGATCTATAAAATTGTATGATGTTGAATATCAAAGGTTTTGGCACAGAAGACCCCAAGTGGCATGTTGTTACTAGTTTTTATTATTTTTTTAATTCTTAAATTTTTTCCATAAATTAGATCTATTTCAGATAACATATGTGCAATTCAGACATCTTTGCTTTCATTAAAACCTTTACTAGAACTGAGTAAAATCATTACATTTATAGTGTTTCAATTATATTTTCAATTAAAATATGGGCAATTAAATATGTAAATATTCATATGCTTGCATATAAATCATTAAAAAATGTTGTCTTTTACTGTGATTCTACTTTGTCATCAGTTATTCAATTATTCAACTTGTCAAAATAACATTTTAAATAGAATAGTTGTTTTTCTTTAATGAATGACACTTAAAAATATAAATATTAATAAGAATTAACTAAATTCATCTATACATTCTGTAAAAGTTTATTAGGGGGTAAAAGTAGCAGGCCATCTTACCCCTCTTTTAATATTTGACATTTTGTGCTATAACAATTAAGTTAGCAACTGTTTGAGTTTAGTTCCCATAATAACACATTGGCTGATACATCATCATCCTGCACATGCTAAACTTATATCTAAATATGTTACAATTTAAAAGTAAATCCACATTGTTCTTAAGGGGGCACCTTCTCCCGTCCTACTCAAATAACAATAGGGTAAAACTAGCATGGATGACCAACCGATCAAAACAACCAGTCAGATTAAAGTAATTGAGACGAACCTACTTTACAAGAAATCGTTTTGGTGGAGTTCACTTCAGCTCACGTTTAGAAAATGCACATAAGGGGGCGCTGAATGATTTTACGACAACGTTCAGAGTCAGACACGCCCTTGCCGCGGTTTTCCTTCACCAATAGAAAAAGCCCAAGTATGAATGACAGCTAGAACAGCCAATCATATTCCTTCAGCTCCATCTTTACGCACTCTCTAACCAATCATACTTCAACGTGTTGTGTCAACTCATAGTAACGCTTCCTTGTTTCCAGTATGGCCTTGCACTAAACGCGTGTCACTGTTATTTAGGAAATTATTTTGTGTTTCAATAGTTAATGTGTTATTTCGGGTCAAGATCAATTCAGTGTTTTATACTTAAACGTTCGCGATGGGTTTACTGACGATCTTGAAGAAGATGAAGCACAAGGAGCGCGAAATGCGTCTATTGATGCTGTATCCTTTCACAGAACTGCATTCAAATGTATTCATACAAATACATTGGAAAACAATATTCTTTTTAAACCGCTGTTGTTTTTATGTTTAATAAAGTACGTTCTTACTCTATTCACGAGGGTCAGATTACTCAAATGAGGCTCGTTTAGTGTACAGTTCTCATTACTCGTGATGCTAAAGACTGTTGTGGGTCCTTAACCTTTCTTTATGGTGGTCTTGACAATGCTGGAAAAACAACCATCCTGAAGAAGTTTAACGGCGAAGATGTCAGCATGATCTCTCCAACATTAGGCTTCAACATAAAGACCCTCGAGCACAGAGGGTACGGCTGAAGTCTGGTTGTGTTATATATGTTTTGCATAAGTGAGCATGATTAGATGCTAACTTTTAATGAAACTAATTGGCAAAAAGGCTATATATATATACACACACACACACACACACACACACACAGATAGAGAATGTACAGATATACAAACTGTTTGTTGATCAATGTTACTGTGATACATAACCAAGTGCAATATTTTTGTTTCTCTTTTTCTTCACACCGAGACTAGGTTTAAGCTGAATATCTGGGATGTGGGTGGCCAAAAGTCATTGAGATCATACTGGAGGAATTATTTTGAGAGTACAGATGGACTGGTGTGGGTAGTGGACAGCGCTGACAGATTGAGACTGGAGGACTGCAGGAAAGAGCTGAGTGCTTTATTACTAGAGGAGGTGAGAGGACCAATATCTTGGACCTATAGAGTTTGAAATTAAATGGTCAGATTTTGACATTTCTTTACTTAGCATCTGTTTTTTTTGTGAACATAAGGCCATAGTTTTGAATCAATAAAGTGTAATGTGTGAGCTTTATAATATGTATTACACTTTATAATTAATGCATTTCTCTTGAATAGCGATTAGCGGGAGCCACTCTGTTAGTTTTTGCCAACAAACAGGACCTACCTGGTGCTTTATCAAAAGATGCCATTCGAGAGGTGAGTCTTTTGTTAAACAGGGTCAGTCTTTGTATTTTAATGAAACTGCCTTGCTGTTGGAGGAATTTGTGAATATGCCGTTTTCTGAACGTTGTCCAGGTTTTAACCCTTGATGACATTAAGACCCATCACTGGTGCATTGTGGGATGCAGTGCTGTTACAGGTGAGAACCTGCTAACAGGTGTGGACTGGCTACTTGACGATATAGCAGCTCGGATCTTTACAGCTGACTAATGGACTGAATGGTTTAAAATATGAGATGGACAATAAAAAAAAAATTTGTTGGACTGAATGTATGCAATGCAAATGTTTAAGATGGATGTCTAAGTAGCTGTACTTCCAACAGGTAGTGTGTTTTTGAAAGCTATTTGCTTTAGAAGGTTGGAAATGGAAGCTAATTGTTTTCCTTGTATACTGTAACACCACTTGCAACTAGCTCCGAGTGTTCAGCTGCATTAAGATACATGTCTGCCAAGAATACATTCTGCCTCAACAAACCTGGTCTCTGGTCATTTTTTCTATTACAAACTGCTGCTTTAACGTAATTACAGGTCAGTCTCTAGCCTTCCTCTTTGAAAATCTAGAGAGGGCGGCTGCTTCTCATCTAGCCAGGTTTTATTTATAATATTCATGAATCTGCCCCCCAAACACTTAAAATGCCCTTTAAAGGGTAGCAAATAACCTTGGTGCTTTGTAGACCTTAGCTCAGTTTGTTCTTAATTGTCTTCGTTCAAATCTTAGCTCAGAGAAACAAGTTAGTTTCTATTGAGAAATTAATGCACAATTAACAAAATTAGATTAATGCGATACATTTTCTCATGACGAATCACACTGTAACCATTTTTGGTGTTGTGACAAAAGCCTTTTAAGTGAACTAACAAATTCTCTTGACCCAACACGACTTCTAGTGCTGTGAGTGTTAAGCTTTACATACCAACACCATAAAGTTTTATAAATCAATTAACTTTGTTCATGACGCATAGAGTTTGACCAAGCAGAATTTCATTTAAAAGGATCACATTTATTTAGATCACTGAAAATCCGATACAAACATCAATGCAAAAGGTGATGACTCGGGGATGCAACTATTTGAAACTGCAAATACAAGAGAGCCATTTATTTTGCAATCTTAATAAAAACTCAAAAGAAAAGTCACTGCCAGTTACTAACGACAGAAGTACCTTGGGAGTTCCAGGTCTTTGGTGAGAGCTCATTGTGCCAACACTACCTAAGAGACAAAAGAGCTTTAATATTCAAATGAGGGCTGGACAATAATTCAATCAATATTGTGATCATTTCAATAACTGATGACTTAATTTCTGATATACAGTAAGAGTGTTTCCCATACATTGATTTATTTGTGGCTTTTGACTTCGTTGAATAAACATGAGCACTGCACGTTTCAAAATCAAAACGCGGCACGGGTGTTTTATGTGAACGTATCTCTGAAGGGAACCGACTGTCTTCAGAAAAGTTTCTATGACACTTTCATTTTTATCTGATGAAGTAGCTCATGCTTTGATTACAGCCATGCCATTATCACTCTAAAAGTGCCTCCTGCTGGCAGAGGGGATCACTTTTCATACCCTTTTTTCCTGGCTGAAGCACATTTGTTTCAATCTATAATAATCAGTCTACACTACTAGTCATAAGTTTTTGAACAGCAAGATTGTTACTTTTTTTTAATATAAGAATTATCTTCTGCTCACCAAGGCTGCATTTATTTGATCCAGTACAGCAAAAACAGTACAATTTTGAAATATTTTCACCATTTAAAATAACTGCTTTCTATTGGAATGGGTTTTAAAATGTAATTTCTTGCTGTGATCAAAGCTAAATTTTCAGTATTAGTACTCCAGTCTTCAGGTCACATGATCCTTCAGAAATAATTCTAATGTGCGGATTATCAATATTTAAAACAGGAGAGTACTTTTTTTTTCAGGATTCTTTGATTAATAGAAAAATCCAAAAGATAAGCATTTATCTGAAATAAAGTTTTTGTAACACTATTCTATTCAAAAGCTTGGAGTCAGTATAATTTATTATTTTTTGGGGGAAAGAAATTACAGAAATGAACACTTATTTGGCAAAGATGCTTAAAATTGAATCAAAAGTGATGATAAA